>NC_056727.1:63329487-63536987 GCF_019279795.1 Protopterus annectens | reverse complement strand
CACGTCTAGTTCTATCATTGCGCAAATTCTTCAAAGTGCTAATATCTTATCCTTTGAAATATTATTAAACTTAAGTTTTGGTGTTTTTTTTGAGAGCCTTTATGTTGAGCTCGCATTTTGTCTCAAAGGCTGCAAGTGTGGGATGCAGCGGGGGCAAAAACTACAGGGTCTCAAATTTTTTTTTGATGGGTTTATCTTCCTCTATGTTATTGTTCTCATGAAATACAAGTTTCACATTAAACTTTCTCACATACATTTTTAAATCAGTGATGGTCTGTGTCTCATCACTCATTCCCTGAGGTATGAATGTAAGTCCTCTGGTTAAGCACTTTTTCGTCAAGTGTGGTCAGTGGCTTCTTTGAATGATTCCAGATCCTGGGGCTAATTCCGTCTGCAGGCTTGTGGACCTGATAGGTAGACGTTTTTGTTCTCCAGGTATCTCAACTCTCTTGCCCCTGTCCACTGCTTCCTCCTGTCCACTGCTTCCTCCTCCAGCTGTTCTGGTCCTCCCTCCTTGGGTTCAGATGGTAGATTGAACATTTCTTCTCTATGGAACCTTGGTGGCCTGTTATCTCTGGTTGTAGTTGTAACTGGGATAACTCCTGTTCATATATATAGGGCTCTGGTGATATGAGCCCTGGGAGTTGTATTGTGGCTGGGTAGGATTCCATTGTTCTCTCATGTAGGTTTGTGGGGTCCAAGGAGTACTGGACGCTGTCGGTCAGTCCAACATTTGTCTGCCCTCCTTTGTCTCTCTGGTCCCATGCGCATCTGTTCACGTTGTGAAAAACCTGTTCATTCAGAACACCCGCTTTACCAATCTCTGTCTCTCCAGCATGCTCTGTTGATGTCATAAGCTAGGTTGAGATGTGAGTGACTCTTGTGCCAGTTGACTTGTGGATGTACAGCATTTCCATTAGGGCAGGGCTGGAGATAATCAAGTACATTTCTTTAGTTTTGCATAATGTATCTTATTTTCCTTGTATTTTCTGTGTCCCGTCTCTCTCATACCTGTGAACTGCTCGGATTTCAAAGTTTTTTTGTGTTTTTTTTTTTTTTTTTAATCAAGAAAATTGCAACAGCTCATGTAAAACAGAGCTCCTCAATGACCCAAGTGTAACCTGGACCACTGGATGGGAAACCGTAAATTTACACCAGGAGTTTCACTTATATCCCTGTCAGACAGGGGCAGCTGGTACTGATCTTAGATTTGCGCAGAAACATTGACTATATATCTTGATCCATAAAGGAACAAGGGTATAACATGGTTAGGCTTATAGAGGCCTTAGAGCCAATAGCCTAGTAACCTATGATCCATACCAATGTTCAATGGAAGTATACAAATCTTTATCATCAACGGACATCCAAAATAAGCCATTTTCCCACTTCACACTTTTAATCCTGTCCACAACTTCCCCATAATTGCAAATAAAAATTCAAAGGACACAGCATATTGTTTAATAATACTAAAAAAAATAAATTATGGTGGAACCCATCTATTCCAGAAATGATTGATATACCCAGTTGGATGAATCAGAGATTTATGCATCTTCCGTATACTGCAAAAAAACATAATGATTCAGCTTCAAAACAGTAATTCAACATCTTTTTTATCCAAAAAAAAAATCAACTATATGCCTCTCAAAAGTAATTCATGTAACTCATTTTAGTTGTGCAAACAACAATTTTCATCTACTTGTTTTTATTCAACAGTAATCACAATTATTCAATAGCGTATTACACATGCTAACATAATCAATCGTATCTAAAATAACATTCCCCTTATCAGTTTTTGTAACATACTGATGATTAACATTTTTCAAAAATGTTAAAACTTGCCATTCTTCTTTTAATAGGTTAAAAAACATGTAGATTGCACACTTTTTTTAATTCTAAAATTAACTTTTTTTACACATTTTCTCAAACACAGTAATAATCAGATTATCCTTAGGAGGTAATAAACTGCATATTGTAAGAAGACTGTTTTGGATTTGATATGTGCAAATCCATTTTTTTTTTTTTGGTCATTCAGTCTCCGCACTTAGGGACTTGTTGAAGCTGGTACTGAGTTTTCAGATAATTACAGATCAGGACATCATGTTGACTATGAAAGTTTAGGATCCATGGTAGGGATGAATTCTTCACTATGTCTGGTAGAAAACTAACTACCAACAGACCCACAATCTTGGCAGGCCAGTGAAACTATGAACACTGCTACTATCAGCTTCAGAAGATATACCCTCACCCATCATTCTGACTAGTCAAAGGATACCAGATCATAGGCTAGCTCAGAAAAAGGAAAGCTGCAGTTCTAGACCACATCTTGAACCACCCATACAGAGAATGTAGTATTCTAGAAACAAGAAGTACTCTTCTTAGTTAATAATGATCCTAAATGACTGTTTAATGCAAAACCCAAACTAGATTGAAAAAATAAACATGTTTTTACCATATCAGGTGGTTTACAAGACGATCATCTTTGACAACTCTGTCTGGGTTCACTTTCTATTTTGTTGCATTTTGGCATTTTTCTTCTTTTAAGCTACTATACATTGGGGAAGTGTGCACCCAACTGTGGCACATATGATGGCAATATTGCAGTTGAGGGCCTCACCAGATGCGCAGTGGCAAACCCTGCCCAAAACCCACCCCCGTGCTATTTCGTAATCGGGCACTAATGAATATGTATTCCCTCAAAGAATCCTAATACACTGTCCAGCTTTTAGTATGTGTCTTGTGTTGTCTTGGAGAACAATTGTTCGTTTCTTATTTTACTATTGTTTGTTTCTTATTTTACTATAAACAAAGAAATTAAATAAATATTAAATAAAAGACATATTTCAGACACTTCGTTTTGTTCCTGCATCTGGCTGTCTGCAAAGTATATTTTCTTTTAAATTCAACAGTAAACTACATGGTCACTTTTTAGCTAATGATTTAATCGGGAGATACATTTTTTTGTTCAAAATAAAGTATATAAGCTCACTTCTTATTCTTGTCCTGACCTAGGGTTACCACCAGTTTTCCTTTAGGCTGGGCAGTCCCTTATTTGGGCAGGTGTGTCCTTGTCGGGAGGGGGATATGAAAATGGCAAGTGTCCTTTTTTTATAAGTTCCCTTTATTAGTCGACTAAAGCTATTATTTTTGTATTTGAATCGCTTACCAACCAACTAAAATTCTAAAAAGAGTGAGCTTTTATTTTAGCAAAAAAAGCTATTATTTTTGTATCTGAAACACTTCAAAATGTAACAAGCAACTAAATTTCAAGAGTATGCTTTTATTTTTAGCAAAAAAAAGTCCATTCGTTTGCATTGTTTGAATGCCATGTCAATCATGGCTCATTACATATGCAGACCTGGTCGTCAATCATTTGCGACACGCCCACTTCTGCGCAAAATACAAGGTGAGGCCTTCAAGTACAATATCGCCCATATGATATCATGCACTGCAGTAGGACAGTATGCCTACCACTCAGTTTGCCACTGCCAATATACACATACTATATTAAGCAAGTAAATTATTCAGATAAAACCAACACCCCCTAACATTACTAATTACAGCATACACCCCCCCCCATCAAGGGAATCTCCAAATCCTGTCTCCATTTGGCATTACTATTCCCAACTATTTCTCACTCCATCACTATTGGGTAAACGTGATTCTGCTACATTATTGAACATATCGGTCCCAAACTTCACAATGTTCCCTAAGCCTTCTATTCTGAGTTGGCTTCAAGCTTTTTGTGTAATTAACATCTTCCTGTTTAATTTCCTCCATTAGCCCTCTCACATCCTTACAGTAAGAGATTTGTTACTGCTCCATAGTCTGGTATTTGCTTTTTCTGCAGTTACTGTTAATATCCACAATAACTCTCTGAAACCTATTTTCATTTCCTGGACTGACCAAATACTCAAGAAATACTTCTTTACTCCTAAGGCATCTTGGCACCCAGACATTGCCTCGTCTGCCACTTCATTCCAACTAAAACCAGGCATACTATCACATATAAAACATATGTAACCAATCACTTAATTCCCTTTTAATGCACCAATATTGTTCAGTTAACACAGGCAACTACCATATAAAATACTTACACAGGCATTTCCAAGAAAAAAATCATAAATTTGTGGGATGATAAAGCCTTTACACCACTCATCCAGGCATCTTTCCACCAATATCTACCTTTTTGCATGTGTTATCATCCTGCCTATACCTCATATCCACAAACACCTTCCATATATCTTCCTGTAGGCCCTTAACCAATCTAGACATGATATCCCTACCTACTTTGCACTTTATAGTACCCACTTAATTATATTTGCCTAGTCCTCCAGGATTATCTGAGCCCAGCTGGTTTGGAGAACCCCATTTCATGAGGCATAATATAAAATAACTCCCTGTCTTAGCTGAAACCTTACTGGAAGTTCTTCACATCCCATGACTCTGCTTCCTATCACTGGATCCTAATACTTTAGTCTGAGCATCAGTTTCCAAAGGTGCACAACAGTGGTGCAGCTGTAGCATCCATCAATCTATTCCCAGATGGCAACAAGTCTTCTCTCCTTTGCGTTAATCTATCTGAAAAATTCTATACGCCTCAATCTCTATCTTATTTATTCTATCTTACTTAACCTGGACAGGCTTAAGGAGAATTCAGACCCCACTTTTGGGAATCATCATGAGTTGCTCCTAAAGGTCACCATGTTCTTGTGAAAGACCAGGATTCAAATCCTCCTAGCAGCAGATGCTCCTCCAGGTCTCAATGGACACCTCAACATCCGTTGTGGCCTCAAATGGAAGCAAAGACAAAGACCGAACCCAAACAACTTAAGATTCCCTTCCAATTAACATTACGCATCATTAAAATACATGCCCCCCCCTATAAAGTTCTAGTCCCAAAGGAATACACTTCCTTTTACCCTCCTTCACTCTTTCTGAAGAAGTCTGCAGTAAGCAGACAAAAGCGCTCAAAGTCATGTTAGTTCAAACAAAATAATTATGTCTAGAGGGATCAGTAAAGTGATTGTTACTTTTAAGTACAAATGAGTTCATTTAAACAAGTGTTTGAAAAGCTTTAAGTGGAATTACTAGCTCAATAAAGAAAGAAAATTAAACAAAGCTTGTGCTCCATCAATTATCTGCATCCAACACAAAAAAAACACAGCAGGACGAAAGACAGAAATACACCAAAAAAATCGACATTATTCATTCCCAAAAAGCGGCTCCAACTACTCCAAGAAGGTTCTGTAAGTTTTTACAAGTTTTTTTTTCCTTCGGGCTCCAGTAGTTTAATTATATATATATATATATATATATAACTTCTGCAGAGTTAAGTGAAAGTAACAGCATCTCATCAGAAACACTGCCTTATCAGTCATTTCATGAAATGCATATCACACTGCAAGTATAGATGAGAAGCAGAGAGTACTGAATTACATTAAAATGTGTGAGGTGCAAAAAGCAATGTTACAGGAGATGTGCTTGGACATGAATATGTGAATGTGGCAAAGAAAGTATTTCAGAATAATTATTCAGCAGAGTCTCGGGCACAAAGGAAAATAGGGGTGATAATACTGATTTTGAGAGGGGAATCCAATAATGACAGAAGAGAAGAGACAACAATGGTAGATTTGTAGTAGTAAGGGGTTATTGCCAGTGATGGAGGATTATACTGGCATGTACTTGTACTCCAAATAAAATCGTATTACGGAACTTAAAAGATTTATGGGAAAGTAATTAGCCTCTAGCAGGGAATATTATTCACGGGTGGGGGCTGGAATTTGATATGCAGTAGTGAAGATATATTAGAGGGACCTAGAAGTGAAACTATAACAGAGGAGGGCAAATTTTCAATGAAATACATTAGAATATTTGGTATGGAAGAATTTACACTTTATTTCCAGAGATATAATAAATGAATTAGACTGGACCTAGACAGCAACTGACGCAGGACCCAAGACTTTGATAATCAGGCCGACTGAGGGCTACCTGCAAGCAGATAACCCAAATGTAATGACTGCAACAGTGAAACACAAAGAACATCAAGAAAAAGAGGAATTTTTGTGTGATAAAAGGAAAAGAAGGGAGTATTTGGATAATATGCATTTGTTTAAAAGTTTGCTTTTAAGCAACTATTTTCTATAGCAATCCCAAAGCACAAACTACTAACACTAATGACTTGGGTAACAGAAAATAGAAAGGGGTGTTGCCAGACTTAGGAAGCCAATGATTAGAAAAACACCCAGAAACCCTACAGAGGTATTAAAAAAATTCTGAAATTCTACAATGATCTGTACAGAGCATGGGAATGGGGGAACCAAGAAAAGACACTAACGGAAATATCTGTGGAAGACAAATACGCCAAGGTTGGAGGAAGATGAGGCTCAAAAATTAATAGCTGAGATGGCAGGGAATGAGACAAAACCGTGACAATGATTTTGTCTAGGAGGTGGAGCAGAAGGTTAAAGCTGTGAGCTGTAGTTCCTGTGGTACAGGGTTGGATTCCCCTCAGCCCTCATTTGCTTACTGCGTGACCTTGAGCAAGTTAGTAAGTTATTGTGTCTAATAAATCAACAGGAAGTCTTCAGAAATAAATGGTAGTACCCCTGTAGAACTTTGAAAATTAACAAGGAAAAAAGTGATAAAGATATGGATGATTTTATTTAACAATATTTTAAATGGAGGTACAGTACCAGCAAATTGGCAGACAGTTGTGGTGGCTATATTACTCAAATAGGGCAAAGACCCTTTAATTCCAACTGCATGTAAACCAATTTTAACTTTGATCTGTGATTATAAAGTATTATGTTTATACTAGTTAAGAGAATTGTTAAGGTATTGCCAAAACTGATAGAAATGGTTCAATATGGCTTTATGGTGGGAAGCAAACATTTGATAACATTAACAGAACAAAGACGATTCAAAGGGAAGTGGATTACAAGACCACCCAGTTATTGGTGGGTCTAGGTGTAGACAATCTATTTGATAAAATTAGCTGTAATTTTAGGAGTAGGGAAATGGCAGCATTTGATATTTATAATAGAATAATGGGGTTAATTATTAAGATATATGTAGTATTAAAGTGGGAAGGTGCTTTTCTGACCAGCTGTGTTTAAACAGAGGAACCAGGCAGGATGTCCCCTTTCACCCTTGTTCTTTGTCTTATAATTAGAACCATTGACAAGGAAAATAAAGGACTACAATGGTACCGGAGGGGAGAAAAAGCCTTATTTGTAGAGGATGACATTTTGTATGTGATAAATGGAAAAGAATATATTTTAGTACTGTGGGACATTTTTGAGAGTTTCAACTGTTTTTAGGATATAAAATAAATGAAAATCAAACAAAGGCTACAGCGGTAAATTATGTTCCCACAATGGGGGCATAAAATGAAGTATTTAGGTATTGGATGAAAATGGATTATTTTATGGTAGCTAAAGGATGAGACTAAAAGATAATACAAATTTTGAAAAGCTGTAGTTCTTGACTATGAATATGGATAGTAAGTTATAAGAAGTGAAAATGTTTGAAAAGCTGTGGACCATAATTAATAAAGAATTAAAGGAATTAATATGGGAGGGAAATAAATAAGGGAGAGTTAAATGGAAGACCAGCTCTGGTGGAGTTTATAGTGGAGTCTAAAGCACAAAACTGCAATAAGAAAAGGATAATTAGTAAGGCATATAAAATAATTCACTATAACTATAAATACCAATCTGAAGTAGCTAGAAAAGAATGGTAAATGAGAATGGAAAGGCAATATGCACAGGAACAAATGAGAGGATATTTGCATGGCTTCCAAGCAAGCAGCAACATTTAGAATGTTTAGGATTTTTGCATGGAAGTGTTTGCATAGGTATTTTTATACCCCAAGTAGACTTCAGAGTTTTTTTCACAGGTAGACAATTGCTGGAGGTGTAATGGGAAAATGAGGGAGGGGTACCTGGGAATTTTTTTTTTTTTTAAAGGCAACTCAGTTGACAGAGTTTATAAATTCCCTGCAGGTTACTTTGACAGAAATGTAAGGAGGAGCAAATTATTTCAACTAAGGAAATTATTTTTTGGAGCTGGGACACAGAAACTGAAAACTGCCTAGACGCAGTAAGGCCCTGCTAAGTATAATGCTGTTGGCTGCTAAAAAAAGCAGTTACTACAAAATGTAAATCAAAAGCAAAACCAACTGTAACAGAACTACTGAATGTTGCAAAGGAGATAAAAGAGCTGCAGGTGGGATCTTTAGAAAAGGAACGATGCAAAAGTACAGTTTTGTACCTACCATAAATGTAGATGTTCGAGGATCCCATTGCTGCAGTCCTTACTATTGGGTATAGTCCGCATCCAGTCGGCCCGAATACCAGAGTATAAGGCTGACGTCGGTCAGGGCGCATTAGACTGACGTCAGTACGTCAGGGTACTAATGCGCATGCCCGACGTCATATCCTCAGTCTTTTCTTGCCCCAGATGTCAGAAGACCCTAAAAAGACAAGGCCCAAAATACCTGCACCAAAAATATGTACAATATATACAAGAATATATACAAAAAATATATGCATGTAACCTCACCTACACAACCACCCCTAAACACAGAGGGGAAGGAGGGAGGGTAAATTGGACTGCAGCAATGGGATCCTCGAACATCTACATTTATGGTAGGTACAAAACTGTACTATGTTCTTCGTTCCCCATTGCTGCAGTCCTTACTATTGGGTAGAATCCCAAAGCAGAGGTAAGGGAGGCTGGCAAATCATAAAGAAGCAGGAGCTGACAACATGCCTTGCAAAACAGCTGTGGCAAAACCAGCCCTAGACTTAGAGTAGATAGGAAGGTGATAATGCTTAGAGAAAGTATGCACTGAACTCCAAGTAGCTGCTTCCAAAATATCCTTAGTTGCCACCCCTTAGAAATGCTGTTGAAGTGGCAGTAGCCCTAGTGGAATGAGGCCTAATCCCAGCTGGAATCTCCTTGCCATGATGGGAATAACAAAATGCAATGCAAAAGCCAATCCACCTAGAAATAGTTTGTTTTGACACAGGCTTGCCCTGTGAACTCAAAGCAAAAGAAACAAACAACTGCTGAGACTGCCTGAAATCCTTAGTCCTGTTTAAATAATAACGCAATTGCCTGTGTACATCTAAAGTGTGCAAAATCTTTTCCCCTTTATTTTGGGGGTCTGCATAAAAAGTAGGCAAATGAATAGTTTGGTTTAAAGCCACACTAGAAACCACCTTAGGCATAAAGGAAGGATTAGTACGTAATGATACCCTATCCTTATGGAAAATCAAAAATGGCTCTACTGCCATAAGGGCCTGCAACTCAGACACCCTTCTTGCAGAAGTAATAGCCAACAGAAAAGCAGTCTTCCATGACAAGTATTTCAATTCAGCAGTAGCCGCAGGCTCAAAAGGTTGTAGAGTAAGTTTTTCCAACACAAAATTGAGATCCCAAGCAGGAGTAGGAGCTCTACGTGGGGGTCTTATATTCTTTGCCCCTCTAAGAAACTGCTTGAACAAAGGATGCGAAAACAATGGTGGGTCACAATCATAGTGAGCTGAAATTGCTGCAGCATGAATCTTAATGGAAGAGAAGGACAAACCTTTGTCCAATAACTCAGTAAGATATTGAAGAGCCACACTCAAATTAGGCTCAGAAACCTGCAAATTCTTTGCTGTACTCCAAAATAAAAATCTCTTCCATTTTTCTGCGTACACTTTCCTTGTACTAGGTCTTCTAGCTTCCATAATCACATTTAAAACTTGTTGAGGAAGTTGAGACCTGCTGTGTTTCAACACAGAATATGCCAGGCTGTTAGATGAAGAGAGTGAAGCTTGACATTGAGCAGATGACCATCCTTCTGAGATAACAGATGAGGAATCAGAGGTAAAGGCCATGGAGGCTTCCTTACCAGACTCCGTAGTAGTGGGTACCAGTGTTGCCGAGGCCAATCTGGAGCTATCAAAATCATCCTTGGCCTGTCTTGTCTGACCTTTAATAGTACCTTTGGAAGAAGAGGCAGAGGAGGAAAGGCATACACATGAAGGTTTTTCCAACTGAAAGACAGAGCATCCACTTTCCAAGCTGTGTGATGAAACCCCTTGTGCAATACTGTGGCAGCTGGTGGTTTAGTGGAGAAGCGAACAGATCTATGTCTGGAGTTCCCCATGACACTGTCAATTTTTGAAATACATGAAGATCCAGTTTCCACTCGTGGGGATCCATGATTTGTCTGCTTAACACATCTGCTAAGGAGTTCTGTGCTCCCGGCAGAAACCTTGCCTGAAGAGTTAGTTGCAAGCTTAGCGCAGTCTCCCATAAAATCATTGCTTGCCTGCATAGAGGATAAGAATGTGTTCCCCCTTGCTTGTTGATGTACCACATGACAGTTGTGTTGTCTGTTAGAATCAACACCTGCCCTGGAAGAAGTAACTCCTTGAAAGCCATTAATGCAAACTGGACTGCTAACATCTCCTTCATGTTGATATGTAGATGTTGTAGTCTGGCAGGCCACTTGTCTTGTATCCACTTTCCATTTAGATGAGCTCCCCAAGCAATATCCGAGGCATCTGTTGTTAAAATCTGACTCGCCTCTGGCCGGGTCACAGAGAGTCCCTTGTTTAGGTGACATTCCTGAGCCCACCACAAAAATTCTTTTTGAAGGCAAGGTATTATTTGAATGACAGTGTCCAAATCCTGGCAGTGCTGTGTCCATACATTTTTTAGATACCATTGTAGCTTCCTCATATGCAGTTTGGCATTGGGAAGCACCAGAATACAAGATGCCATGAACCCTAATGCTTGAAGGACTGTCCTTGCAGTCAGCACGGACTGATGAGATAGTTGATGGAAGTAAAGTGATAGACTCTTTTGTTTGTCCGGGGTTAAAAAGGCCATCTGGGCTGCTGTATTCAGTCTCACACCCAGAAAGCACATGTCTTGAGAGGGTACTAGACTGGACTTTATTTCGTTTACAGAATACCCTAGGCATCTTAGCACTGCTATAACATATTCCAGATGCTGTAGAAGGTCTTCCTTTTCTTGAGCCAGAATCAGGCAGTCGTCCAAGTAAGGATAGATTTGGATTCCTTGAAGCCTGAAGTAAGCTATCACTGGAGCCAGAACCTTTGTGAATACTCTGGGCAGTAGATAAGCCAAAGGGCAATGCAGAGAACTGATAATGAGAATTTCCAGCTCGAAACCGCAGATACTTCCTGCAACTTAGCCTTATAGGCACATGAAGGTAAGCTTCCTTGAGATCTAAAGTTACCATCCAGTGATCTTTGCCCAGCAGAGGTAAAAGCTGTTGTAACGTCAACATCTTGAACTTGGGAATGTCCAGAAAAGTGTTGAGGAGAGATAAATCCAAAATTGGTCTCCACGTGTTCCCCTTCTTTGGTACTAGGAACAGGCGAGAATAAAATCCTAGGCCCCTTTCTGATACAGGGACTGGCTGAATGGCCCCCATCTGGAGTAACTGAGAAACTTGCTGGTGAGCCTCTTTTCTTTGTGGAGGAGGAACGTCTGGCATGCCTTTGAAAGGGGGCATTGTATGGAAATAAAATCTGTAACCATGGTGAATGATATCCAACACCCATTTGTCTTGAGTAATTAAATCCCAATTTTCTTTGAAAAGAGACAGTCTTCCTCCCAAAGGAGCTGCCAGACGAGAATCTACTGGCAGCTGAAAAGACAGGTCATTGGGTCTGTTTACGAAAGGACTGACCCCTGCCCTCACCAGAAGTCTGAGCAGGTGAACTCCCTGTTCTAGGCCTAAAAGAACCTTGAGCCCTGTCCCTACCACGTCTAGACCTACCCCTAGACTGGGAATCATAAGCAGGATATGTCCACCCCTTAGCAGGCCAATTTCTACTAAACTTCGGTGGCTGCACCTGCAAAAATCTTTAACAGTTTGCATAGACTTAGCTTTGTCCTCCATTTTCTTTAAAACTGCTTCCACAGGCGATCCAAACAACACATCAGACTGTAAAGGAGCATCCAAAATCCTTGTCTTAACATGCTCAGCTAAATTCTGATCCTTCAACCAGGCATGCCTGCGAAGAACAGAACTAGTAGCAGCCACCCTCGAGGAGGCCTGTACAGCATCAAAACCACATTGCAAAGAATGCTTACCCACTTGTTCAGACACATGAACCAAATCCAGCAACTCTTTACACTCAATACCTTCCGCCAAAGCATCCACCTTAGATTTTAATTGTGAAAGGAGATAATTCTGATATTTTAGCATGTGAAACTGACAATTCAATGCTCTCATGGCTAGAGTGGAAGAAGTATACACTTTCTTTCCCCACCTATCCAAAGCCCTTGCCTCTTTATCAGTGGGAACAGGATTTTTAATCACAGAAGCTTTAACACCTTTAGGCCCTTGAGAAATAGTTTCTGGGTCCGCCCTAGGACTCTTAAACAAATACTTATGAGCTTCGGGCACCCTATAATACCTATCAGGCTTAACAGGAGCAGGAGGCAAAGAGTCTGGGTTCAGGGAAGCCTCTGCAAAAACATCTTCCACCACATTCAACACAGGAGGAATAGCTAAGGGCCTATGCTGGGGTAAAAACAAGAATTCCCTAAGCCTTTTCCTGGAATCAGAGTAATCCTGGCCTTCCCATTTAAAGTGCTCCCTCATGGAATGCAGAGTCTCTGAAAATGAGAAATCCTCAGGAGGAGAAGCTGTAGGAGTGGAATCATCCACATCAGAATCAGAATAAGTAGGATACTCCTGCAAGTCTTCCAGAAGACTCTGAAGCCTCTGAACACTGTTCAAAACTATCAAACTCGGTTCCACCCTAGGCCTCTTATCAGGCGGGGCATAGAACCTCTAATCATAGTAATCAAATCTTCTGCCATTTTAAGCATATGTTTCTTAGGTACAGAACCCGAAATGCTAGGAGAAGCCCCCACTGAAGCTGAACTAGGCCTACCTCTCAAAGAAGTTTTGGCAACAGAAGGAGAGGCTCTAACTACCTTGGGAAGAGAGGGAAGAACAGTTACCTGAGAAGCCCCTCAGCCTGGCCTACCTCCTGAGAAGGCACATCCTGTAACAGTAAAGTTTCTGCCTGAGACTCCATGGAAACTCCTGGCAAAACCTCTGGCTCCACTGAGCCTTCTAAAGAACCGGCGTCCGGGACTGTCGATTCATCAACCCTAGGCTTCGCTGTTTTGTCCTTGCGCTTCTTGGGCCAGCGGGCCGGAGCATCCGACGGCATTTTATAATTGCAACGCTTCCCAAACACTAACCTGGCACAGTCTAACCTCCTCTTAATAGTGCGTTTGTTAAACCTAGCACAAGAGCGGCAACCAACAACGTCGTGCTCAGGCCCTAAACAAGGTATACACAAGGTATGGTAATCCCTATGAGGTATCTGTTTCCCACAAGAAATACAGTTATTCACTTTTTCTGACATCCGGTTAAATACTGAGGCAAGAAAAAACAAAATGTTCCCCAACGGGGTACTTAGCCAACTCTGTTTCGGTCTGAAACTCCGGTTTCGGAAATATTTCAGAACGCCAACCTGCACTCGCAAAACTGCTTCTGCATCGGACCATGCGGCAAAAAAGACTGAGGATATGACGTCGGGCATGCGCATTAGTACCCTGACGTACTGACGTCAGTCTAATGCGCCCTGACCGACGTCAGCCTTATACTCTGGTATTCGGGCCGACTGGATGCGGACTATACCCAATAGTAAGGACTGCAGCAATGGGGAACGAAGAACATCTACATAGAAATAAATGGAATTTTTGTGAACAATGTACTCAGAATAATGTTCAGGAGGAGGAGTGATATTTCAAATTAGGCAGAACTTGAGCAAAATCGATGTAATATTAAACTGAATAATAATTAACACACATCATAACACGTTTGTCTTTTATAATTGGTGTACTCACGTTACGTATGTAATATGTGACGTTAATAAAGATGTTTAAAAAAAGTGAAGCTATGACACTCAGCACAGACAAGCATTTGTACCATGTCCCTGATTCTTGGAATGTCTTGTAAACACTGAGGATGTCTATCAGTTCATCAGATTAAATATTTAGGCTTTTGGCTTGATCACCTTGCCCAACCTCTCCAAAGTCTCAGGCTCACTATCACTTGGCAAGGTGCTGCAGTCTCTGTGCTGGACCAAATATAGCATGACAGAATCTGCTCTAGGATGCCTGATCAGGTACTCATTCATTTCAGCTGGGGTACTGTTGAGGTCATCTTCCTTGATAAATATGGAAAGAGTAGAACCCTGGTGATTCCAAGATCCATCACTGACATCCTTAAGGATGGTCTCAACAGGTGAATAAGCGAGACGTTCTTTCCTTCCCAGCTACTCCTTCAAAATTTTCTGAAGAGAAAGCATGACGTCTTTGGACAGCTTGTGGCAGATTTCAGCAACCTTAAGCCTTCTTCAAAGATGGGGAAATCTGCTGGAGAGTTGTAGAGTGAGGAGTTTCTTTTTCTTTATTAGGCTTAAAGCTAATCCTTGCACCCTCTGACTCCTACGTCTTAAGAAAGGTTGAGACATTTTCCTCCAGCTCTGGACTGGGATTGCAAATATAACTACTACATGTATGGAATTTAATATATGGCAAGAGGATGCCAGGTAACAGGGTAATGGTACTCAGAGATGTAACTGCCACTGATGTTAATGGGATTGGTTCAGTGCTGGCATCAGACCACATTTTCTAAAGGAGTGTTCCCACACCTATAAGTACAGATTCCACAAAACAACTAAAACTTGTCTTAGGTCTAGGCCTGAATCACTTAACATACTGTGAGAACAGATGTTTGCCTCTCCTAACTCTGGGTCACTGAACCACACTGGACTGATGGGTAACATGGGAAGAAAAGCCATCAGTTTCAAGTGTTACTATTGAACCACAACTAGATTACTCAAAGGACCACTCCTCAGCAGAAGACCAGCCACTGATGAGTTCCATCTGTATGAAGAGGGGGCTTGGCAGCATCTATATCCCAGGATGCCTTCTCTAAGATGGTTGCTGGGGATGTACATCTTTTGTGCAACTTATCTGATGAAATGGATGATGGCAATGAGCTTGAAACGTCATAGGTGAGGACACCAAAGTGTTACGACACTCCGTTCAAGAACAGTCCTTTCTTCCAACAGAGTATGACTGATATCTGCTCTCACCTTCCCTCTTCCACTAATGGTGCAGATAGGCCTGGAGCTACATGGACCCTACTGCCAGTCTTCATGCCAGGCATACTCAAGAGTTACTATTACCCAAGGAGGAAAGGAAGTTCAGATGTTTTATTCAGTGCTTCATGTCATGGTCTTCCCCTAAGCAGCAATGGTAAGGCCGATGCAGGCTTTGGCTTGCTGTAGGACAACTGTGTGAGCACTCAGTTTAGCTGCTTTGAGACTCAAACATGAAATTTTTTCCATCATGTGCATTAGGTTTGAGAACAGAACTTAGAAAATATCAGAAAACAACTGACAGGTTCAGAGGCTAGGTCGGCTTCCTAAGAAGAGGGCACAGCACACTGACGAGCTTGCAAAGGCTCTCATTAGGGGCAGACGCATGCCTTCATAGAAAATTAGAAATCAATCCTTATGTAGTTAAACAGCAAATTCGCTGACGGACAAAGTGCACACTGTGGAGGTGGCAAGCATGTCCTCAGACAGCATGAAATTAACCAATAGGAGTAACACAGGGATTTATGCTGGGA
Organism: Protopterus annectens; assembly: GCF_019279795.1. Classification (NCBI taxonomy): domain Eukaryota; kingdom Metazoa; phylum Chordata; order Ceratodontiformes; family Protopteridae; genus Protopterus; species Protopterus annectens. The sequence goes on along the minus strand of NC_056727.1, from coordinate 63,521,293 downwards.
CCTCTGCTATTCAGAATATATTCTCTGATTCCCAAATCAAAAATACGGACCTCTGCTTAACTAAATTTCAGACATTTGTAAACTGTGTATTACAATTAAATGCTCTTCCAGTATGCAAACACTATGACATGAACTTACATGTAAACAGCTGGCAGTCTGAAAACTGGTTAAAACTAAATAATAAAATGCAATTAGCTGCATTTGGCAAACAAACCCATCCACCCAGCTTTTAGTAAACACTTCACTCCAAAAAGGTGATATTGTGAGAGATCTTGGAACATGGATAGATAAAATCCCTTTAGTTTGATCATCACGCTGCAAAAATGGTTAGAAAATCCTATCTGGCACAGAAGGCATTTCTTTTAGAACCAGTAAGTCCTTACCTCTCTTTATTCTGCATTAATCAGGTCGAACATCAAATACATGCCCTCTTTTGGGATATATCAAATAGTTGGAATGACATTATATTCCCAATAAAAAAGATAATGGGCATAAAGGACATGAGCTACCAAGACAAGCCCCTAAAATTCAGTGTCCTACAGACTCCTTTGGCTCAGTCTGTGCCTTGCCTTCTGGGCCATTAGGTATCTGCCAATCTAAGACCCGTTATTTCTCCACAAATAAAACAATCCTGCTAGCACTAGAGCCGGAGATCTAAAACAACTTCACCAAATAAACAAATCAGAATGAAGAAAGAGTTGTCACATGACCATCCCTTCTCTGAACAAACCTCTTTTCCCAATCAAGTAATACAACACACAATCTTCTTTTTAACAAGGAATTAGTCAACTGGATGGATTTTTACAAATTCACCCTGGTACGACTGGCCTGTTGCTCTTTGAAAAAAAGCTAATGTCTAAAGGTGAGTACTGGCAAAGTAGAAATGGCAGCCCGCCCAGTCGCCTTGTACATTCTATGATTCTATAAAGGGCTGGACTTGCACATAAACAAACTAGACAACAGTCTAGGGTGCTGTGCTTGTAGGGTTGTGCTTTCCACATGTATTTATTTATTTAATTCAGCAGTTTCAATAATGTAAAAATAAAATAAATAAATAAAAAATGCACTCCTATTAAAAGAAAATGCATTCGCGGAACATCAGACACTCCTGGGGGCTGTACTTCAGTTGATTATACATTCAAGTCATATTAGAACAGCTTAACTTTGTGAGGTTACAGGAGTAGAGACCTTGTAATGTTCAAATATAGCAGTGAAGCCTCTGAAGGAGTTTTTTTCTTTTCTTTTGTAAACGAATGCGAGACAAAGTATGAATCAGCAATGCCTGACTTTACTGACGGACTGCAATAAAAAAAAAAAAGAATGATCAGAAAAATATTAACGAGGGACAGAGGTCAAAATCAGTGAAAGACATTCTGCAGAACTCTGGATAGACAGGAATGATGTATCATCAGTGACATCTGTGAAATAAGTGTTACAACACGAATGTTACAATAATACTGATGGTAATGACCAACCAGACATCTTTGGCCATTTTTCTGGCCTTGTGATTTGTGTGGGCTGCTGCATTGAGAGGAATGGTGCAATGAGATAAGTGTCATAACTTTTTTTACAATAATGCTGGTAGTGATCAGCCTGATATTTCTGGCAATATTTTTTCCTGATTTGCATGCAGAAATTTGGATTGGAATACTTTAATGAGTGTAAACGTGTTTGTGTGGACTGTAAAGGTGAAATAATGCTACACAACCCATCAGATATCATGGCTATAACTGTTGGGTGGGACTTGGGGGTTGGCTGAATGAAAGTAAATGACCTTCTTGTCTTTGCTCAGTTTAAACAGTCTCTACATAACTTTTAAGGCCTAGTGAGTTTTTGTGGAAAGTAAAATGGGCTACTTAACTAGACACCTGATATGCACAGACAGTAGGTGTAATTGCTGTCTCTGTCTTCTGTAGAAGAAAATAAGAAGCTGCCAGATGAGGTTTGCTTATTTTGTCATTGCAGGACTGATGTGATTAAATGAGGCAATGTGCAATATTTTAATGTGTGGCAGCTGATTGTTTGGAATAGTGAAATACACTACTCAGTCTTTTCTTTTCACAATCTGACATCTGATTTGTACACAGAAGTGGTTATAACTGCTTAGTGGGGGTTGCCTAGAAGAAAGTAACTGACACTTTTGTTACTTGCTCAGTTTAATACTACTCTCTCAAAAATAAGGGATAAATGCATCACAAAATACAAAACCTTCAGAACCTCTGGGGGCTGGTAGTTCCACAAACCAAGGTTGTGTAAGTAGATTTTGACATGGGCTTAGTAATCACCTCTGCTCTGAACACTATCTAGTCTAAAACCAGCCCTGCTCACGGGTGTACACAGGTCACTGCACTTGTGTATGGTGCTGGCGACCGTTATTAACATTCGTCCCAAACCTCAGAGGTCACAATATCTTGTGTTGGGTCAGAGAGTGTGGTCATTTTTTATTCAATTTTCCTCACAACCTTCAGAGGGGTGTACAAAAAGGTCACTACATCTTGTATAGGAGGCGCTGTACTATCTCTAGAAGTAACGTGTTGGAAATATTGTAATCATTTATTTTTCCATTTTCTTCACAATCAAATATCTGATGCATATACTGGTGGCTATCTTTTATATATGTAGTCACTGAGTTAACAGGGGGAATAGAATTTGAACTAAACAGAAACTGCAACATAAAGTGAGGGAAAAACAGTAATATGGTATATTTTAAGAGAAAGTGAGGGAAGAGAATTTGATAGAAGTAAGGAAGTAAGTGAAGAAGGGAGAGAAAGGAGGTATAAGAAATGAAAAGGTACTTGTTGACAGATTAAGTATGGCCATGTACAGTAGAAGCAAGTCTCTGGCACCATGGAAATGTAGGGAGTTGGGTTACATGGTGCAACTGTGCTTCCCTGCTTGTATTCATCTAACCAAAGTTACTGTACAGCATACTATGAACACGCCCAATGAGCAGAGTTGTTCTTGGGGATGGTCAATCTATTAAGGAAAAGTAAGCCTGTGTTAACTGCTCATCTGGCCAGCCAGTGGGGTCCATGCAAGAAGACAGAAGGGAGATCCGACCACCTTCTATCTCCCCAAATAAGTCACCTGCCCTTAAGAAGAAAAAAGACTGAAGGAATGTACAATCAGTGGAGGTCACAATGGATGTCCCAAGATCCATCGAGTTCAACTATTCCCTAACCCTATTCCCATCTCCAACAGATACTTCCCTTTTAGCTGATGAGAACTGATTTAAAGAGAGCACAGTTTTGGGGATGGAAACCGATTACAATCCTTGACCTTAATGTTGAAGAAATTACAGAGCTGGAACAGTATTGGACCAATAAAAGCACTCCCAACATGTTGGAAATTCTTCCAGGTGATTCTAAATTGCTTAAGTTTACTAAGGTGACAGAGTGGCAGTTTACAATGCCTTCATTACTGGAGTCTTTCTACACTAATACTGTCATGGAAATTAGTTTCTATGATCATAAATGGTTGGGCATCCTTATTTAGCTTATGGGACTTGGGGGTAGAGCTTCTTAAATAAGACTGGTTACTTAAAGACAGTATTTAATTTGTTTTCCTTCCATTTACTTGCTTGCAAGGGCTGTTATTTTCCTTCTTTGTACAGTCCTATCCTTCTTGCAATATTTGCAAGTTAAGATGTTTTTACTCCCACAATATGTCTCTACTGTTGCTTTTTCTAAAGCTATTCCTAAATGTCACACACTATTTGGTATCTATTTATGGAGGGGGGGTCAAACCTTTAGAATCAGCAGACACAAGATGTTCATAAGTAGGAAACAAGGGAGTTTGGTTGCCCAATTTGATGTCGTATGGCTCAGCTTGTGTAGTGCTCTAAATTAAGAATGCCAAAGCAAGCCCCTCTCCTATCTGGATTCTTCTAGAATGCCTTATTCCGAACTCAGACCCCCGTAAAAGACATAGAGTACCCCTCCTTCAACATTTGGGACTCAAGTGATATTGGTATTTTACAACTCGCCCAAGTTGACCACCATCTAGAGCTCAACAACATGCAGCTCTGCATAAAAATTGGCTACACTTACACAAAAAAGTGTTTGTTCTGGAGCCACTGGATTAATGCAAGTATTTACTTTGTTCACCAGGGGGACCTTCCTATCCTTCTTGGAGATGAGGAGCAATTTCTCAGAAGCGCAGATCAGCTTATGGTAATATCTTCAAATGACTACAATACTGAATGTGTAGGCTTTCCCATTATTCCAGCTTGGCTTCCTTTAGGCGAAAGAGTAAAACTCCAACCAAACAAAATTCCACACTTGTATCAATGGGAATTGGAATCCGCAGATATACCGATGGGTCATCTTAGAAAGAAATGGAAACTCCGATGACATCAGGTAATACCAGTTACTGACTGGACATGATTCACAACTCTCTCCCCTGGTTAGACTTACATTGAACAAATCGGTATACATATCGCAAAGAAAACCTATAGGCTTTAAGTCCAATGTATCATCCTCAGAAGCTAGGAGTTGGCAATTTTTATATGGTGTGGGCTTGTTCAGAAATCCAGGGCGCATGTAACAAACTCCTCCTGGGCATTTGAACAGCTGTTACTGGTCTTCTACTTACTGAAACATACCTGCCATTTTGGCTGTTAGGCATTCCATCCTATCAGCAGAGTATTCACATTACTGTAGTTTTTGGATTCACTGTTTAATTTCCACCCTATTGGTAGTGTCGGTTATCCCAGATAGTTGGATAATGCGTTTTACTCAAATGAATGACAATTTGTGGTCATAGGCAAGCAGAAGTTCAAATATGCAACAGAGGTCACATGTTGTGCATCCTCCTTTTTCAGCTTATTGGCAAATTATTTGGTTTTAGGGATTTATCATTTTGGGAATATTAGGCTGATGGTCTTGTTTATGGTTAGGGTCAAGATGTGCTGTAGCATGCAGTGCAAAATATAACTCATGCAACTACAGTTTTTTTTCTTGTTACCCATCTAAGGCACAGTATCAAAGTATAATCTGCATGTATTAAAATTATCAGGGTTTTCTTTTTCTACCCTGTTTAAAGGATTTATTGCATTGTTCTAGTTCCACATGTAGAAATTATTTCTGCTAATGTACTCGTCTTAAAGAATAGCAATTGTTTTGGACAAAACTGAGTTCATTTCTATGCTTTTCCTGAATAAGGAAAACTATGGGGGTTTGGGCTTTAAAAATGTAACTGTTCATTCAGCCTTATTACAGGCAGTATATAAAATTGATTGGATAAATTTTTTTGGGAAAAAGTTAATGAGTTTTGGAAGACCATGGCTAAGGAAAAAATGGATAAGGACTCAAGTTAATAAGTGCAAGCAGAACAAAAATGGTATGAAGATATAATGGAGACATTGCGTTATGTTAAAGTATAGAATAAAAATAATGAAAATATAAAGATAAAAAGGAGAAACAGGAAAGATATACAATGGTCAAAGAATTAGACTTTGTGGAGGCCGATGTTAAGAAACCTGTAAAAGGTCAAATGAACTACAAACAGATGGAATGTGTGACGTGTATCAAGTAGAATAAAAAATGAACATACTTATTAGAATGCGACAAATTAAGAAATGTTGAAAAATGTTAGTGCAAAATATAGATAAGACTCTTTACAAATTTAGAGTATTGAAAGAGTTCATGTTTTTACCCTGAGCGTCAAACCAGAGGGATAAATATGGACAAATTATTATTATTGAGTGCTGTGTAGGTTACATGGACAAGCAGGTGTGAAGAATTGTAGTTTTATAAACTGTGGGACAGTGGTGGGACAATAAGTAAAATGACAAGATGACTATGGACAACAGTGTGGGGGTGTTAATGCATGTTTGTTTTATGTACATAATTATACTTAAAAATATGTAATATAATTGATCTTAAGGCATCACTACAATACTGTGTGCAAAATAATCAGATGTCTTACAATAATACAGCCCCTATTCTTTTCAGTAACTGCCATGGGATCTTTTACATCCCCCTGAGCTTCCAGCAAACTCAGGTGGATGGGAACTTGGTTGGTTTAAAGTGCCATCCAAAAGATGATATACTCAGGAGTGCATTACACCCTAATACTATAATGCAGTGTCGCCAAGTAAAAAAAAAAACTGAATCCAGTCACCTAGAATGGAACAGAACCCAAAGCTTACTGATCTTGCAGCACCAAAGTTAAGTGTGTCACCTGATATGATGAGCCAGTGACACTGTCCTGAAGATGGAAAGGGATATGTCTGTACATGACACAGAGTACAGGCTTTACACTGGTTTGCTTTACTAACAATTCTCTCTGCTACACAGTGTCTACTTAAAGGCTACAGATTTCATCTGTCAGGGTGAGAAACCAAGGGTGCTGGAAGATTCTAGTGTTATGCCCACTGCAAGGTGGGGTGGCAATCCCAGATTTTGAATTATACACAATGCCAGCAAGGGCAGACGTACTTTTAGCTAGCCAAAACTGAGACTTAATGTCCTGTCTCTGCAGGCACACTTAAGAAACAGGAAGCTTAGAGGGGCTGTATATGAAAGCTGAATGGAAAAAGACATGAATGGGAAGGAATTCAGGGATGATATCAAAGATGCTAAACAGAATCGGGTGGGCAATGAAGGAGACAAAAGCAGAAGACAGATCACCAATAAGCACAGATAAAAACTAGGGCCCCTCAAGATGGACATGAATAGGAAACCCAAACACAGCAAACATTTTAACATATTGGGAGCAAATGACAGACTAAGGGAAGCCTTTGAGTTGGGAGCAGTCTTAAACTAGATATAAGAGAGGTGTCTTAAAGAGATGTACAAACAGCTGACTACAACTGTTAAACTACTTAGTGAAGAAGGAAAACTAGCCGCTATGGGCTTACTGGCTAAATGTAACTAGAACTGAGCTCTGAGTTGAGAAAGGGGCAGATAGTCCAGCATATAGAATGTTGGTGGGTGTCAAGTAAGTAGAGACAAATTTTATTCTAACAGAACAGACCAGAAATGGTCATGATTAGTTTATATTGCTACATACACTACTAGAGCTAAACAATTCAGATTCTTTCTGGGTGAAAATGCTTGTCTGAGTATTGATATACAATTTATAAGTTGGCAAGGATGATTTTTTTTTTCTCTCACTCTCTGATAGGTTCATAGGGTAGTACTAGGCTAACTGCCCTTGCAAGCCATTTCAAGCCTAGCCAATTATCCCTTGTGAGACTCAAACCCTGCACCTTGTGTTTGTAAGGCAAACACCTTAACCATTAGGCCACCCTCAAACCCATTCTTCTTATTAGAAGCTGTAAAAAAATGAGCTGGGGGACTGGATACTCACACGTTATAATTATTTTTTCCCCAAACACCTTTACTGAACTACCACTTGTGACAGGCTAATTTACATTCATATAAAAGTAATCAAACTATATTAACATAACAAACATGCTTCACATATACTGATATATCATATAACCAAAGCAATATTACAAAAAATTATTCAATTCCTGCCTTTTTTTAAACAAGAAACATCTTCATTACACCATCACTTAACTACATAGGCAGTCATGCATTTATATAAATTAAAACACAATGACACAATCCTAGTTGCAAGTATTTTACAACACAAACCATATTGACACACTCACAGCTGCAAACATTATACATCATTTATAATCAACCCAATTTTCTCACTCAGACATTATGTAGCTCATTTAAGTCCTACCTCCTTTTAGATCTCATTCCTCCCTTGTATGTATTGTTCCCGCAATTCCTATTTTTTCCTATGTAGTTTGCTCCTACCCTTTTCTAAAGATATCAATTCCAGTTGCTTTATCTCTTATTATATTCACTACTTCCGGTATAGTTGGTTTAGATTTGGATTTCCATTTTCTAGTAATTGCCTTTTTGGCAGCCACCATTTTTAGACACAGCAAGGCCTTACCATGTCTAGGCAATTCTGATTCTGCATCATAGCTGAGGAAATTCATCTCCCTTGTCAGACCAATATGCCCACCCAGCATCTCCGACAGTGCATCCCGCACAGAATCCTTAAAGTCCGCCAACTCACCGCACTCTCAGAAAATATGTTCCCAATTACATCTTTCTTCCCCTTCATACTTCCAACACTTACTGTCTACCTGAGGAAAAATTCTCTGGAGTTTACCTGGTGTATAAAAATATCTATGTAAACATTCCCAGCCAAAAATCCTAAATCTTCTAGATTTTGTTGCATATTTGGGAGACATACATATATCCTCCCATTGTTTTCTTTGTGAATTGCTTATCCAATCTCTCTTTCCCATCCTTGATAACCTCCTCTGATTCTTATAGTTATCATGCAATATTTTATATGCTCTACTAATTATTCTTTTTTTTAATGGCAGCTTCTGTTCTAGATTCTAGTAAAAACTCTACCAGTGCTGGTCTTTCATTAGGACCTCCCTCCCATTGCCTATAGTCTGATATCAATCATTGATAGAGAAGGCAATATCTAACCTGCAGTCCAAATAAATTCTTGGTACCTTCCCATTCTATCACAGTTGTGTACTAGGCTAATAGCCCTGGAGCTTTTAAAAGCCTAGCCCACAGAAGTGTCATGGCATTGTGCCACCCAACATTAGCTCCCAGTGCCTCTATCAAGAGCAAATTCTGGAATGATTCCCAGGGTGAACTTTCTATTTCCCATCCACTCATCAAGACTTCTCTTGAAGAGGACCAGTGAGGTGCTCCGCTTGACATGTATGGGAAGTCTATTACAGAGCATGGGCAGTCTCTGAGTTATGAACCTATCCCTCCAGCATGTTCTGTTGACAGTGGTAATGAGGTTGAGGTCTCTGGATTGTGTGGTGTGGAGGGATTGGGATTTCTTTAGATGTAGCATTTCTAGCAGAGCTATGTCAGACATGGCTTTGTAAGTCAAGCAGAGATTGCCTCTTAGTAGACGACATAAGACAGAGAATAGCTGGAGTTTTTTTTAATCTATCCATGTTTAAGGCCAAGGATCCTCTTTGTGAGGTACTTTTGTGGGCTTTCAAGCTGTTGCATTTGTCTAGTGAGAGGTACATGCCAAATGAGGCATTATACTTGATGATTGGCCTAATGAGGGAAGAGTAGAGAGAGAGATGATAACCTCTTTATTCCTGGATGCAAAACCCTTGGTAATGAGATGTGCCACATACAATGGCTTTCTGACCACAGTGGCAATGTGGTGGTCGAAGGAGAGGTTGCTGTCAACCTGTGTCCCCAGATCTCTTATAACACCTTCAGTGTTCAGTGGGCTCCCATCGATGTGGTAATTAGTGGAAACTGAGTTTTTCCCAAAGGGGATAACACTTTTTGGCATTAAGCTTAAGGCCATGGTTTCGACACCAGTCAGTAGTCTCAGTGAGACCTTTCTGTAAGATGTCTACATCACTTGGGGAGTTAATAATGGCTCCCAGCTTGCAGTTGTCTGGGAACCTGGTCAGCCAGAGTCCCTCAGTGTTGGCCTGGATGTCTGAGAAGTAGATGCCAAACAGGAGAGGATCCAGGACCGATCACTGTGGGACTCCACTCATGATTGGTCAGCAGTCTGACTTGGAGTCCGCTACTTTCACACTGTGGGTTCTGTGAACCAATTTGCAACCCACCTAGTGATATAGGGGTTGATGCCTAGTTTGGTGAATTTATCAATAATTCCTGAGGGGGGGACTGTATCAAAGGCCTTGGCCAGATCGAGGTAGGCAGTATAAATTGCCTTGGCCAGATCGAGGTAGGCAGTATGAATTACCTTGGCCTCATCCAGGTGACTCAGAGGTCAACCAGGTTGAGCAGGCATGATCTACCTTTCACAAAACCAAATTGCATGGGATCTAGAATTTGGAGACTCCCTATATCCTTATTAATTAGGTCCATGAAGATGCGTTCCATAGCCTTACATATCAGACTCATCAGGCTAATGGGGTGATAAATTCCAGAGTCTGTAGTTGCTCTGCCTTTATGGAGAGGGATGAGTGTAGCAGTGCGCCATGCGGTAGGGGCAAAGCCTGAAGTGAGGCTGTGACCGAACAGGGCACACAGATGTGGTGCCAGTTCACTTTATACTTCATGTAGAACACATCCAGGGATATTGTCAGGTCGCATGGAAGCTGTATTCTTGGCCTTAGACAATGTAGCTTTAACCTGTGCCGCATTAATGCTGGGTGCCTGGCAGTCCTCCGGTATTGTGATTGGTCCTTTAGTGGGGGAGAGAAGGGTGAAATTGGTACTGAATCGGTCAGCCAGTATGTTGTCAATATCTGTTGGCTCAGTACAGGACATACCATTGTGCAGTAACTCAGAGCAAACCTGGGTATTGCCGTGGAGATTCTTGATATAATTATAGAAAGCTTTGTAGTTGTTTTTAGTGTCTGCCACAATTCTGCCTTCATAGCTGGATTTAGAGGTTTTGATGAGGGATCTCAACTATTTGTTGAGGCTAATATGGGAGTTTTTCCAGTCTTGGGATTTCACTTTTTCTGCAACAGTTTCGACCTTCTGTGTACAGTTTATTAATGGCAGGGGACTACCAGATTGGCATCTGTTTTTTGGAGGAGAGCGTCTTGGTTATGTTGGGTATGGCTAGTTCCATGCATTTATGTACGTGTTCGCACAGCGCATCGGTGTATGATTCAGCAGTCATGCATCTATTTTCCATTGACATGGGCGCTGTGACATTAGCCACCTCTGTTTTTTAGGAGCCCAAAGTCAGCTTTGTAGAAGTTTTTCATGGTGGTTACCTTCACAGGTGGTGTGGGTGAGATGTGAATTTCCATGGTGATTAGTTTGTGGTCAGGTCTAACTAGGGAGGAATTGACTACTGGTGTACAGCAATGGTTGCCTATTTAGTAATAACCAGGTCAAGGATGTTGCTTTCTCTAGTGGCGGTACGAATAAGCTGGTCCAGGGCATTGGAATTGATGAATTCCAGGAAGCGTTGGGCCAGTGTATTGGTGCATGAGTAGTTTCCCCAGATGATGGAGGAGTAGTTGAAGTCACCTAGTATGAATGTTGGGTTGGACCCTAATAGTTTCCAGGGTGCTTAGAAATGTGGAGTGAGAATCTTGGGACAAGGTTGGGGACCTATAGAGGCTACGACCTGAATCGCTGTCTTACCCAATGTTAGTTGTAAGTGAAGTATCTGAGATGCGTTATGCTGGGCTACTAGTCTGGAGGTGTGCATTTCCTTTAAGAATATGGAGACACCACCGCCTTTGGAGCTTCAGTCCATGTTCTGGGACCGAAAGGTGTGTAATGAGTTATAGCCTAGCAGTGCAGGGGTGCTTTCTGCTGCTTTAAACCAGGTCTCAGTTACAGCAAAAATGTCGATGTTCTCCATTTTGAGGAGTGCTTAGAGCAAGTGCATCTTGACATTTAGACTTCTAGCATTGAGCAGCATGACCCTCAGATGGCATTTATTTATAGCTGTTACAGTGGTAATTTGGTTTTTGGAACATCGCCTAAAAAAAGGCACTATAGGGGTGGCAAGAGCCTTAGTCAGTATCAGGAAACCCAGGGGTGACAGATGCAGGCCATCTCTGGAAAAGCATCAAGGTCTGTCAATCATGTCATCCCAAGCAGACAGATATTGGATCCCCTTAGAATGACACCAGAAACTTAGCCCATTGTTGAAGTCAATCATTTTCTGCTTGTACTGCGGTATAATGCTGGTAAACGGTAGGATGCCACTCAGGGCTAGGGTCATACCTGCCTGGGCCACAATCTGAGAGCTCCTCCATGTCTCTTCATGTAGTCCAGGGAGACACATCTCAGGTCATTCACACCCACATGGACAGTGACAGAGTCATACTTATACTTGTTGTGGAGTGACCCGAGTGTGTGCGTTATTTGTCAGATTCTGGCACTTGATAGAGAGCTGACTGTTACCTTCTCCTTATTCAACCAAGTAAATGGGACATCAGTGTGCCTCGCTATCGAGTCACCTATGATTAGTGTATTGGGCAAGCTGTTTTGCCTTAGGAGCTTAGGTTGTGGGGCCCAATGTGTAGGTGAGCTACGTGTCTTGTGGTTTGTGCTGTGTTGTGGTGGTTGAGTGGATTTCTGCCTTGGAGTTCCCTGCTGTTTGGGTAGATTTCGACTGACAGCCTCCGTGAAGGTGGGTGTGTGGTTTGTGTTTTTATGTGAGAGCTGTGATGGTGGGTGTTCTGGAGGGCTCTGTGTTGCATGTGGTGTGGTGCAGGTGTTGACCTTCTCCTTCTATTGCGGTCTTGGCTTGAGAGTGCATGGCTTCCAATTTGGATATAAGTGCATCTCTCACAAGTCTGAGTGTTGGTAGGTAAGAGAAGAAGGTTGTCTGTGTACATGCAACAATTGCTGCACTGCCTCAGAATACCCAAGTTCATCAGGTTAATAGGTGAAAGCACAGGGAACTGACCTTTAGACATGCCAGGAGGGATGGTCATTATTACTAAGTACTGGAGCTGTCTTCCTTATATATTCCTTTTACAGGAAAAATATCACTCAAGGTGTCTGCACAGAACACTGCCAAACACTTGAGGGGAAACTACTATGCAGACCCTGAAAATTCAAGGATGAAGTATTTAGGCAGATATTCTGAAGTTAGAAAGAAATCAAGCAATACTTACTGAAAAATAAAGACTTAGCTGGTCAAGAATGATGAAAAGAGGGGAGTTGCATGAATGGCTACTGCCTGGCTACTACTAATGTTGGTATCAGCACAGCTTCACTCTGTTGGGATACAATACTCCTTTGCTTCTTCTCTCACCAGAAGGAAAATGTTAGCACCAATCCCAAGAAGAGAAGCAGGCCACGGCCTGTTTGGTGATCCAGTCTTGTTCCAGATGATGCAAAGGTCTGCAGGCTTATAGCCTTTTTCTGGTAGATGCTTCGAAGAGCAACCAGACCAATCAGGTGCTTTAAGCACAGACACTCTCTCCAACCAGAAAGAGTCAGGAATCTATGCACTCTGCTCCTATTCTCACCAGGATCAGAATATAATCACAGATTACAAGCTGTCACCTATAAAGCAGTTAAGCTTTCCGGTGATCAGCAGTCTCCAGGAAATAATGTAACCGCAACTCCTTCTCTCGACATGAGAAAACAAACACTAATCCCAAGATGACTACTGACAGGCAGAATGTGGGCTCTCCAATAACTGTTGGTCTTGCAATAGATGCTTAAAGGTAAGATGAAAAAAATGGTTTATCCTAAACACTGCAGTGTGCACTAGAGGAGTTATATGTGAAAGTAGGTAACTTAAATTTTACCTGTCTAAAAAGTTAAGTTTTAGTGGAGAGTCACTATTTTTAAAACAGCAAGATATATTTACAGGGGGTGGTCATTTTTGTATTCTGGTACTATGGAATACTGCAGGATGTCCAATAAATTTAAATAGTTGAAAGGGAGTGATTTCACAAAATGATAATTTTGTGCTTACACCAGCCAGGAAAATCAGAGAGAAAATGAGATATATGATCAAATTACATAAGGGGCAGGCAACTAGAAAGACAGTGGTGTTTAAGAACACAACAGTAACCAAGTGAGAAAAAAATTTGTCTGACTCACAAGAGACAGAGATGTGGTCTCTTTTCAAGTTTTAATATGCAGTTAAAAGCAGAATGCAAGTAAACACAGTGTAAATATAACATATCACAGTACACAAAATAGAAAAAGGCAATAAAGTAATACAAAATACAACAAAAAAAGCAAACTAATCTTTCCCTCACAGCAAACTATAGCAGAGTCTGGGTGAGCCTTTTTCATTTTTCCCTTTCTAGTTATTTGCTCCCAATACCTTGGGTTTCTTTGCCAGTTTTCTCCAATAAATTCTGACCCCGTCTTGCCTATTGTCTCTATCCCTAATTGCAGTCATCTGTATAGACAGAATCTCCTTTCCCATGTTGGTTTAGTTCTTAAAATACTTTCTGCCACTTTATGGATATAATATTCCACATGATTATTGTTATGCTCCTTAAAGGCCTGCATCCAAAATACCGGTCTTTCCTTGTTTCTTGAGGTTCTCCCATGTTTCATCATCATCCCTTTCGACTTTAAATTATAATTTTCTGCTTGTGCTATGTATACGAGTCTTAACTGTGTAGCTCTGAAATACCCCTTCAAATTGGGTAATCACAATCCGCCCTGTTCTACTGGAAGAATCAGTTTATCCCACTTGACTATTGCCATCTTCCCCTCCCAGATAAAGTCATTCAGCTCTATTAATTACTACCCACAACTTCTCCTCTGGTGAATAAAAATATACTTAACCTGTGTATAAGACTAAAGGGACTAAAACATTTTAACTGCCTGTATCTTAATATCCATATCACAAAGCTTCCATTTTCTTACTTTTTGTATTATATTTTTAGTCTCTTCCCATATATCCTTAGCTGCCACACCTAAATCATTTTAATCCATACTCTTAAATACTTCATTTTATCATGTCCCCATAAGAATGAGTATTCCTGAACCAAGGTCATGTGTAGGTACATAATTTACAACTATTGCCTTTGTTTTAGCTTCATTCATTTTGTATCCAAAAAGATATAAAACTGTCTCAAAATATTCCACAACACTGCAATGTCTTTTTCTGGCTTCCCTCTGGATCATCAGTGTTCTTTTAATATTGTCAAATATTTGCCTGCCCTCCACAAAACCACAATGATCCTTATCTATCAGTTTTGGCATTACTTTTGCCATTCTTTTAGCCATTATAGACATAACACTTTATAATCATGGTTTAGTATTGAAATGGGCCTGTATGAAGCTGGATCTTATGGATCTTTACCGTCTTTAGATATTACAGTTACCACTGCTTTCTTCCAAGATGGTGGTACTTCTCCTGCTCTTAAGATACTGTTAAACAAAACCTTCCAGATCTTTATTTTTTTTCCTCCTAGCTTCCAAACTTCCACAGGAATGCCATCTCTTCCTAGAGATTTTCCTGCAGATTGGTTATAAATCACTATTTTATCTCATCTCCTCCTATCCTGTTAGTAATTGAGCCTCTACTACCTCTAACCTTGGCATATTTAATGTTTCCAAAAACATTTCCATTTGTATCTTTTCTTAATTTTCATATTTCTCTGCTTTACAGAGACTCATAGAATTTCCAAAATATTTCTAATATGTCTACAGGATCTCTTATCTTTTCTATTACAGGCTCCAGAAGTTTGACATTCTGTTGCTAAAAGTTTATGTGCTCTACTGTTATTTATTAAAATACAGTTGCTTAACAGCAATCTTTCCAAGTTTGTGCATATTATCACGGTAAAGCCCTTATTTTCTGCCTAGCATTCTGCAGTTGATCATCCTCTTGTTCTATGAGATTTCCCTTAATCTGCAATAATTTAACATGTCAGTCCTTCTAAATAATTGTTACTTCTTAACCATAGCTCCCTTTCTTTTATTTCCACCCTAATTTTCAACTCAACCTTAATTTTATCCCACTCCCTAGCTATAGTTTCAAAAGAAATTTCTAGCCTCTCTAACAGCTCCTGAATAATCTCCACTATCCATTCCTTAAATGCCTCTTTTTTCAACAGATACGTGGAAAGTGCCAATGTCTCATTTTTACTTCATTACCCTTTGTTTTTTATTTTATTATTGGCGCATGATCTGAAATAATTATTGGGTGGGTATCAAGATCTTCAATTAAATGCATTTGTTCCTGTGAAATGTTAATTCGGTTTAGCCCAGCCCAGTTTATATATTTTGGGGAATAATATGTAAATTTAGTGCGAACTCCTATTACTGAATTCACATTTTCCATGCCAAATATTTTTTATAAATATAACTACACTCCTTTGTTATATTTTCCATTCTGGGCCACCAGACACATCTTCACTGCTACAAATCAAATTCCAGTCCCCAAATATAAGTAATATGCCTTGCTGAAAACTGATTATTTCTCCCAGAATTTTCTTAAGCTCCATTATAGCAGTTTTAGGTGGAATGTAAACACAAGCCAGCATAATCCTACTCCCTTGCCAGTAGCCCCTTACCACTACAAATCTGCCATTATTTTTTTTTATCTTCTTCTATCACTATTGGAGCTCCTCTTGCAATACAAGTACTCGTCTTTTCCTTTGTCCCAGGTATTCCGTTGAATAATCATCCTGAAAACCTTTTATCATCAGATTCACATGTTCAGTCCTTTCTAAGTGCGTCTCTTGTAACAGAGCTATTTACACTCCACATCTTACATAGCTATTTGCACTCTACATCTTTTAATATAGTGCACTACTCTTTCTTGTTTGCATTTATCTAGGAGGCCATTTATGTTTAAAGACATTAAAGAAAGCACCACTGTATTAAAAAATTATTACTCCCACCCTTTTATGTATAACACCTTTTTTGTTAAATGTCTAGTTCCAGCTTTTGTGTTACATATGCATATACTGTTTGGGAGTTTGAACTTTTATACAGTTGTTTCTTGTCATATACATTTCAGCCCATGCCACATCCTATAAAACTTTTTATTTTATTGAAAGTCCTCAAAAAAAAAAAACACCCCGCACTACCCCCTAAAACCTATTAACTTAATACTAACACACAAAACAAAACTATGTACACCTTCAAATATCGAAGTTTTACCCCACCTAATAGTAACAAGTCATAAACTTTACACTTTATAATTATGAAATCCTTTAACGGTTAGGATTTAACTCCAGCATTTATGTGATGGCATATGGCCTAGCAGCTAAACATTTGTAAAATAGACTATTTCTTAACTAAAGTGGACATAACTGTGCTGAGTAGATCAGACTCTATGTTTTGATGCTAAAAGCAAAGAAAGCTGTAACACATAAATGGGAGCAAATTGCATGAACAAAATATGATGGGATTACGACAGTGCTGCAAATACAAGACTTTAAATAAGCAATAAAGGAATCAAAGGTTAAACAAAAGATCATGAATAAATAAATGGATGATCTGGTCTCTAAGCATGAACTGTGACTTTTCTATTCAATAAGAAGAAAATGTATGTAATAACGGGGGGAGCACTGTCTGGAAGATTTGTACTAAGTAAAAACTGAAAAGTACTGTAAAACTGAACACTAAGAATTGGGATTGGGGGGGTTGTATAAAGTATATTAGAAATTAAAATTGGTAAGATGTGTTTGGTTGATATGACTGTTTCACTGGAAGTGTTGTACTTATTGTTTGGCTCTTTATGATTTAATGAAACTCAGTTTTTCCAAAAAAAGCTTTAAAAATCAGATACGATGGGCAAACAGTCAATAAATTAGTTATAATTGATGCACACAGGGGCTGTCAGCGGATGAAACTAATTGAACCTGCTGTCATTTGTTCAAGTTAGAGACTCATTTGGGCTTTGCAGGACTAATGTGTATTTGTGTCATGTGACACAAGCTGAAGTACTTTATTGTGAATACTATTTGTGTGAAACAAAGCCGATTGTATCCCATGATCAGACATTTGATGTCTACACAGTCAAAAAAATGGCTACAACTGCAGGGTACAGGGGCTGTATTTTTATGAAAGTCACCAAATCTGCTGTCATTTGCTCAGGTTAAATCTGGATTTCCATAACTAGAACGTATTTATGTGAAGTAAGCTGGAGTAATTTATTGTGGCCACTGTGTGTGTGTGTGAAACAAACCTGAAATATATTTTGGTATCCTTCATTTTCCATCACAATCAGACATCTGAAGTCTGCACAGCCAACAAACTGACTATAATTCCTGGGTACAAGAGCGGTCTACAGATAAATATGACTGAAACTGCGGTCATGATTAAGTTAAAGTGCCAATCTGGCTTTGCAGGACTAATGTAGATTTGTGTGGAGCACTCTGCATCCTAAGACAGTGCAGAAACTGCGTTGCACTCACTGATAATGAATTCTTACTTAGTTCAGAACATTCTGTCTGAGAGATGTGCAAATATTTAGCTAGTATATTTGCAACCCTCTCATGAATGTTTCACTGCCACAATAACCACCAACACATTCTCAAAAGGAACACAATAAAATATATGTTGATGCTGCAAAAATCCTTTCCAAAGCTTCCTAGAACTTGTAAGAACAGACCTCAGTTGAAATCACTCAACTTACCTACTCCATGCACACCTAAAACAAGTCAATAGCAAACTTGCTCAAAAGTAATTTTAAACTAGCTACAAACAAAAATGTATTGGCGACTAGTGGCATAGCTGTTAGGCATACAGATTTCTCACACACCAGGCTGGATACTGACAGGAGTACTACCAACTGCCTAACAGGTGCAAGGATCCTGAACATTACAAGGACCCTCAGGACCCTTTCCTGAGGCAAGTATGATTAAGACATGGTAGTAGCTCATGTTGGAGTGAAAGACCTAGGACAAACATGCAAAAAGACGCACTGTATTAAATTACATTCCTTGTACAAGTTTGTATTTCAGTGACTTATCTATAAATTCAGTGTCTGCTGCCATTGACAAATAAATTGCCTACATACCTCAAACTCTTAATGCTAGAACTCTAGACGATGCCTAAATTAATGGGGGGACAAAGGTTCAAAAATAAAGACAGATTTTAAATATTGCTCTTATAAACTTAAAAAGTTGTTACAATAAGATGATTTGCGTTAGTCCACAAAAAACGGCACATGCACCAAAATTTCACTAAAACCAAGTCCAAGGTACTCAGGAAAGATACCACCAGCAGCAAGGCTCCAGTTGAAGCAGTTTTAATATAAGTGTTGTAAGTGTTATTTTAATATTAAAACTGCTTCAATTGGAGTCTTGCTGCTGGTGGTATCTTTCCTGAGTACCTTGGACTTGGTTCTAGGATTAGCATACATTTTCTGAAGGATATCTCACTTCAGAATAACTCTTAAGTCTCACTTAACCAATACATGGCAATGCTCCAGTTCAAATCCTGGATAAGAAAAGAATTCCAATGCAATATCCTATTTACTCTAAGCACTCTTTCTCAAGGTAATACTAGTTCTTCACACAAATCCAATCACAACTCTCCTTTCAGCATACCTCTACCCATTCTTATTACAGTCTAAGGCATGTATTCAAGGACTATAGTAAAACCATTCTCCTTAAGTTGCAATTATGTTTCAGTATCTATACTCTACACCATCAGTCAATGTAGTATATCTATGAAAATTGCACACCCACCAACTATTAATAATATCTGGTTTACATTCTATAAGTCACTCATTTTCCTGATAGATTTCTTTAATATTTTTAAATAATTCTCTCTTTTCCTGTACTGGGCTATGCAAAAATGCTATTAATAAGAATATTTACATAAATGTATTTTATCCAATGTTATATGTTTAACACAAATATCAAGTCATGTATATGTAAACCTTGTATTTGTAATTATAATCATAGTTACATGTTAAATGTAGAGCTTTTTTCCCCAGGCCTTCACTGAAAAAGGATTTCTGCCCAGTCGGACCGGACGTTCCTGTTATTCAAATGTAAAATAAAATAAAATATGAAGTCTGAAACTTAAATGCATGTCATTTACTGACTTCTATCCTCAGCGATTTGCCAAAAAAAAAACATACATTTTATGAGGAACAGACCAAAAATATGAGGCAAAAATCTGGACAGTTGAGTGGTGTGATTTTCTATGTTACATCAACAAAAACAAACAAAACATTTGGTGGAATAGTAATATTGCAATAGGGAATAGCTGGCAAACCAACAAAAGGTTCATAGCTACTAAGCATTTTATTCAAAGGAGGACTCACGCAAGAATGCATCACACGCATTCCTCCATATGCTGGACAGTAGGGTCAGCAATCAATGTCCTTGTTGTGGGAAGACAGCCCATAACCTTCTGCACCAAAAGCAAGTGTGCTATCTGTTGCACCACTGCTACTAAACAACGCAGCTTTGAAACTCTATGCTTGACATTGATCGATTATAATCCTCAGTGATTAACGAACAAAAAAAATAAACAAAATTAAAGGAGACCTGGCAGTTGGTGTGAAGGTTTAAGGTTCTTACCTACCCTTAATTACTATGTTTCAGAGTGTCACTCTGAGTAGAGTCACTTAATTCGGCAGTGCCCCTAACTGGAGCATTTTACACACACACACACACACACACACACACACACACACACACACACACACACACGCACACGCACAGTCTGCTTCTAAAGGAAGCAGCAGCTATGCACTCACCAGAACAGATCAGTGCTGCATATGCAGCAATCATGTTGATCTGCATCTCCCCCCATCTTCTACTTAAATAACCTGCGCAGGTAGAGATGATGGTTGTTGTCCTAATGAGGAGGTATCTGGGGCTTACAGAAGTTGCAAGGTGAGGAGGCTCTACCACGGGGTTCTAATACTTGCTGTGTTTATGGAAAGATCCTGCATTGTTTTTATTTTACTTTTACCAAATTTTTTTTTTTAAACAATGAAGCTGATTTCCAAGCCAAAATCTGGCTCTGTTCTTGCTCAGTTCCAGGATAAACTATATCTATAAATATGAACAGATACCTTGCACCTCCTAAATCTCCCTTCTTCAACTCACTTCCTTACACTCAATTTTTCTCCCAAACTCTCTTTCTAAATATGCTATAACCATTTTTTTCTCACACTTCATATTGCAATTTCTGTTTAGATTTTACTAACTTAACCTTTAACTTCCCTATAAACCATCTAAAATTTCTCAAAATATTAAATGATTGTTTTACAAATTGTATTTAGCCATATTGGATGTTTTCACATTATGTCCAATTTGGTATAATTATCTAAACTCTAGATGTTTTTGTATTATTTTTGAAGAGCGTAAAATTATTGTTCTTAATGTTTTTGTAACACTTTGGAGCTTTCCTCCTGGGCATCCTCTGAAAATGGGCACCTACCTTGTCGGACTTTACTGATAATCAAATGTTAATAATAATAATAATTACCCATGCTTACTGTATTTAGGAGATGGAAGAAGAAGGGTCCAGAAGCCCCTGAAGAATCATCCTAGCAAAGTCTGATCTAGACCTAGCGAAGAAGTCACGCTTGTAATGCCTTGTAAATGTTATGTAAAGTGAACCAAGCTGCTGCTTCAAGAATACTTCTAGAATACAAGCCTTTCCAAAAAGCCATAGATAAAGCCAGTAGCCTGGTGGAGTGGACCTTGACCCTGCCTAGGATAGTTATGTTGTGGTGAGTACAACAAAAGGTAAAATCCTGAGACAACCACTTGTAAATGTCTGTTTTGAAAAAATATATATTTTATTTATTTATTGACCGGGGAAGTCCACTGGGTCAGAAAACCATTTTCAGTAGAGGCCCAGGGAGAAAAGCTCCATTTACAGTAGACAGGTACATTTTACATTGTTTAAAAGTCTGATTTTTATACAATTTCAGTAGTTAGTAATAAGCAAAAATAAGTAAAAAAAATATAGAGTCAGGTTAAGTGTAGGCACTGGATATTCACTTAGTGGCAATCTGTTCATCTTTATACTCTGATAGGAGAGAGGCTAAAAACAAAGTTAATCCAAAAACACATAAGAGTGAACCATAAAGTGGCAGGCAAAAAAAAACAAGCTTCAAATGGAGTTAAAATCTGGAAATTTAATAATATACAAGTGCTTTTGCAGTAGTCAAAAATACTGCTTCTTCAGACATTGAAACCAAACCAAACATTGCTCAATTTTAAATAGAGAAACCAATAATGTTGTAGCCAATCACATAAAAGAACACAAACATCCTAGCAACAAAGTAATCCTTAAAAAAGCTATAAGAAAACTAGAGCACACCTGCCCTTAGTCTAATTATCCATCTTGTTTACGATACTTCAGTTAAGTTCCTGATATCCCATCCATGTTTGTTCACTACAATCTTTTCAATAACCATAAACTTAAAAGTGTGTGTTACATCATTACTAACATGCTGGCTAAGCATGTAGCTGGCACTGTTCCCAGTCCTAATGGCGTGTATATGTTCCCTTAGCCTGTCTCTGATCTGACTGTTGATCTTCCTCATATAAAAAGACGAACATTGGGTGCAAGATGTTTTTACTGGTATTCTGTAACAACTTGAAAGCTGGGAGACCAAAGATGATCCAGAGAGTTGTGTGCCCTGGTCAGAGCAAGAATCTCTTTTTTATATTTTTGTGCCTGCGTCTGTACTTGGTGTCATACACCTTGCACTTTTATTTTCCAGTTTGGTGACCAGGGAAGTTCACTGGGCCAAGCTGAGCCCATTTTCAGTGGAGGCCCGGGGAGAAAAGCTCCAAAAAACAGTTAACAAAATACAATACAAGTAAAGTATGGAGTATACAGTATACAAAGCATACACATTTAAAAAACACAAATGTTAAAAGAGAGAGTCAAAAGTAATACAGATAATATAATTAAAAATACAAGTCAAAGTGTTTATACAAGTTTAGTGCTTGTTCTAACAATAATGTTAGCGATCAGAGGTGATAGCATATGAAATTGAAGGGAGGTGTGAAAATGACGACAGTGTAATTTAGGTGGGAATGGAGCAGGAACAGTCCCAGTCTGAGGTAAGGTGAGAATGGAGGACAGATTTGAAATTATAGTGGTTGTGAGTACAGCGGAGGGAGGGAGGGAAGGAGGGAGAGAATTAAATAGTTTAGTTAAGGAGTGTGATAGAAGTAATTGGCCAGGTTGAAAAAGGGGTTTATAGATTTTAAGGAGGTTTTGGTTTTCAGATCTAAGAGTACAACTTGGGAGGTAAGGGGTTAAGATAGATGAAAGAAAGGGGCAGATGGAGGGTTAGAATATGAGCTTGTGAGCAGTGGTGAGCTGTATGAATTTCAGGAAATTAGGAAGCTCAAGCCAGTTAAGGAGTGGAGAGAATTGCAGTGATGGAGTATCTGGACCCTGTAGCAAATTTACAGACTTTGTTATAGCAGGCTTCCAGTTTGTTTTTTTAGGCTAAGTTGGAAGAGAGTACGTAAAAAGGCACTATACATATGAGGGGGGCAGGTACGAGGAGGCTACAGTACATCTGGAAGAAGTGGTTAGATAACAATTTTGTCTGCACAGCAGACCTAGTTTTTCGTGTTTTTGTGTTTTATATTATTTTGGATGTGGATACTGAATTTTAAATGTTCATCAATGGTGATTCCAAGTAGTTTGGTGTGAGGTACAGTATCGATTAGAGTGTTATTGTGGCTTTTTATTTTAAAGAAGCTTTTGTCCATGGTGAAATTTCTCAACGGAGAGAATAATCCTCCTAAAACTGCTCCCCAAGCAAAATCTGAGGCATCTGTGGTAAGCGACTGCATTGGAGCAGGAAGGGAGAGAGGGAGGCCTGGATTTAGGGAAATTTGCCATCTCCACCAAGTAATTTCTCTTCTGACAAACCTTACCACTGAGATTTGAAAAGAAAGGATGTTGGTGCTGATTCCAAAAAGACTTCAGATACCGTTGTGTCTTTCTCATATGGAGTCTTGCCAGGAGTTTCATGGAAATCAGATGCTGGGAGACCCAGAATCCTGAGATATTCCCTTAGAGTGACCGAAGCGAATGAAAAACCTTAGAAGTCGATCTAGACATATACCTTTTTTTCCTGTAGAAGAAAAGCTCTTTGAACTCATGTAAATAGCAGACACCTCCAGTAACATTAATCCTGTGCAAAGCAGTCAAAAAGGACTTTTGAAAGTTCTCTTGGAATGGCCAGCATGTGTAAGAGATCTCTCACCCAAGTCAGAGATTCCTGACACTTTGAAAAAGGCTCTGCAAAGATAAGAAAGTTGTCTTAATATGAAAAAATGGATACCCTGTAGCCGGCAATAAGGTATAAAAAGAAGTTATGTACTCACCATAATGTTCCATCTGTGTTGTCCATTTTCATTCTTCCTCAACCTGTGGGTTCGGTTCTGATCCTCAGAACCAACTCGCCTGCTACCACAGCACCTGGTAACCAAAAAACTCTCAAGCTAATCCCTTTACCCATAATGCACCTATCCCAGTTACTTCAGATCAAGTTTGCTGACAGACAAAAGGAAAGATTACTTGCAAGACATTCATTGAGACTATATCTGGAACCACAATTATATACAAAGGATAATCTGCTAGTCATCCATTCCTCTAGAAATCCAAGGGTATGGGGGTTGGAGGGAGGGCAGTTGAAGAATGAAAATGGACAACACAGATGAATGTTGTGGTGAGTACATAACTTCTTTATCTGATGTTAATTTTCATTCCATCCTCAACTTGTGGGACAGAGTCCCCAGCTATCTTAGATCCTGGATGGACTCCAGGAAGGATGTTCTTCAGCACCACTGAACCGAATGATGCTCTTCCCCTGCAGACCAGATCCAATTTGTAATGAGCAATAAAGGTATGGGGAGTAGCCCAAGTTGCTGCTGCATATATATCCATGGAGGCTCTAGTTTTTGCTACAGCTCTAGTTGAATGTGCTGTTAAAGGTTTTGATAAAAGCAATCTTTAATTTATTATAGATGAAAAAAATGCAATTTGTGAGACATCTAGCCAATGTCACTTTACTCGCAGGTTTTCTTAGTTTTGTATTTGAATACGAGATAAACTAGTCAGATTTTCTGATGTCCTTTGTTTTGTGAAAATAAAACCATAACTGTCTATGAACATCTAATAAGGGTAAACAATATTCACCTTTATTTAGCAAAATTGGGGAAGAACACTGGTAGGTTAATAGTCTGATTGATACTGACTTATAAAACCACCTTTGGTGCAAAAGAGGGGCTGGTTCTTAGCGAAACCCTATCCTTGTGAAAAATCAAATATGGTTTACAAGACAAAGCTTGAATTTTTGAAATCCTTCTGGCAGAAGTTGCAGCCACTAAGAAAAATAGTTTTCCAGGAGAGAAACTTAAGATCACAATCTGCTACCAGTTCAAAAGGAGGTTGTATAATTGCTTGCAATATCAAATTTAAATCCCAAGGAGAGGCTGGATCTTTGTAAGGATGCTTTAAAAGAAGAGTACCTCTCAAAAAAGCTTTACAAAGTTTATGAGATGTCAGTGATGAGCTTTTAAATTCAATATGAAAATTGCACATAGCTGCTAACTGAACTTTAATAGTAGAAAACGAAGCCCCTTCACTCAATAGTTAGGCTAAAAATTCAAGAATTTTATGAACAGGTGCCGAAAACGGGTCAACGTTATTTTGACATGCCCAAAACACAAACCTTTTCCATTTACTGATGTAATGTTTACACGTAGATGGTTTGTCTGAGACCAAAAGTATGTGTCGGACAGGGGAAGAGAGCATAAATTGTCTGGCTGTTAATGGAATTGGAAGAACCAAGCTGTCAGCTTGAGGGTCAAAGATTATCCTGGTGGATTATGCCTGTTAGATGGGAAAGGAGATCTGGAACCAGGTCCAGATTCCAAGGTTGGTAAATTAGATGAGGCAAAGGAAGGGGAACAAAATCTGTTGAAGCAAATAAGGTGCAATGAGGACTACTTTGCTCTTCAGCCTGACTGGAATTAGAGGAATCAGAGGAAAGGCATAAAGAAGACTGGAGGGCCAATTGTGGAGAATGGCATCCCTCAATGATTCCCCCTGTGGGGGGATTAAGCAAAGTAGTTGCTGCACTTGTTTAGGGGAGAGGTGAAACGATCACAGCAAGGCTGGCCCTATTAATGGAATATGTTCTCGACATTTTTTGGATTGAGGGACCACTTGGGAGGCAGGAGAATGCGTCTGCTCAATTTGTCTGCTATCACATTGGACTTCCCTGGAATGTGCATTGCTGTGACAAAGCAGTTGGATGAGATCACCCACTGCCACACTCAGACCTTCTCAGCACAAGGCACAGGACCTGGTTCCTCCTTCCTTGTTGAGTTACCAAACTACTGACATGTCCATTTGAATCACAATTGCCCCTGAAGGGATAGCATCCTGGAAGGCATGCAGTGCTAAAAGCACTGCTCTCATCTCTAAGACATTAATATACAAGTTGGCCTCAATGGGGGACCAAATGCCTTGGACAGTGCTCCCCAGATAATGCCTCCTCCCACCCTAACTGGGAAGCATCCGTGGTTCACTGTGGCCTTGGGTTGGGGGGAGTGGTGAAAGGATGGCCTTGTAGAATTTCTTCCAACTGAATCCATCATTTGAGATCTCTCTTACAAATGCTGGTGATTGCAATCACAGTTGACATTGGTTGGTATAGTACTGACCATTGTGTTGCAGGCTGCCATTGTGCAATACTCATGTGAAATCTCGCTAAGGGGACTAGAGTTAGAACTGCCACTATGGATCTCAGGTCCTGTAGAATCAAGTGTGCAGTTATTTTTTGATGTTGATTATCTTCATGACTTGTGATCTGATTTTCTGTGGTCTTAGTGGGTGAAGAGAAGCTATTGTTGCCTTTGTTTTCAGGATAGCTGCTATGAATTTTAAGGTCCGAGTTTGTTCAAGGTGAGATTTTTCATAGTTTATAGTCATCTCCAGAGAGGAACATGACTGGAGAAATGTCTCTCTTGCATCTGACAATTGATGCCTGGTCGGAGCAGTAATGAGCCAGTCATCTAAGTACGGAAACACCTGGAATCCCAGCAGTCTCAATTGGGCCACTACTACTGTCATGCACTTGGTGAATACCCTGGGGGCAGTGGTGAGTCCCAAGGGCAGAACTCAGAACTGATAGTGACTGGCTCCCAGATGGAAGCACAGAAACCTTCTGGTTTGCCTGTCCACATTTATATGGCAGTACACATCCTGGAAGGTCTACTGAGCAAATCCAGTCATCCTGTTCCAAGAATGGGCTGATCCACGACCATCTGGAACTTTGCTTGTTGAAGAGATTTGTTCAAAACACTGAGATCCAAAATTGGTCTCCAGTCCAGACTTTTTTGGCCCTAAAAAGACTCTCGAGTAAGTTCCAGATTTTCTCTGGTCTGACAGGAATTCTTGGATGGCTCTTTTCTAGCAGTTCTTGAATTTGTAGTACTGCTTGCTCCCTCTTACCAGATGGGACATCAGGGATTCTTTTGCAAATGGGAGGGTGGTGGAAGGGAAAATGGTATATTATAACCAGTGGAAATTATCCTCTGCACCCAAGTATCTTTTGTTATTTCTAGCCAGGCTCTCTCATGCAGGGATAGTCGACCCCTGACTGCCTCTAGAGGAAGACAGGCCTTCTTTCAGGAGTGCTAAAAAGGTCTGCCAAAGAAAATCTCTGCACCCTTGGTTTTGCAGGTCTCCTATGCTACAAGGGCAGCATCTTCCATTGAAGTTCCTACTCCTGGGGGAACCACATCCATATGCATCTTAAAAAGGCCATTGGGATTTTTTGAACTACATCTTTCCACTACTTCATTAATTCCTTGAAAAGGATAGTTAAGGAGTGGAAAAAACGTATGGCCACAGCAGACAGGGTCTTTCCATCTTTCTCACATCTGGACAAAGTGTCTAACTTTAAAGACAAACAAATACGTGCCATCAAAGGTAGCAATGATGAACAAAGACTCGAAAGGCTCCGCAAAATCACATAAGCACATCCTGGCATGTCTCCTGATGGCAATACCTGAACCCGCTGCTCTTGTCCTTTCTGCTGCATGAGATACGAGAGTCATGGAGCAATTGGATATGGACTGTAAGGTAACTAACTGAGAAGCAACAGACTCCTGAACCTCTTCAGAGATAGATCCTGAAAGGGTATCTGAAAGCTCCTTAATCAGATTCCTCTGCAGTCTGGTGAAATGTGCCAAGAAATTCAAGGACCATAACACAAGTGTCGTTGAAACAAACTCATTTCCGAAACCTATCCATCACCTGAGACTCTTTGCTGGGTGGATGAATAGAGGAACTTTCCTCAGCTAGTTCCTTTTTTGTTGCTGCCACTAAGAATATGGCGCCAACAGACAAACCTTTGACCAGAACTGAGATAACTGTGTTAGTTCTACAGGGAATGGGTTCAATGGTGTTGGTGGCTTTCCATGCCCACCGAGAGATCAACTCAATGACCTCATTGGCAGGCGGAGTTACCCAGGAGGTAGATGGGCAGGTACTAAAAGCCTTCTGGTACATCGACTCTTCAAACAAAGGAATATTGGACTTCCAATGACCTCTGTTTTAAGATTTCTAGGATGTCTCCAAAGACATCATCAGGAGGTGATCTTGAGGATCCTTCATCCTTATCAAAGTCAGTGTCTTCTATGATAGATTCCTCTGGGGAATCCAAGTGGTTCCTCATGCACTTCTTCTTAAGGACCTCCTCTGTGGGATGGTCTAGGAAGTATCAGAAGACAGTATTCCCTTCTGGGACTCCTAAGATTTTGGTACTCATTGTCCTTGTGGAGGTAAGGGTTGCGACTCAATGTAGGTGCAACAGGGGGTGTGTGTCTTCCAAGTAGAAAGGGGGCAACTGACTTTCTGCTACAATTGTAGCCCTCTCCATAGCCTCAAAAGCTGATCCACCCAGAGGAGGACTGGACCCTAGATTCAAAAGGGTAGGCCTGGGAACTGTGGTCACTACCTGCTCTGAGGAGATCCCTTTTGAAGCAGAAGCTGGAGCCAAGCTAATCCATGCCAAAGCCCTGAGGTGTAGAGAAGGCTCCAAAAACATTGCAGTCAACTCCAGTCCCTTGGAACCAATAGAACAGACATGGTCCCAAGAGGTCTCCTGTTCTGACTGAACCAAAGAGCTCAGAGCTATTATTAATTCTGAAGATAAAAGACATCTGTGGTTCCCATGCAGATGGCACGGGGCAGCTTGCAACTGTTGTCTCTAACACTTCAAGTGAAGTTAGAGAAGGCAGGAAGAGCAGCAGAAGAATGGAATCCTTGACCCGAGTATGAAACAAGGTGGATCCTGTCATACCTTGTGCCCAAATGATTTTTCTCATCAGTCTCTCCACACTGTCTTCAGCTAGGGTTTTAGAGAAATTGGCTAACATCACAGAAGGCTTTTTAGGTCTCTCCAAGAATGGTGAAGGAAGTCTCTCTGGAAAGGGATAAATGGAGGGTGAATAACTTGTTCTTGGAAGAAAATATTTTGGCAATTCCTGTAACTGTTGTGTTGGATCCAAAGATCTTGGCACCAAAGTTTGTCCTTCACCTGGAATTTTAGGAACTGAAGAGTTAGCTGGTTCTGACAGCTGACTTATTTTAATTCTCGGTGCCAATGAAAGAGTCTGAGCTGATGTTTGTGTCTTTTTTCCTGTCGGTTTCGAATGGGAAGATGGAACGGATACTTTTGTCTTCTTTGAACTCAGAGCTGATGGAGATATCGGCTCAGACAAATTTATTTTCTTCACCTTCACAGACATACTGGAAGACAAAGACGAAAGACTAGAAAAATCAGATTTACTACTTGATTTTTCTTTAGAACGAGCTCCAAACAACACCTTGCTGAAAGACGACAGAACAGGCCTTTCAAGATTTGTTTTACCAGCTGACAAGAGCTCTATGGCTAAAGGAATGGCAAATGGACCAATCTTCCTGAAGATGGAGGGGCCCAAACAGTAAACACAAAGAATGCATGTCAGAATAAAGTATTTTATGGCCACATTTCTGACGTTTTAAATCCAGCCAGAGCCTCTTCCTTTTCCACCATATTTATTCACCACACACAAAAACTGAGGAAAAATACAGGAAAGGTTTTTTTTTTTATTTATATAAAGAGAGGATAGAAAAATAGCAACAATGATAATGAAGAAACTACACAAAGTGTAAGAGGAAAATATCAGCAATGATATTTAGAATGCACTGAAGTGTAGGGAAAGGGAAATACTAACAATAGTATTTAGAGTACTGACGTACAAGGAAGGCAGAAGGGTAAAAGATTTTATGAACTACAGAAAAAATTAGAAAATACAGAAAAATATAGAAGGATTTGAAGGTTAGAGTTGAATATATTAACATAAATTACTTATCTGCTTGAGAGGAATTGGCACCACGTCTGACACGAAAAGTGGCAAATGAGATCTGCATTAACTGGGACAGGTGCCTTGTGGGTAAGATATATACTCAAGAGTTTTTTGGTAACCACTTGCTATGGTAGCGGCCAAGTCAGTTCCAAGGATTGGAACTGAACCCACAAGTTGAGGATAGAATGAAAATTGACATCAGATCTGGAGTTAGACACTTGGTGCTGTGGATACTCTAAAAGGGAAGGCAGAGCACTGATGATGTGATCCAGACACACAAAACCTTAAAATAAACCTAAAGTCTGGATGAAAAGGGATGTGATAAGCATATTTTAGATCTAGTGGTAAGAGGAAACTTGAATGAGGAAGAATAGGTAACAGGTTGTGAAGTGACTTAATTTTGAACTTGGACACTATCACAGATCCAGAATTGATCTCCAAGTATTTTCTTTCTTTGGTACAAAGATCATACTTGAATAAAAACACTACCCAAACTTGGAAGGAGGAACTGGTTCTATCACTCCCTGGAAAAGCATGTTTGTACATGGTGGGAATAAAATAATCTGGTCTGGTGAATGAGGATTTCCCCTCCACTGAAAAGGAGAGATCGCCTCCCAGTTCCATTTGTAACCTTGATGAAAGATCTTTACCACCCAGTCTGTTGCCAGAGTTGAAAGGAACTGGTATTGTAGTGTGTGCACATGTGTGTGTGTGTGTGTGGGGGGGGGGGGGTCCTGAATTCTTTTTGGAACCCCATTGCCATTTCTTCTTAAATGTCTTTTTACCTCATTTTGTTTTTTTTTTTTTTTCCAAAACTGGATGAAGAGTTGCATAATACCACAGAAAAATCTGGAAAAGGAGGGCTGGAAATTCTTAAATAATCTCAGTATCAACTTACCCCTTTCATTACAGTTTTTAATAACCTCAACGGCAAAGGAACCAAAAACTAAATCTCTACCAAAAGGAGAACTGAAAATCTCATTTTTCACATGTGGGAGATTCTGAGAATGGAGTCAGACAAACCTCTCCACAACAGTACCAGTGGCCATAGCCCTAGGTCATATACTCACTCTACACAATAAATAGTGACTTGTTGAATGGAATAAACTAAATTATGCAAAGCAGATTTTTTCTCAATAGAATGCAGACAAAACATTACTCATGCTTTCACAATTAGTCAGAATAAATGTTAACTTATGGACATAATTCAAAATTCTGAAAATCAAAGTCGCAGAAGCATACACCCCCCCCCCCCATACTTAATACTCTACCCATCCTTGTCAGAAAGAGGACTGAGATTAAACAAATCTTTATCAGCAGTAACTTTAAATAAAGCTATTACGGCTGCAGGGTCAGGTTTGTGAAGAATGTTTAAAAGTTAAAAGACTGGCTTTTCCAAGATGTCTGAACACTGATTAACTGCTTAATTTCAGCTCTCCTAGTGTGAAAAAAGAAACTGACAGAAAAGGACAATTGATTATGTCAGCTTTAGTAAACTTCAGTTACTAGCTGGTAAGTACACTGCTTGGATGCCAGCAAAATAAAAAGGAAAGAAACAGAGAGCCTGAAAGACAATATACTAGCAAAGTTAAACAGAAAACACTGAGAAGAATCCTGCAGTTGTTAAGCAAAAAGCAGTTCAATCTAAAGCTTTGGTGCATGAGATGGCTTACAGTAATTTAGAAAAATAAATCAAATGTGCTCAGAGCTGATTAAAATAAATTAAACATTGAAGGAGTATTTCAACTCAAATAACAAAAGGCTGGAAAAATGGAAGATGTTTTGAACAACTATTCAGATGAACTCAAAGAGTGGCGTACAGCAACAGTGGTCCCTCTCCACAAAGGTGGTGCCTCAACGGATCCTGGAAACTATCGCCCCATAAGCCTGACTAGCTTGGTCTGCAAAGCTATGGAAAGGATCATCATGGACCTCATAAATAAAGATATTGGGGATCTACAGACACTGGATCCTACCAAGTTTGGCTTTGTTAAGGGCAGATCCTGCCTCTTAAACCTGGTTGATTTCTTTGAAACGGTCACCAAGGCCATTGACGAGGGGAAGGTGGTCCACAGAGCCTACCTGGACCTCGCAAAAGCCTTCGATACAATACCCCACTCAGGCATTATAGATAAGCTCACCAGCTTAAATATAAACCCCTATGTCACTAGATGGGTTGCAAACTAGCTCAAGGACAGAACTCACATGGTTAGAATTGCTGGAGCCATGTCAGACTCCAAACCAGTTACAAGTGGCGTCCCACAAGGCTTAGTCCTGAGACCTCTCTTGTTCGGTATATATTTCTCGGAGGTACAGGCCAACACGGAAGGACTGTGGCTGACCAAGTTTGCAGATGACTGCAAACTGGGCGCCATAATCAACCCTCCAGCCGACACAAGCATCCTCCAAAAGGGCCTCATAGAAACAGACAACTGGTGCCACAGCCATGGCCTCAAGCTAAACGCCAAAAAGTGCATAGTCATCCCCATGGCAAAAACAAAGTGCCCACAAATTACCACATAGGTGGTAATCCATTAAGTACAGAAGAAGTAATTAGGGACCTGGGGACCCAAGTTGATAGCAATCTCTCATTTGACAACCATGAGGCCAAAGTGGTAAGAAAAACATTTTATATAGCCCACCTAATCATGAAGGGATTCACATCTGGATCAGGGGAGGTCATTGTGCCTCTTTACTCATCCCTCATCAGGCCCATAATTGAGTACAATGCCCCTTTTGGGATGTACCTTACCAGACACCTGCAGCAAATGGAAAGACCCCAAAAGTACCTCACCAAGAGGATCAAAGGGCTCAAACAGATGCTATATGCTGCCCGGTTAAAGAAACTCCAGCTCTACTCAGTGGCACACCGCCTGCTCAGAGGCGATCTGTGCCTGACGTATAAAGCCATGTCCAACCCGGAATTAATGGACATGCTGCACCTCAGAAAATCCAAATCCTATCGAGCTACGCGCTTGAGAGACTTGAACCTCAGCACTGAAATAAATAGGACATGCTGGAGGGACAGATTCATAACCCAGAGGCTCCCTTCACTCTGGAATAAAATCCCAGTCCAGGTTAGGCAGAGTCCCTCATTGACTCTCTTCAAGAGGAATTTTGATGAGTGGATGGGAGATCGTAGGTTTACCCCAGGTATCACTTCTGTGTCACTGTTAGACAGAGGCACAGTATACTAACCTCGAAAATGGGCATAGCAAAATTAATTTAAAATGGGTGGCGAAAGCCAAACACACTCTGGCTAGGCTTATAAATGCCCTAGGGCAGATAGCCTAGTATGAACCTATGAACTAATAACTGCAAAAAATCAGTTGTCAAAATGAAGAAAAGGCTGGTTGAGTATGAGACTGCTCAAGACAGCCGTTTCAAAAAAATGGAATTTGAGAACAGAGCACTCAGAAAAAACTTGAGAATTTCTGCCGTACCACAGAAACTGAAGGAACAGATTACAAATTTTATGAAATCACAAATAACTGGGCTGGTATCCCACAACAGGATTTGTTAACTGAAAGAACACATGTGTATGCTCTAAACCTGACCGTCAGAAAGCAACCAGAACCTGTACTTGCAAAGATGTAATCATACCAGCAGAAAAATCCTGACAAAACTTGCACAAGGCAAAATATTAAAAAGTGGAGATAGCAGAGTGTTTGTGGAAAATGATCATTCACTGGACACTAAGCAGAAGAGAAGCAAATTCATCCCAGCAATCAGAATGTTAGGAAGTAGGCCTGAGATTCAAACTGCTGTACCCATGTATCTTCATATATTTTTTTCTTGGAAGATCAAAGTTGGTTTCAGATACAGAACAGGCTACAGAGGAAATACAAAAGTTTGTCCAAGAAAAAGTGAGCCATCAAACAGAAGGGGACTCTGCGTCTCATTCTTCTGATAATAAAGCTCATACAAAGACTTTGACAATCTATTCCAATGTTTCAAAGGAAAATGCTTGATAGAAAAAAATAGCACAGCAGTTGACAGGAAGAATCAGGAGTACATTGGAATTGAACTAGAGTCTGGGGTTGGGAGATGGAAATAAACAGGAAGACCAGCAACACTGAAAGTAGTGAATAAATAAGAGACTATACAGCATCAATAACATTTATGAAGTATGGCTTTACAAGAAAAAGTTGCAGAGAAAGACTGGACTTTTGTTGAGTTTGTTAAACTTGTGGAGGGACTGAAAGGCGTGTACCCCACTTCACATCATTAATGTTTGGAAAGACAAAAGGAAAAAAAAAAAGAAAAAGTACATCTAAGTAAAAATAATTTTGCTCTTAACAGTATCTGTATAAAACATTTTATCATATAAAGTGCATGTTATATGGTATGGCACTTTAGTATTGTTGTCACATACAACAAACACAAAGTAAACAGGTACTTTTTATTCCAGTTAGTTTCAAGAAACGGGGTCTATAATAGTTTCCCAAAAGTGTATTTCAGCTAACACCTCATCATCGACCCATAATCAACAAAAATTACTTCTGCACCTCGCTGAAGTTTCCAAGGGCAAAGAAGTAGTTGGCCAACTATACAAGTTTGCCCTTTCCTCCACTGTAGTGCAAACTCAGAGTTGGTATACATATATATAGCTATGGGAGACAGTGGGAGCAGCCCCCACATCGGGAGGTGTGGGTGGCAAAGCCCCCACTTGGGTGGGTTCAATTTAGTCACATGTTCATCTGCTGTGTTGCAGGGCAAGTATTTTGTTCCCTTGGTAAATTCAGCAAATCGCAGAAGTGGATTTCGATGATTACGTGTTTGCTGAAATACACTTAGGGCAAACTAATATAGACCCCAAGAAATGTAGGTCTTACAATATAAAAAGAGAAGAAAGGCTGGAAAAAACATGTTTAAGTTAATAGGCTATAACCATAGGCTGTTGGGGAGGGATGGGGTGTGAAGGTGCACTGATTATAACATATATAGAGATTAAATGTTTTCTTTTATTTTTGCATGGGTGAATATCTGGATTAATGTCCTTGGGTTAATCTAATAAGTTTTTTGTGTAAGCGAGATGGATTAAAAACAAGAGACTACTATGAATGGGAGGAATAGTTCTCCTTTATCAAATAATTGTTCAGCGTGAGTCGAGAAGTCTGCAGCTGAGGGCAGCTGTACATTCTGTTCTTATGTTTCCATGGAAACAACATGACAAGTGAAGGCAATAAATCTCAAAACATCCGGGCATTATTTCTTGAGAGAAACAAAATTAACAGGTACAGAAGCAATCGGCTTAATAAAATAAAGTTTGAAATTATTGGAAGTGAATAAGAGATAGTAGCTCTTCTGGTACCTAAACATTTCAATGCATTTACTACAGCAGTGTGCAGTTTAGTTTTATTTAAAGATAGTCAGGTGTACTTTTACTAAGGCTAAAAATTGTTTTCTCAAAGCATACATGGTTTTCATATCTGGAAGGAAAGCACAAATAAAGAAATTGTACGTACGGGCACAGGCTGTAACGTGCAACTTAGCATGGATAGCCTTCATTTTAGGTTAGGTAATGCCTGTGGTTGCAGCTGTTGATTTGGGACACTTGTTCCTATCATGAGGTTTAAACTTCAATATCTGAAGATGTACATAGTGTTGTGTGTTTGTGTTAACAGATTATGGAGATATTCTGGTTTTTTTTTTTTAGGGCTTTCATTAAAGCAACAGTTTTGTAAAATGTGATATAGGTTCAAATGGAGATGACAAGAAAAAAATGTATAAAAAACAATCAGACAAACATTAGGGGAGTGCATGTAACAAAATCTGGGAATCGACATCTTAAAAAGTTGCCATATATAATAACATCATAATGCCTGCACTATCCATGTTCATAGGAGATTACTAGGTTAACAGCTTAAGAGTCCTTACAACCCTAGCCATTATTACCCTGATTTACCCAAATTTTTGATACCCAAGGACAAGAGGATGGCTTAGGTTTGTGCCTATGCCTTTGAGCATTTTACAGACGGCCCCTGTCCATAAGGGACACAGGTGCCACTCTGGGAGTGAATTTTATGATTTCCCCTTCGTTTATTCAAATTGCCTTCAAACAGGGTCAGGGAAGGGCTCTGTTTTATGTGTGTACATAGCCTGTTCCAGAGAAGGGGTACTCTCTCAGAAACATATCTGTCTCACCAGCATGTTTTATCATGTCACAGACCAGGTTAAGATCCTTGGATCAGGTAATTCTCATGCTATTTGTTTTGTGAATATGTAACATTTCCATCAGGACTGGATTTAAGAATGCCTTGTAGGTTAAGCATAGATCATCCCTTAATAGCTAGTATGAGACAGAGTAAAGGGATAGGGCTTTTAGGTGATCAGCATAGAACATGTTGTTTATACCCAGTATTTTTTTTTTTTTTTTTTTGCAAAGAACCTCTGAGTCTACTCCAGTTGTTGCAAGTACCTGGTCAGGTACCAAAAGTTGCACTGTCCTTAATTATTGGTCTTAGTGGGACTATGACCTCCTTGGATCTGGATGCCATGTTCTTACTTATAAGCTATGCCACACAGAGGGACTTCCTCACCACAGTGCCTTTCCATGTACCTAGATCTCTCACCACTGGGTCCACTCTTAGGGGTGTGCTATTAATGTTGCAATTTTGCAAGGGTATTCGACTTCCCAAAGGGTATAATTATACACTTTTTTGCATTTAGTTTTAAGCCATGGCTCTGGCACCAATTATTTGTCGGAGTCAGACCTTTCTGAAGGATATCTATGCCACTGGGGTATTCAATGATTGTCCCCAACTTACAGTCATCAGCAAAGTTGGTCAGCCAAAGGCCTTCTACATTTGCCTTGACTTCAGAGAAGTATATGCAGAACAGGAAAGGTTCCAGCACTGAACCCTGTAGTATACGACTAGTAACTGGCATCTTGTCAGATCTGGATTCCCCCACTCTAATGTGTCCTGTGCAAGGGCCATTTGGCTTATCCACCTGGTGACATAGGGATTTATGCCCAATTTTGAGAGTTTATTTATAATACCAGAGTGGTAAATTGTGTCAAATGCCTTAGCCAGGTCAAGGTAGGCAGTATTCACTGTTTTATTCTCATCAAAGTCATCCACCAGATTGGGCAGGCATGATCTGCCCTTGATGAAGCCAAACTGGGTTGGATCCAATGTTTGGAGATTTCCTGTCATCGTTTATCAGGTCCATGATTATTTTTTCCATGGCCCTGCATATGTGACTAGTCAAAGTTATGGGTCTGTAATCTCCTTGGTCTGTTGACTGTCCCCCTTTATGCAGAGGGATGTGAATGGCCTCACAGATGCAGACAAAAAGATAAGAGTATTGAATTATATTAAGAAGAAGAAGAGTGCAAATAGTAATGCTACAGGAGTCACATTTGGAGAGAACTGAGCATGTGAATTTGATAAAGGATTTCAGGATGGATATTCAGCAGAATATGAGACAACTGAAAAGCTGAGTACTTACGCTAATTGCTAGAGGCGCTCCAATATTGATAGAGGAGGGAAAAAATGATAATGGTAGATTTGTGGTAATATGGGGTCTACTAGCAAGGAAGGAGGATTACACTGTGTTCAAATTCCACCTAAAACTGTTATTACAGAGCTTAGGAAAATCTGGAGAGAAATAATCAGCTTTCAGTAGGAAATATTACTTATAGGTGGGGACTAGAACTTGATTTGGAACAGTGAGAACATATCTGGGGACCTAGAAGGGAAAATATTACAAATGATGGTATATTTCTGAAGAAATACATGAAAATAATTGATATGGAAGGTGTGAATTCAGTAGTAGGAACTCTGGGAGAATTTACATATCATTCCTCAAGGTACTACAATTCAGTTAGACTAGGCAGAAATTACATTTCACTGAAACATGCATTTAACTGAAAGCTAGGGAAAATATTACAAATGATGGTATATTTCTGAAGAAATACATGAAAATAATTGATATGGAAGGTGTGAATTCAGTAGTAGGAACTCTGGGAGAATTTACATATCATTCCTCAAGGTACTACAATTCAGTTAGACTAGGCAGAAATTACATTTCACTGAAACATGCATTTAACTGAAAGCTTAGACACAAATCCAGTAACTATTTCAGATCATGCACCAATAATAACCAAGAGAAAAAAATGCATGGTAATGAAGTAAAAATGAAATACTGGTGCTCCCTGCCTACTTGTTAAAAACACAGGTATTTAAGGAATGGGCAGTAGAAATTATTTGAGAATTATTAGGAAAGATAGAAAAATTTTCATAGGCCATGGCTAGTGAGTGGGATACAATGAAAGTGGAGTTTAAAAACAGGGTAGAAATAAAAGAAACAGATATGGTTAAGTAGTAACAAGAATTACTTAGAGGGACTGACAAGGTTAAAGTACTACAGAATAAGGGGAATCACAAAAGAGGCACAACTGCAGAGTGCCAAAGAGAAAATGAAGGAATATTTGGATAATATGCATGAGTTTTGAAAGATTGCTGTTAAGCAACTATTTTTGATAATAATTCCAGAGCACAAACACTTTTAGCAACAGAAAGTAGAAAGGGTTGTTGCCAAACCTAGGGACCTTATAACAAGAAAAATTGCCAGACATCCTACAAAGGTATTTGAGACATTTTGTAAATGTTATTAGTTTGTATAAAGCAGAGAAATTTGGAAATCAAAAACGGCACAAATGGAAATATTTACGCAAGACAAATATGCCAAGGTTAGATGTAGATGAGGCTCAACAATTAACAGTTATATTAAATAAGATGAGATGAGATAAAACAGTGATTGTATAATCACTTTGCAAGAAAGACTACAGGAATAGATGGAACTCCTGTGGAAGTCTGGAAGGAAGAAAGTGACAAAGGTCTGCAGGGTTTTGTTTAACAGTATTTTAAAAAGAGGGGGAGCACCAATATCCTTGAAGAAAGCTATCTATAGTGGCTGTAATACCTGAAGATGGTAAAGAACCATTAGACTCAACTTCATATAGGCCCATTTCCATTTTAGACCAAGATGATAAAGCATTTATGTCTATAATACTAAAAGAATGGCAAAGATGTTGACAAAACTGATACATATACATCAATGTGTTTGTGGATGGGATGAAAACATCTGACATTAACAGAACAATGAGGATCTGGATGGAAACAGAATGCAAGAAAATACCACGGCTATTGGTGGGTCCTGATGTACAGCAAGCATTCAACAGAGTAAGCTGGGATTTTATGAATATGGCAATGGAAGCATCTGCATTCCCCTGATGTAATAATAAGGTTAATTAGGAGGATATATGAGGGATTGGATGCAAAAATTGAAGTTGGAGGGTTCCTCTCTGATAAGTTGTATCTAAACAGAGGAACCAGGCAGATTGGTCCTCTTTCCCTTTTGCTATTTGCATTACATTTAGAGTGACTGGCAAATAAAATAAGGTACTCAGAAATTCAAGGATATAATTGGTATGGTAATCAAGAAAAGTTGGCTTTATTTACAGACACTTATTTTGTATCTGATAAAACCAAAAAATGAAAATTCAGTATTGTTGAACATTCTGAGATAGTATTAAATCTTTTTGGCATATACAATTAATGACAATAAAACAAAGGCTATATTTGTAAACCATGTACCCATACACAAATTGGCTCGGCAATACCCATATTTATGGGGACACGATAAAATGAAGTACCTGAGTATGGGTTAAAAGGACCATCTTACATCAGCTAAGGATATGTGGGAAGAGACCAAACAAAACATGCAAATAATGAGAAACTGGGAGCTCTTGTTTATGGATAGGTGAATAGATTAAAAAGGATTCGGTTACGGCAGCTAACAATGTGATGGAAGAGATTAAGCATCAAATACAAAAATTAAGAAAACAGAAGCTCTTTTTATGGACATGAAAACTAAGACACGAACTATAAAAATGCTTTTAGTCCATTTAGTCTTATGTGTACATCAGTTGTACTTTCATCATCGAGAGAAGTTGTAGATGGCAACTAATCAGGAACTGAAATAATTTGGGAGAAGAACATGGCAAGAGTTAAGTGAGCTAAGTTGCTTCCTCCCACAGAACAAGCTTGTTTAAGGGCATCTGATTTGAAGGTGTATCCAAGACTCGTATACATCAATCAAGCAGACCATTACAAATCAGAGTGGAAAAGGATGATGATGAAATGGAGAAGTGTTCGAGACATATAGCGAGACTAGAATTCTGAATGCAAATTCTTAAGGAGAATGATAACAGTCATACAGAATATTATATTTCTAAATTAGCAGAAGGTGTTCTAAGAACTAAACCGGTGCGGAGATGCAGAAAGTACAGTTATGCATGTCCTACTCACCTGTAACAGTAGATGTTCATATTCCTCTGTGGCATTTTGGGGTATCTGAAAAGGTAACCCAGTACTGGATAGCTTTCAAAAAGTCAGACTCCCGCCTTCCTTTCTCTTCCTGTTATA
The DNA here is from genome assembly GCF_019279795.1 of Protopterus annectens. Taxonomy (NCBI): domain Eukaryota; kingdom Metazoa; phylum Chordata; order Ceratodontiformes; family Protopteridae; genus Protopterus; species Protopterus annectens. The sequence goes on along the minus strand of NC_056727.1, from coordinate 63,481,075 downwards.
GCTGACTGGCTGAGCATATCCTGAGAGCGAAGCCTTCAGCTGTGACAGGATACCAGTGTTCAGGCTTTTTCACTTCCACAAAGGAGAGGACAGTACCTGAAGCCAGAATCATCTAGCAAGTGTAAATTTGCAGCCAGTCACAATACCATATAAAAAACAAATCTAACAACAACCAAATCAGAGAGGTTGAAACCCACCTCAACTATGTACAATCTGGGGGGGATGGTGGATAGGTGCTGCCATTAAGGCAGTGAGGAATTCAACCGTCTGCAGTTACAGGTAAATATAACTTAAGCGACTATACTATGGCCATCAATACACTGCCTCAGTAGCATTTTGGGTGGAAGGATAAGGATCTAGGAGCCCGTGAAGAATGGTCTTAAAGTCTGCTTTAGATCTTGAAAAGGAGCACAGTTTGTAGACTTTGTTAAGGTATGGATGGAGAACCAGGATGCTGCCTCTAGAATCCACCTTTTACCTTATGCCTTTGAAGAGGATAAGGCCGTAATTGAGACAGCCTTAACCTTGCTTGGAAGAGACCTAGCATGGTGGGTGTAACAGAAAACAGCAGCACAGGACACCCATCATGTAATGACTTGCTTAGAGACAGGTTGACCTTTCTTAGACTCTGTGTAGGAGACAGACAGATGTTCAGCATTCCTAAAGGGTTTTGCTCTGTCAAGGTAGTACAGACATATGTAGAACCTTATATGCCTTGTTGTTTGGATAAGGATAAAACACTGGGAGGTTGATGGCTTGATTCCAGGTAAATTCAGAAACTACTTTAGGCATGAATGATGGCTCAATACACAATACAATCCTGTCCCTGTCAAAAATCATCAGTTTAGCCCAACATGAAAGCTTGCAGCTCAGAGACCTGCTTTGCAGATCTCAAAGCAATAAGTAAAACAGACGTTTAAGCAATACACTGTAAATCAGCCTCAGAGGCAGGTTCAAAAGAAGGTAATGTCAACTTTCAAGAGCAAAGTAGACATCCCAGGGAGGAAGAATTTATTTTCAAGGGGTCTCACATGCAACACTCCTTCAATAAACTGACCACAAAAAGAGAGTAAAAAAAGGAAACTCATGGGCAATAGGCTGAGATGGTCACAAGACGCATTGTTATAAAAGTACATGACAAACTCTTTCTAAAGCGCTCAAATATTTTAAAACCAGAGGAGTCAACCCTCTTTTGGTACCTCTTTTATTGGTTAGGCACCACCCAGAAAACCTCTTCCACTTGTAAACAAGATTTTCTAGTTGCATGTTTTCTTCCCTCCTTAAATACCTGCTGCACATCCTCACGGAAAAAGTGCCTAAAAGGAATCAAAATGAAATCATCCAGGTTGTCACTTGCAAATGTTCTAACTTAGGGTGTACCATTCACCCCCTGATGCTATGTGAGCAGATTCTGTCTATACGGAAGTTTGTGGTAATTGCTCTTGGCCAATTTAATTAAGAGAGTGAGAGAACCAACTTTGCCTGGGCTAAAAGGGAGTCAACCACAATGTTGTTTGGTAATTCTTTCTGAATCCTTGGCTGTACCTTGGGAATCACTAAAAAAGGTGGAAATGCATACAGAAATATTACTGACCGTGGGAGTAATACAGCATCTTTCTTCCAAGCATGGCTGTAAGGATGTCTGAACAGAATTTCTTCAGTTGTCTTTTGGAAAGGAGGTGAACAGCTCTTCTAGAGATTTCCCCACATCTGGATCAAGTCCTGTGAGACCTCTTTCATGGTGCCTCCACTCATGAGGGTCTGTCCTGGATCTGCGTAGTCCATCTACCAGATTGTTTTGCTCTTACAGAATTGGCATGGCCTTAAGAGCCAGAAAATGCTGTAGAGCCATGTACCAGGCCATCACTGCCAACCAGCAGAGAGGATATGACCTTGGACCCTCCCTTATTTGTTCAGAATTCACATCACAATAGTGTTATCTGTGACCACTAGAAGAGGACCCAGAGTCCATAAGTGGTGAAGACCTTTTAAGGCATGAATCACTACCGACATCTCTTTTAGAGTTTTGTGCCTTGGCATGTCCTGAGGACCCCAAAAGCTTTGGAATTGAACTCCTATGAACAATGCTCCCCACACAAAATCTGAAGAGTCTGTGGAGAGATTGGACTGTGATCTGAGGGGAAAAGGCAGTCCTGGATTCTGACACAGCTGAGCCTTCCACTACTGCAGTTCTTGATTCATAAATCCCAGTACCAGTAACTGGAAATGTATAAGTTATGTACTCACCATAACTTAATATCTGTGTTGTCCATTTTCATTCTTCCTCACAAATGGGCTCGGTTCTGATTCAGCTGCATATACTAGACTTCGGATCCAAGGTGGTGAAGGATCCTTTATCAGAGGCCTGAGAAGATAAAGACTTTACACAATCTGGAAGAAACCAGGGAGAAAGATTAATTTCCTGAATGGAAATTAGAAATTGCTGCCAACTGAAGTATAATTGCAGAGAAACTGGCTGCTTATTATAAAGAGTTGACAGAAAATGAAGAATAGCAGAGTTGGAGTCAAAAGGGGTCAGTGTTCTGGTCAGAAGCCCAAATAGAAAACCTTTTCCATTTATTCCTATAAAGCTTTCCTGGTAGAAACCTTTTGGGAAGCCAAAATATAATCGCAAACTGTGGAAGAGAGCCTGGACTGTCAAACTATTACTGGAAGTGGAGAAACAGAGCGTGTGACAGTTCAGATGCTGAATCCCTGATGGGTGAGACAGGAGATCCTGAACAGGCACCAGTATCCATTGAGGATAATGAAGATGAGATCGTAGAAAGGGGAACCATACTTGCTGAGGCCAGAAGGGGGCAATGAGGATTACTCAGCTCTTCAGCTTGCTTGCTTTCTGTAAGAATTTTGGAATCAGTGGAATAGGAGGAGACTAAGGGCCAAGTGTAAAACGGTGTCTCTCTCTGTGACTCCCCTTGAGGGGGGATCAGAACAAAGTACTTGCTGCACTTGTTGTTGATGTACTGGACTACTGACAGGTTGTATGCCTGAATTGAAATAGTCCCCCCCCCCCGGGGGGGGGGGGGGTTCTTGAAATGCCTGCAATGCTAAACGGACTGCTTTCATCTCTAGGATGTTGACATGCAATTTGGTCTCTTGGGGGGGGGGGCACATGCCTTGGGACCATCCTTCCCAAGAAATGCCCCACTCCACCCAGTTGAGAAGCGTCTGTGGTCACTGTGGCAATTGTATTGGAAGAACAAATGATCTGCCAGAAAAAGATCATCAGACTGAATCCACCAATGAATGTGATGCTTGCAAATCGCCATGAGTTTTATTTGAAAAGACAAGGGTTAATGTAGAATGGACTACTGTACAGCTAAGGTCCACTGGAGAATTTACGTAAAGAAGCACACTAGGGGAAGCAGTGTTATGGCAGCTGACAGATTCCAGTGCTCGAAGCACTAACCTTGCTGGAGGAGAAGGATAAGACAGGATATCCTGTACCTGATGTTTTAAAGAAGCAATGTGGTAGAAAGGTAAAAATGCCAACTGAGTCATAGTGTTCAAAAGCATTCCAATGAATTCCAGGCTCTGATCTGGAGCAAGCTTTGATGTGGCAAGATTGATTGAAATGCCCAAGGCATTGCAAATCTGGATCAAATAGTCCCTGGCTTGTTGAAGTTAATGCCTGGAGGGGGCAGTGAGGCACCAGTTGTCTAAATATGTAAACACCTGGAATCTTTTGAGCCTCAATCAGCTGTCACTACTGCCATGCACTTAGTTAAACAACCTGGGGGCTGTGGTGAGTCCAAAAGGCAGAGCTCTGAATTGGTAAGGATTGGTTCCCAGCTGAAAGTGAAGATGTTCTCTGGATCATTTGCCTGTTTCTACATTATAGTATGTGTTGTGAAGGTCTATACAGCACATCCAGTTGTCCTTGTGCAAAACGGGCAGGATGGACTGAACCGTGACCATTCGGAACTTTGCCTTCTTTACATACAAGTTCAAACTGCTTAGATCCAAAATAAGTCTGAGTTCCCATGTTTTCTTTGGCATTAAAAAGTAGTGTAAGTTCTGAATCCTATTTGGTCATGTGGCACCTGCTGGAGGACTCTCTTTCTAGCAGCTTTTGTATTTCTTCTGCTGCTTCCTTCCTGGGTGGAACATCAGGAAGTTTCTTCCTTAGACACGGAGGAAAAAGGGAAAAGGGTATGTAGTAACCTCTGGATGTTATTTTTAGCACCCATAAATCTGTTGTGATGTTTGTCCAGGCATCTAGGTGCAAAGAGAAGAGAAACAACTCCCAACTGCCTCAAGAGTTGGAACAGTCAATTTAGCACTTTAGGAGCACTGATACAGCCTGTATGAAAAGGGATCTTCTAAAGCCCCGGTTCTGCGGGCCTCTTCTGGCTCTAAGGCAATGTCTAACATTAAAATTCCTCCTCTGCCTCAGGAGGAATTATCCCTTGGAAAGGTCCCTGAGACTTGTGTAACCACAGCTTCTAACTACCTTAATGGTTTCTTGAGAAGGTCTGTTGAGGGGAAGAAAACTTTATTCCCATGGCAGACAGTGTCTTTCCTTCCTGTTCACTGCTGGTAAGCATATCTTTAACTAATGGCCCAAACAAGGAAGCATCATCAAATGGGGCACTCACAAAAAATGTCTTGAAGGGCTCCACAGAGTTGAACAGCTACATTCAGGCATGTCTCCTTATGGCGATACCTGAACCCGCTGTTCGTGTGGCACCTTCAGCTGTATGAGATTAACCTCATCGAAGCATTTGAAATAGACAAAAGAGTGGCCAGCTGAGAGGAAGTCCTTTTGAATCCTCAGCAGACATGGACTCAGGGAGAGAGAATTTGAAAGTTCGGGTCTATAAAAGATATTCTAACGCTTAAAAGTTCTAATCACTAAAGAACAAACTTTAGTGATTGGACTCTTAAAAGTTTGAATATCTATAAAACGAATATTTAAAAAGGAAAAAGTAAAGGGTTTAGCAGGGAGATAAGCCCCCCTGCACCCCCCACTACTTAAATATACCAACTCCGAGATCGCACTTCAGTGTGCTACAATGCGGAAATGGAAAATTTCCCATTTCCTACACTGTAGCGTGATCTTGGGGTTGGTATATTTAAGTAGTGGGGGTGTGGGAGTCATAGGGGGCTTGCCCTCCTGCTTACACCCTTTACTTTTTTTTTCTTTTTTAATTTTTATGTATATTCGAACATGTAAGCGTTCGATCACTAAAGTTAGTTCTTTAGTGATTTGAACTTTTAAGCGTTCGAATATCTAATATAGACCCAAAAGTTCTTTAGTCAAATCTCTCTGCAGCCTAGTAAAATGTGCCAGACAAGACAATTAAGCAACCTCAGATAAAAAGTAACTGAGGAAATCAATCACTTTCCAAATTTGTCCAACATTCTGTACTCCCTGTTTGGAGGATGGACAGAAGAGCTCTTTTCTGCTAGCTCTTTCTTAGTGGCTGCCACCACCACCATAGCATCAACAAGGACTCCTTTGCTCTACTGAGGTCTGTCTGAAGGAGGGGCAAAAAACTTGTCTGGGCACATGAGAATGGGCTCAGTGTCCAGTTCCTTCTATGCCTGGCAGGAATCCAGGTCAATAAGCTAATCTGCTGGAGGGGTCACCCAACTTATAGATGGTCCACAACCAAAAGCCTCCAGGAACACAGATTCTTCAGAAGGAGTTTGGGACAACCAACTACCTTTCTGCTTAAGGATTTCTAGAATATCACCAAAAGAGATGTCATCAGGTGGTGATCTGTGTGATCCATCTCTGTCATCAAAATCAGTGTCTTCCGTGAGAGACTCCATAAGGGAGCCTATGTGTATCCTCCTACACATCCTCTTCTGAGAGACCTCCTCTGTGGGATGCTTAGGGGAGGTGTTGGAAGAGAGGGGAAGTTCCTCTATTGGAACTGTCTGGAGAATAACTGGAACTGGTTATCCCTGTGGAGTAGGTCTGATGGATTCAGAGCTCGAAGCCAATGAGGAAAAAGGGGTAGGATCCAAAACATGAGACGCCTGTTCTCTGTGGAGAAAATAAGTCCCTTCTACCACCTTGAATGCAAAGAGCCAGTGAAAACCATTACCATTTCTTCCCTCCTTGGAGCCGAAGCTTCCAAAGAAGGTAGGTCAGGGCCACCCCAGAATCCAAGCATTAAGGCGAGAATCGTATCTGAGCTGTCCAGCACTGAAGCTCCGAGACGGAGGGATGGCTCTAATAAAAGTGAAGACAAACCCAACCCTTGGTCTCAACACCAACATCTTGGCTGAGAGACGCACTCTGATCCAAGGGTATCAGAGCAGAACTGGTCCGGGAACTCATCAGAGTAGAGGAAGGAGCTTTCCTCAGCTCAGACGCTGAACCTCTCAGAGATCTCAGATCCTGGTACTCCAAAACCATGGGTCAGACAGGACAGGAAGAAATAATAGACTTCATAGGCACACTCATGGATTCAGCAGGGGATGGGAGCTGGCAGAACCCCCATCTGGATCTGAGCTGAGGAATTTATGCATCATCCTATTCACATCTGCCTCTGACAGACTTCTGGAAGACAGACACTATGGAAGGGGCCCAGAATGTTTCTTCAGTGTTTGGAATAAACCTATTTCTCCTTCCCTACCCATGCAGTTAACTGCGTACTTGAGTACAGCTTCTGCAGGATGTACTGGCTCTTGGATCAGAGAGCTTAGGATCTGAAGAGGAAGTAGAAGGTAATGGAAATATCACTATAGGTGTCAACCCTTTTGGATCGGAGGATATATTTGTATCCAAGGGAAGGCAAAGAGATTTAGAATCTGAGGTCGTCGGATCAGAGATTTTTCTAATATTTTAATCAGCTCTGAAGAAGCCCTTGGGAACTTTAGAGAAAACCTTTTTCTAGTATACGAAGAAACATTTGGACGTTTTTGAGGGGGATTGAGCCCTAGAAGTAGCAGGAAGTAAGCCTCTAAGAATTAGCTTGTTTCACCTGTCAGCCAATGGTCTTGAATTAAAGTACAGTGTACTGCACAGGCCTTGTTAAGGTAGTCTGGTCCCAGACAATAAACATACTTGTTGTGGGCACCTGAGATGGGGATCTTATACCCACAAGAACTGTATTTCTTAAAACCTGTTGATTTGTCCAACATAACTACAAGAAAAGGAGAACAAACACTGTAAAAACCAAGGAAGGGTAAACAACCACTTTTTTTTTTTTTACTAAAAGAGATTTTACTAGAAAAAGATATTTAGTATAAAACCTTGGAAAGGAAAGGATAAAAATACTAAATATGGTATTTAGAGAAAATACCTTTAAATCAGCTAACAGAAGGTACCAACAATGGTACAAAGACTACTAAGTACTTAGTAGAAAGAAAGTTAATGTAAGGGTCAAAAAACAAATCCCCAATGCCAATGACAACTAAGAGGGAGGTTATAAGATTAAAGTCCAAGTTTAAGAAAAAAAAAAGAGAAATTCTAACAGTCAACAATAATAAGAAAACTTACTTACAATGCTTGTGAGTGGAACCTACATCTAACCATGATGGTGACAAGCGAGATCTGAAGCAATGGGGATGGAGCGGAGCATTATGGGTAGAGGGAGGAGCGTGAGAGCTGGATCCAAAGTTTAGTATATGTGGCTGAGTTAGATCAGAGGAGTGAATCCAAACCCATAAGTGTGAAAAAATGAAAAGGACAACATCAGATCCAAGGGACAAAGGTGCTGATTCAACAATTGGGGAAGTTTTCTCATGTGCTGTCAGGCTAGTGGTATCGTGAAGATCATTGATGTCATGAGGCTTTCAATTTTGAGTAACTCACTTGCTGAGGATACAACTAAGACAGAAATTCAAGAAAATGCCTTGATAAGTCAGAACTTTGTCTTCTGACAGTGAGGCCATCCTTTTTTACTGTGTCTATCCAATACCAAGAGTGAGAAGTATGTTTACATGTTCAAATTAAAGCCAAGGTGAGAAAGGAGGGATGCACCCTTATCTAACAACTCCAAGCACATAGATACAGAATCCACACAAATCAGCATGTAATGTAAATAAGGAAAATGTGTATGCCCAGGGTTCTGAAATAATGGGGCCATACACTAACAGTCAAGGTGCAGTGTACAGCCCAAAGGGTAATTCAGAAAACTGATAATGTAAACCAGACACAGAAAATCTCAAAAAAGTTCGTGAATATGGAAGTAATAAGAATGTGATAAGCGTCAGTGAGATTCAGAGCTAGCATGAAATAGTGGTCCGGAAGCAACACTAGGATGGACTGTAAGGTGAGCATTTCAGAACTTTTAGAAAAGACAAATCTAGGATAGGTTTCCAGAAATGCTCCGTTTTTGGTACCAAAATGTTTCTATGCATAGTCGTACCTAGCTGGTATGTTTGTTTTACTCCTTGAAGAAAGATACCTGGTTTGGGGAAAACTTGTGTGTATGAAACATCCCAGATACCTCATGCATTAACTTGTCTTTACTGTGCCATCATTTGATACAATAAGACATCTAATAATAAAATGAGAGAAACTGGGTGCCCAAATGCTGCTTATCCAAGCGGTAAGCTGGAAAAAGCAGAACTGAATCCTGTGAAGTTATAACACTTTCATCTTTGGATCGCAGAAAATGAGTGAACATTCACTTCCTGTCACAGTTGAAGACTTCCCTGTCAGGACATGCTCAACCAATAAGCTGTCACAGGAAGAGAGAGGGGGAGGCATCTGAGTCTCTGAAAGTTGTCCGGTACTAGGTTATTTTGGCAGATAACCTAAAATGCTGCTGAGTCATTAGGAATGATAAACATCAAAGTCCCCCATGATAGAAATTTCAAGTCTGCCAAAGAGGCATGTTTACAGTGAAGTATGGCTAAATTTTTAAAATTAAGGAGGCCCCAGGGCACCCAAATGCCACTGAGACATCAGATTGAAGAACATAGGAAATTTTGCTAATAAGGATGTCTGCAATATAAGGGTATAGAAAACAGGCAAAAGAGGGATGGAATTTACTGGAGGAAATCAGCAAAGCAACCTGGCATTGGAAACCAATAACTTGGGATGGCAACATAACACAGTAGGATATGGCTAAACAGTACTTGGATTGAAGGTTAGGGATTATCTTCCCTATCAGGGATTGACAGCACAGAACTGGCAAAAAGACAGGGACAGAAGAGTTCTAAATAAAATTGTAACTCTTGACAGAGTTTTTACTGGAATCTACAACAGAAAATCCTGTTTAAAAGGGATAATTATTACGGCATATAAAATATTGCATGATAACTACAAAAGTCAAGTACAGGAGGTTACAAAAGACTAGAAAATTAAATACAAAGGAATGATGTGAAAAAAAAAATTATACGGCTCCCAAGTATGCAACCAGAAGGTGTAAGCTTTCTGTATGGAAGTGGCAAAATAGGCAATGTCTATATCCTAGTGATACTTCTGGGGATTTTCCCTCATGAAGATGATAAATGCTGGTGAGCTCATGGAGAAAACAGAGGAAACCTGAACAATGCTTTAGGGAATGTAATGAATTGACAGATTTTATGAATTCCCTACAGAATACTTTGACAGGAATGGTGAGGAAACAACAGTGGCAACTAAGGAAATTATTCTTTTTATATGGGACTGTGACATCCCCGCTCTGGGCCAGTAATCAAAGAGCCTGAATCCTCACCTCTGGCACTGGAGAGGGACATTCACTTGGAACAAAAATGGATACACCCATTATTTCCAGATGCAGCTCTCTGCATCAAGCACAATTTCCCTTAAGAGTACACAGGGAAAACACACAGTCCGGGGTCTGGATTTCTCTGTCTCCCTCCAGGTCCCCAATAAGACTCCTCGTACTGGCACATCTATAGAGTTGAGACCTCAACCAAGTATTCAAGCCAAGTTCTCCACCACTTTCTGTGAAACCAGTGCTTTGTGCTCCTGCTCCAAGCAGCTGACACACACTCTGAAATTTGATTTTCACACACTCAGATACACACACCTGGTAAAGGCTGGCACAGATTTACTAACTATACCCCCTTCGGCTCAGAGTATAAGATAGTTACACCGCCACCAGACGCACCAAAGCCAGCTACTCTAAGGCTCTTGAAAGGGTACTGAATTATACGGAGTGAAATTAATATTAATACACATGGTAATGCTGACCAAACAGCAAGGCTTTCAGGAGTGGCTGCAGCATTCTCTGAATAAATATAAGAACTCTCATAGGTTAAAATATTCTCTAAAGGACCAGCCACAATGAAAAGTTTAAAAATCTTAATCATAAATAATAAAAACATTAAAATACTAATTTATAGTAAACGCTAGAGTTTCAACCACAGGAAATACTAAAACAACACAGACAAATAGATTCACACACAGACAGAAAAATAGTACTTAACTAATCCCACTACTGTTGCCTGGTTACTTACTAGAGCAAGGCAAAATGGAATAGGTGAGGGGGCCTTCTTTGTCAGTTTCCAAACAAACATAGTGCAATGAGACTTCAGTCTCACCCTGTATTAAAATATCATTTTTAGTGATGGATTACAGAATGACATCACATACATCTGGTTATCTGACTTCTGGTTCCCATGCTAACCCCCCTTGGCTAGAAGCTGTCAGGACTTAGCATGTGTGTGTCAATAACACACACACACAGAGCCTTGCTAGGATCTGCTGCAGCTCTGGAAAGTCATAAAACAATTTCAAACCTCCACCCTTCCAGAGCAGCAATTAGTTCACCTCAAAGACAATGCAGAAAGCTTCCTAGTACAGAGTTTTTTTCTCTGACTACATTGATAACAGTAAGATACAATCTTTATGGCCTATGCAAAGTAATTTAATTTCAGAATATTTTCAAAGTCAGGTGGATTGAGATTAACCTCTTCTCTTCCATTATCCTCTGTTAAGACAAATACACTTAATCAATTATAATAATGCATGTATATTTCTTTTTCTATCCTGCAGGGCACACTGTTAGTATATTTTTAACACCAGCAGCTTTACAAATATATTTTTCAAACACAAGCATCTGTACAAATCAGTTTGATATACAAATGGCACACAATTCTTTACAAAATTCCAGCTAGCTGTGCTGGCATATGTTACACATCCACTGCCCTACTTCTCCTGGCACAGCTGGCAATACCTCACATCGTCACAGGGGATATATGATCTGAAAGGCCTAGACGTAAGTTCTTATATGCTTAATGCTATTGGCTGTCAAAATCATTTACTAGAAAATACGCACCAACTGTAGTAAAATTTTTGAGTAATGTAAAGGAAATAAAATAACCGAAGGAAGAATTTGTAGGAAAAGGAAGGGGCAAAGTTTGTGAAAATAAAAGGAATTTGTGTGAATAATACATGCAGAATAATGCGCATTAGGAGAAGTGAGATTTAAGCTAAAGCAGGGAATGATCTACTTATGTAATGTAAATGAAAATTGCTGAAAATAAAGCGTAAATATATTGCATAGTGACAGTAATGGACGCGTATTATGGTCTGCACCTTAAAATGTGATGATTTAATAGAGATATTTAAATAATGAGGTATGCACTGAATGTCACTTCAGCTTGTCCAGTAGCACTGTACTGCCTAGAAACAACTTGGAATACACTGTAGTAATCTTTTTGTTTTACTTTTCTCACAGTTGAATGTCATATTTGTATTAAGTGGCTATCCTCTGGATTTAAGGATAAACAAATATGCTGTGTATACATGCCTGACATTAACAAGTTAAAATATATTACTATAATCATTTGATGTTTCTCTTTTGTCCCACTGTAACATCAAAGGAGCATATAGAAGATGACTGTGTTTGGGGGAAAGGAGTGAGGAGGTATGCTGTGTTTATTTACAACAATAACAGCATAAAATATATGACTTTGACAATTTGTTCTTTCAATTTTATCCACATCTGATACCAGAGGTGTACACAGAAAGTGGACAGCTTTTTTGTGAAGGTAGGATGACAAACACCATTTCCGGATATGATATACATATCTTTGCAAGCATTTATCTTCTCAGTATGTTGGGAATTACTATTTTGTCAGTTTTGAACAATAAGTCTTGGGCACAACTTATTTCTTCCTTGAATGAAAAAATGAGAACAAATGACTTTCCTTATTCATGACTTTTGTTCATACCATCAAAGGATTAAAAGGTTAAAAAAATCATCAGCACATATCTAGAGGCCAAAATGTCCCAGACCCACAATTTAATTCAGTTATTTCCTCACATTACAGTGCAGTCTTGGCAGGTTAGGGTGCATTGAAATGACGGAGGAAAAAAGTTTAAGAGCAAGCCAATGTGATGAAAAAACAAAACAGGTAATTATCTGAATGGAGTGGACAGGTCAGGATGAGGGGAGAGCACTGGAAGTGGTGCTAGGGAATGGAAGGATGGGATTGTGAACACCAGGGAACAGTACCACTAAGTCCTTTGCCAAGGGCTCTACTTCACCTAGGGTCTGCATTTACAACTTTTTATGTATATGTACATAAAAATAAGTGTGTGTGTGTGTATATCTATAAATATATATATATATATATATATATATATATATATATAGATATACATGTATACACACACATGCACATATATACATACACACACAGTTATATATGGACAATTTAGTAGACAATCAGCATACTTTTGAACGGTAGGAGGAAACAATACCAGAAGAAAGCCCACACAGACACAAAATATACAATGGCCTACACGATCAGGGATGAACGCAAAGCCCCGGAGATGTGAACTGGAGATCTTTACTACACCACAGGCCTTAAACTAGAGGTTCTTTAAAAATAATCTGCATTCTTTTTTTTTTTTTTTTTTTTAATTTTGCTCAAGATCTCTGTTAACTTACCTACATGGCTCACTGTCAACACACCTCACTAGCCTAGGTAAAGGAAAAATCCAGCTACTTTTAATTTGTTATGAAAAAAATAAGACTGGCCTGCTCTTGCAGGAACAATGCTATCAAGATGCGTGAAGGTGGAAAGCTGAGTTCAAGAAGGCCATGCTGTGAGGGAGGAATATGTGGAAACATTTCAGATGATCCATCTCTGTGGGGCTGCAAGTCTTAACCCTTCACTGAAGATGCCATCCCTTTTGTGAGGAACATAAGAACTGCACAGTAACTTGTAAGAAAAGCAGGTGTAGTACTGAGCTTATTATAAGATTTACTGACTTACTGACTTTAAACTTTGTTTCTTTAGAAATTATCTTTGTTTTCTTTACACTTGGTAAAGTTGGTTTCAGCTTTCATTTGCTTGCTTTAAGTAGGTCATGACTGAAAAAAGGCCCGTCTAGACCAGTCCATTAACCTGACACACAAAGGAGGAAGAACCCCATGTAGGCTGCAGGCCTTGTGTGAAATTGCAAGTCAATAGACAATTGGGACACAGCACAAATTCCACTTGGGGAAATAGGAAGGGGAGTTTGACCCTGTAGCACATCAGCATGATGGGCCTTGGGTTTTCACGTTTCACTCAGACTGGGAACAAATGGGTTAAAATGCTACTGAAAAGGGGGTGGGTGATGGGAGCAGAGCAGACATTAAAAGAGAAAATGTGAAGCAATCAATACCACAAATGCTGCATACATTAAAGGCTGGGTTGCTTGTTCAATGTACTCAGAAGTCTCGGTACCAACCAAAGCACTACTTATACTGCAGTCTTTGCAGCATTAAATGAGGCTTCAGTTAAATGTTGAGAACAAAATTGTATTTTGGTGGCACCCTGTCAAGGAGGTCATTTTGGTCCCAATATAAAAGAAAAAAAAACTAATCTCCAAATAAGGGAATGAACATTGTTTTTTTACTTCTTTAACATTAAGATTAAAATAAAATAATGAAAACCCTTGTGAACTATAAGCACAATAACTGTATCTCATCATATCTTTTAATACTCATTTCCTGACAATGTCCCTTAAATAGTCTAGATGTTACATGATCATAGGGATGCAGAGTTCTTCAGTTTTCATCCTACCCACTTTGAATTGTTACAGATGTACAAAGTATCACAGCTCTCAACATACTTTCACCACAAAACAGTAACGTTCTTTTAATTCTCAACATATTCAGTTGGAAATATGATTGTATATAAAAAGACCTAATATTCTATCTTGACAAAGAAAAGTTAGTAAATAATTTCTGGCACTCTAATAACTTTAATCCTCATTTTTTTCCAAAACCATTGGACAGATCAGAGGAGACAGAATTGTATGAAAAGTTTTTGGAAGACTCGTGTATCCAATAGTGGATGAAACTGGTATGATCCCCACCTGGATCTGAGCTCTGAGAAATTTTTGCATCATCCTATCCACATCCGCTTCTGATAAACTTCTGGAGGATTTGGTGGACTGTGGCCTGGAATGTTGCAGAGTAGGAGAAAATGGGTCAAGGATGAACTCTGGTGAATGCTCTCTCTGAGAGGAGCCAAGTTTCAGATCCAAAATAGGAGCCACAGGGTTGGCCGATATGATGATTGGATCTGAAGCTTTGTGATCCGACAGTTTCAGATCTAAAGATCGGGCCTTTTGATCCGAAGACATCAGATTTGAGGATTTTTGAATTTTAGCAGCTCCGACGAAGTCTTAGGGAACTTTGGCAGGGAGAATTTTCTGTACTCCAATGGAGCAGATTTTGAAGATTTACCAGGGTTTTGAGGCCCAGAAGAAGTTGCAGCAGGAGGAAGGAAACCTTTCAAAATTATAGTCTGCTATGTTGGCCAACCAAAGAAAACCCTTGGATAAAAGGTAGAACAAATGACGCAGCTGATTTCCAAATTGGAGGTTCCGAGACATTAAATACATTCTTTGTGGGCATCCGAGTTTGGAATTTTATGCCCACAAGTTGTCCATTTTTTGAACCCTGTCGGTTTGTTGGCCAGGTCAACAGTACTATATTAAAAGTACACTAGAAAAGGAGAAAAAAAAATCTAATTTTTTTAATAAGAAAAAAAGGACAGAAAGATTACCAGCAATTGTAATTAAGAAAATACCCTGTTTTACAGGGTAAAGAAGAATTACCACTTATGGTAAAAGTAGGACTACTATAAATATGGTTAAAAAAAACATTGTTGTAATGTACACCAAGAGGGAGGCTGGGAAAAGAGCTGATAGTTTAAATAAATATATCATAAAGACTTGCATTACTGCTCGAGAGAAGGAACTTGCGTCTGAGCACGATGGCAGGAAAAGTACAGTTTTGTACCTACCGTAAATGTAGATGTTCGAGTGCTAATACAGCTGCAGTCATAACAGATGGGTTTTCCTGCCGTCAGGCGGGTCCTCGGTCGGACGAATTCCAAGGTCTAGGTCCGGCGTCGGTTGTCGTCACTTCTTCCCGGACATCAGTGTGACAGGGGTATAAAAGAAACAGCAGACACCATTTTCTTCAGTTTTTCTTGCCCCAGATGTCAGGTGCCCCCAGAAGGAAGGCAAAACATAAATTTATGTAATAAAACAAATGCAATATAATCAAAAAACAGCAGTTGCAAGCAAATACACCATAAAAGAATACCCCAATGAGGTTGTATGAGGGGGTGTTAGCCATTAGGCCTGTCCCAAGAGGGGAAGGAGGGAGGGAAACCTGGACTGCAGCTGTATTAGCACTCGAACATCTACATTTATGGTAGGTACAAAACTGTACTATGTTCATCGTGCATACAGCTGCAGTCATAACAGATGGGTAGAATCCCAAAGCTAATAAAGGGGTGGTAGGCACTAAGTGGAACTAGGAGGAGCCAGGATGCCCTGCAAGACTGCAGTGGCAAAGCCCGCTCTAGTTTTGGAGTATAATGGTAAGTGATAGTGCTTGGAGAAAGTATGTACAGAACTCAAAGTGGCTGCTTCCAAAATATCTTTGCTAGGAACCCCCCTGAGGAAAGCTGCAGAGGTAGCTGTGGCCCTTGTGGAGTGAGATCTGATGCCTGTAGGTACAGTTTTACCATGAAAAGAGTAACAAAAGCGTATGCAGTGGGCTATCCATTTTGAGATTGTCTGTTTGGAAATAGGCTTCCCTTGAGCACCTGTAGCATAGGACACAAAGAGTTGCTCTGATTTTCTGAAAGGCTTTGTTCTGTCCAAATAATAACGGAGCTGTCTGTGAATGTCCAAGGAATGTAGTAGCCTCTCCTCTTTGTTTTGTGGATTAGGGTAAAAGGTAGGTAAGTGGATAGCCTGATTCATTGCTACCCTGGATACTACCTTTGGCATAAATGAAGGATTGGTTCGTAAGGAAACTCTGTCCTGAAGGAAAATGATGAAAGGCTGCACAGTCATGAGGGCTTGTAGTTCGGAAATCCTGAGTGCTGAGGTGATAGCTAGAAGGAAGGCTGTTTTCCATGACAAATATTGCAGATCTGTTGAAGCAGCTGGCTCAAAAGGAGGCAGGGTTAGTTTTTCTAGAACGAAATTGAGGTCCCAAGCAGGTACTGGTTGCTTCCTTGGGGGTTTTATATTCTTAGCCCCTCTGAGGAACTGTCTTAAGAGAGGGTGAGAGAATAAAGGAGGATCAGTGTTGTACTCTGCAGAAATGGCTGAGGCATGGATTTTGATGGAAGAGAATGAAAGTCCACTGCTTAGCAACTCGGCTAGGTACTGTAGTATTTGAGGTAAATTCAGTATTACAGGATTCTGACCCTTTTTCTGATTCCAGGCACAAAACCGTTTCCATTTTGCGGAGTAGGCTTTCCTAGTAGAAGGCCTTCTGGCCTCCAAAATGACATCCTGCACCTCCTTGGAGAGTAGGGTCTGCTGTGAATTTAAGGAATCCTCCATGCGGCTAGACTGAGTGTTTTCAGCTGACTGTGAAGAGTTTTGAAGTTGTGCTGAGTCAGTAGAAGAGGCATTAGAGGCAGGATCCATGGTGGGGAATGCATCATGCTCCTCAGGAGTGGGTACCAGTGTTGTCTTGGCCAGTCTGGAGCAATGAGAATCATCTTTGGTCTGTCTGCTCTGGCTTTTAATAGAACTTTGGCCAGCAGTGGAAGAGGTGGAAAGGCATAAACCGTCATTGTTGTCCAACTGAAAGAGAGTGCGTCCACTTTCCAGGCCTGTGGTGATTGGTAATTTCTGTGGGTGGCAAAGAGATCTATGTCTGGCCTTCCCCTTGCTTGAATTATCATTGTAAAAACTTGAGGATGCAACTTCCATTCGTGTGGATCTGTCATATTTCTGCTCAGGTTGTTTGCCAGTGTGTTTTTCCTTCCCTGGCAGGAATTGTGCTTGAAGTTGGATTTGCAATTCCAGAGCCGTGTTCCAAAGGGACATGGCTAATCTGCACAGGGGGTATGAATGAGTTCCTCCCTGTTTGTTTATGTACCACATCACTGTGGTGTTGTCTGTTCTTATCAATAGCTGGCCTGGATGCAGTAGGTCTTTGAAAGCCATAATAGCATTTATTACTGCTAGCATTTCCTTTTGATTGATGTGTAGGTGCTTTTCTTTTTGTGACCATTTGCCCTGAATGCACCGATCTGTCATGTGCGCCCCCCAGGCGTAGTCCGAGGCGTCTGTTGTGATGACTTGTTTTGCTTGAGGCTTGCAGAATGGGAGACCTATGTTTCTTTGGCATGCTTGAGCCCACCACAGAAATTCCTTTTGAAGACATGGAATCAGTGGTATGGTTGTTTCCAAACTGTGGCTGTGTTGAGGCCATAAGTTTTTTAGGTACCATTGAAGTTTCCTCATATGCAGTTTTGCACATGGGATTAGCAGGATGCAAGATGCCATGAATCCCAGAGCCTGCAGGATTTTCCTTGCAGTCGGCCTGGTGAAGGTTGCCAGTTTTCTGAAGTATTGAGTTAATTGCCCTTTTTCCTCTGGCGTGAGGTAGGCCATCTGGGTGTTTGTATCCAAGCTGGCACCCAGGAAAATTATTGTTTGAGAGGGTATTAGTCTTGACTTCTTTTTGTTGACTGTGTATCCCAGAGATTTCAACAACATTATTACAAACGCCAGGTGTTTCAGAAGAGTGTGTTTGCTGTCCGCTTGGATGAGGCAGTCGTCCAGGTATGGGTATATTTGTATCCCTTGAAGTCTGCAGAAGGCAATTACTGATGCCAGGCATTTCGTGAACATTCTGGGCGCAGTAGATAAGCCAAAGGGCAATGCAGAGAATTGATAATGGGATGAACATGCAAGAAATATGAGGTATCTTCTGCAATCTTGTCTGATTGGGACATGCAGATATGCCTCCTTGAGGTCCAATGTTACCAGCCAAGACTCCTTGCCCAGCATGGGAAGAAGCTGCTGTAATGTGAGCATCTTGAACTTTGTGCAGTAAATATGCGTTTAGGATGGATAGGTCCAAAATAGGTCTCCAATCTTTGCCCTTCCTTGGTACCAGGAATAGTCTGGAATAAAAACCTTGACCCTGTTCTTGTGCAGGTACCTCTTGAATAGCTTTCATGTCCATGAGATCTGAAATTTGTTTTTGTGCCTCTGCCCTTTGATTGTGTGGCAGGTTTGGCATGCCTCTCATTTTTGGAAGGGTGTGAAAGTGGAATCTGTAACCTCTGTCTATAATGACCAGGATCCATTTGTCTTTTGTGACAATATGCCAATTTTTCGAAAATAATGCCAGTTTTCCACCTAAAGGTGCTGCCATTTGAGCCTTGCTTGGCATGCAAAGGGGAAAGTCATTGGGTCTGCTTTCTGAATTGGCTGTGAACTATCCTCACCCCCTCTTGGTGTAGGTGTTTGCCATTGTCTGCCTCTAAATGATCCTTGAGATTGCTCTCTTCCTCTCGGGCGCCTGTATCTACCTCGTTGAGGTCTGTCCGTGGCTGGAAAGGACCAATTTTTTTGAAGGCCAATTTCTACTGAAACGTGGCGGTTGTACCTGTAGGAAATCTTTCACTGTTTGCATTGATTTTGCCTTTTCCTCCATTTTCTTTAATACCTCCTCAGCTTTAACACCAAACAATACATCTTTTTGAAGAGGTGCATCTAGTAATTGAGCTTTGACATGATCTGGCAAGGTTTGCTCTTTGAGCCAAGCATGTCTACATATCACTGATCCTGTAACAGCAGCTCTACAAGAGGCCTCTAAAGCATCAAAACCACATTGCAAGGTATGTTTACCCACTTGTTCTGCACTATGCAACAAATCTTGCAACTCCTTCAAGTCTGGTTGTTCAGGTTGTGACATTTTGCTTTTCAACTGAGATAACAAAAACTGTTGATACTTTAACATATGGAACTGACAGTTTACTGCTCTCATGGTTAAAGTGGCCGAGGTGTATACCTTTTCCCCCCACCTTTCTAAAGCTCTGGAATCTCTCTCTGAAGGTAATGGATTTTTGGCAGTGGAGGCCTTAATTCCCTTGGGACCCTGTGAAATAGTTTCTGGGTCAGCCGCATGGCTTTTGTATAGGAATTGGTGTGAATCAGGAACCCGGTAATACCTGTCAGGCTTCACTGGAGCTGGAGGTAAAGAATCTGGGTTAAGGCTGGCCTCTGAATACACATCATCTAGTATGTCTAAGACAGGAGGTATAGCCAGAGGCCTGTGCTGAGGGAGCAAGAGGAAATCCCTGAGCCTTTTCTTGGAGTCTGAGTACTCTTGGCCTTCCCAGTGGAAGTGTTCCCTCAAGGTATGCAAGGTTTCCCCAAAAGAGTAATCCTCAGGGGGGGAGACAGAGGGAATGGCCTCCTCTGCATCAGAATCTTTGAAAGGGGAGTAAGAATGTTCCTGGTCCTCAGAATGTTCTGAAGTAATGGAGGCCTGGTCAGAGTAAGGGTATTCTTCCTCCACTCTGGGCCTTTTGTCCGAGGGGGGTTGAGAACCCCTGATAAGAGTAATCAAATCCTTAGCCATTTTGAGCATCTGCTTTTTAGGCATGGGGCCTTGAGAGGGGCCCTGTGGAGCTTGTCTTTTAGAATGCATGGCTGCTTTAGATTTAGTGTAAGCCTTAATGGAAAAAGAAGAAGAAGGCCTGAAGACACCTTGAGAGGTGGCAGGCCTGTCTGAACTCTGAGTTTCCCCGCCAAGAGTGGCTTCGGTATCTGTAGTCGGGGTGTGGGCCGAAGAGCCTGCGACCTCGGGCACAGAAGACACCGCTAATGAAGTGTCATCGGTAGTCAGGGCTGCGTAGGTGCCTCGCTAAGAACCGGAGCACATGTAGTTGGTTTTAGCGTGGTGTCGGTAGAAGTCCTTATCTTTACGTCATTTACTCAAAATTGGAGTCGGAGTATCCGACGACATGTTGTAATTAAACTTTTTGCCAAAATAGCGTTGGGTGAACTCCGTCCGACGCTTAATAGTGTGTCTGTTGAATGTAGCACAAAAACGACAGGCCGAGACGTCGTGGTCTGGGCCTAAGCAAGGTATACAGAGGGAATTGGAAATCCTTATGCGGTATTTGCTTCCCACATGAAATGCAATTATTAACTTTGTCTGACATCGGTCTGAGGCAAGAAAAGTTTCCCCAACGGGGTACTTAGCTTTCAAGAAGTCTTGGGTTGAAAAATATTCATAATCTCAGGAGATGGCCGACCGGCACTTGCGAACTGCTTCTGCTTCGGGCACCACGCGGCAAGAAAGACTGAAGAAAATGGTGTTGGCTGGTTCTTTTATACAGCTGTTGCACTGACGTCAGGGAAGAAGCGACGACAACCGACGCCGGACCTATACTGGAATTCGGCCGACCGTGGACCCGCCTGACGGCAGGAAAACCCATCTGTTATGACTGCAGCTGTATGCACGATGAACATCGAGATCTGGGGTAGTGAGGATGGACACGGGCATTATGGGTAAAGGGAGGAGCTCCAAGAGTTGTATCCAAAGTCTAGAGTATGTGGCCAAGTTGGACTGAAATGTGTTGAGGAAGAATGTAAAGGACAACATCAGATCAGGAATTTTTTTTTCTTTTAATTCTCAACATATTCACTTGGAAATATGACAGAAAATGATTTAAATACACTCTTCTTGTAAATGAAAAGTTAGTAAATTTCTGGCACAGTTTAATAACTTTAATCCTCACTTTTTTCATCAAAAAAATCCATGTTATGAGAGACTGAGCAAAATTATGAAGCAAAATGCAGAATGCAGCTGATAGTGGGAGTGAAGAGGTATAACACACACACACATTTTATAACATTAAACGTAGTACAGGTCAATAACTTATGAAATGATCTTACCTTGCTACAGTACGGGCATTCTCCAAAGATCACATTGAAACTTTGTCTGCAGGAAGGAAGCCCTCGAAGCCACTGGAAAAAGAAGCAACAAAAACATTTAGTCTGTTGTTACACATCATAACAAAGGTCAAAGACTCGGCTACTAAAAATGTTGGACCTCTAGGAATTAGTGCTGCAGCTTGTAATTAAGACATCCATGGGCATCTCATTAGCAGGGACACTGGAACTCTACATGCAATTTCCATCCTTTAGCATTTAGCATTCACAAAGTTCTAAAGTCAACATTGTATTAATTTTTTGCTGAGCAAACCAAAATAATACAAAGACTTTTCACTGTAAAGGAAATAAATTGCATTAACAGAACCACACATACTTTAGTCCTCCAAGTCTTTTTCTTTGTAAGAACACTATTTTACTGGAGCAGGGAATGTAACACAAAGCATATACTGAAGAATAGTCCATTTTAGTCTTAATCACGTAATGCCCATACCCTTTTATTTTTCAGGAAAAGAATTAAAGTGTTAAAGAGTGGATTTTCTTAAGTCTGTTTGCCACAGATGCACAATCAATATCTGTAGAAATAATTACATTTTTTCCTGACAATCTGCAAAACAGACTGCATGTATTCAAACAGTAATGTTATTATATACAAAACAAGGGCAAACTGAAAATCTCAGCAGCCTAGGTAGAAAGACTGGTTATGAAACAGATAAATATACAAATACCCAACCTTAATAGATGTTCTTTGAGAGGGCCTTTTTGTAACATGACAGCTGGGATTTCTTCCTCTGATGAGCCTTTCTCAACATGAATTTCTGCATTCTTTAGCTCCTGCAATTAGGGGCAACACAAAACCCCTAGAGTGCACATACTGAAGTCAAACTCCAGATGTGTCATATTCAGGCCCACACTCACCATTTCTGATCTGTACTGAAACTAAGCAAGCAAACCTATCACAAAAGCAAAAAAGAATATAAAATTTTAGTGTTGCCAGATGTATTGGAACAGCCATCTGAAGAGAAGGGGCCAGCCAAACAGAATGGACAGGGCAGGGGTAAGATGTACTCAACACAGTAACTTCTCCATGGTCAGCTAGTAAAGCAAGTATTCATATATCCATTACATCTTATTATAAGGACCCTCCAGGTAGATGAAGGT
Organism: Protopterus annectens; assembly: GCF_019279795.1. Classification (NCBI taxonomy): domain Eukaryota; kingdom Metazoa; phylum Chordata; order Ceratodontiformes; family Protopteridae; genus Protopterus; species Protopterus annectens. The sequence goes on along the minus strand of NC_056727.1, from coordinate 63,458,802 downwards.
GAGAAGAATCCCTAATGAAACAGTGTAACAACTGGCTCATGTATATGGACAACCATCTACTACTACCACCTAGGAACACAATTTGTGAGAGATGCAATTACATTAGAAACCTATAGTCCAAGCTCTCTCACCCTCAAGCCAGTATATCTGGCACCGAAAATGTTGCCAACACATTCATTATAACTCAACCACCACCCACACCTACACAACACACACCTACATATGTGGAAGTCCTCCACATAAACATACCCAAAGGAGACCTCAGAGGCAAAAAAACACAATCTCCACAGCCCTCCACACCATATACCACGCATAGTCCACGCACCTGTGCCTCACAGCCACTAAGGCTTCACCATAACCCCAACATATATTAATCATAGGAGACTCCATTGTGAGACACACAGATGTGCCTCTCACAAGGCTGAATAAGGAGAAAGTCACGGTTAGTTGTCTGTCAGGTGCCAAAATCCACCATATCACATATGCACTCAAGTCTCTCAACAACAGGTACTGTTATGATTCTGTCATAGTCCATGTTGGCTTAAATGACTTGAGACTTACCTCTCTGGACTATATGAAGAGAGACATGATTGAGCTAGCTGATTGTGTGTCTCAGACAGGTATGTCCCTGGCCTTAAGCAGCATTCTGCCATCACCCAGAATGATGCCTCAATACAAACAGAAAATAATTGACTTTAAAAATTGGCTTAGTTTCTGTTGTCACTCCAGAGGGCTCCAGTACCCGACAGCCTGGGAAGATATGATCGATAGACCATGATGCTTTGCCAGAGATGGTCTGCAGCTGTCTCACCTGGACTTCAGACTTCTGGCAAAGGCTCTTGCCTCCCCTATAGTGCCTTTTTTAGGAAAAGTGATGAGGTTAAAACTACCAACATAAATATTTCAACAAAACACAAATTAAAGGTCATGCTTCTAAACGCTAGGAGTCTAAACATGAAACTGCACTCATTGCAAGCAACTAACCCTTGAAAATGCTGACATCTATGCAGTCAGAGAAACCTGGTTCAAAGCTGCGGAAAGCACCCCAGGCTTACCTGGTTACTCATCCTATCATACATTCAGACCACAACTGTGGACAGTAAAGTCAAAGGAGGTGGAGTTTCAATATACATTAAAGACATATACACCTCCAGGCTGGTCAAACAGTATGACGCACAGGAGACACTACAAGTGCAGTTAACAATTGACAAGACTCCTATTGAAATCATAGCTAGCTACCAGCCCCCAAATCTGACTCAAGATGCCCAAATCTATCAAGATTCAACCCTTTACCCTGATCCTGAGTGACTAACTCCCAAACACAGATTGAATGAACAATTCTTATATTTATTCAGAATGAACAACTCCCAATGAATTACTCATGACAGAACACAAATGCCCAGAAATTCCTTGATTTTGTCAATGCAAATGCCTTGGAACAGCTAGTCGGATACCCCCACAAGAGGTGATAATATGCTGGACCTGGTATTAACCAGCATGAGTAACCACTGCAGCATCCCTGTAGTATCATCCTCCCTGATAAGATTCAACCACAAAGCAGTCACTTTCGAATCACCATCTCCTCCAACCCCCCTCTAGCTAGGATCAGACAAAAACTTCTTCAAAGCTGATTACAGCCTCCAGAGGGATGGTATAAACAGCTTCACAGTCCCCTCCACCTCTGTAGGAACTGCCACTAATATCCAAAGCTACACCAAAGCACTACATGAGCATTCATATAGATGCATAGAATCAGGAATACCCGAAAGGACTAAACCATCCTCCGCAAGGAAGAGTAAACCTGTCTGGTGGACATCTGCAATAAATAAACTCTATAACAAAAGGAAAAAAATTGCTGTCCAAGACCAAGAAGGGGCAGGTGTCCAATTGGAAGCAATGTCTCTTTAGCCTGAACAAGCAAATAAGAGCACAAGTGAAATCCTCCAAAGCAAACTTCGAGTCCAAATTGGCCACCTCTACTAGAGACAAATCATAATGCCTTCTTCACATATGAACGCAGCCTCAAAGGAAGCACCCAGATCTGTTCAGAACTGGTGGTCAAGGGCACCACATATCCCCTTCTGACTTCTCCATCAGAAAAATCAGGACATCCCAAGTACCTGCTCCATTCCCCTTATATCTAGGGAACAGGTCATCACTGCTCTCTCAAAGGCAAAAAATACAGCCTCCATGGGACCCGATAACATCCCAGGCTGCATCCTACGTGAACTCAGGAAGCAGCACCAATAAGCACCCTATTCAACCAAAGCTTGAGTACTGGCTTTGTCCCAGCTGAGTGGAGGACAGACATTATCATCCCTTTACACAATGGTGGAGCATCCACTGATCCGGGAAATTATAGACCCATCAGCCTAACTATACCGATCTGCAAGACCATGGAACGGATTATCATGGACCTCATTAACAAGGAAATTGGCAACCTCCAAACACTTGATCCCACACAGTTTGGCTTAGTCAAAGGGAGGTCATGTCTGCTAAATTTGGTCGACTTCTTTGAGACGGTCACCAAAGCCATGGATGAGGGGAAGACTGTGCACACCGCCTACCTTGACCTGGCCAAAGACTTTGATACTATTCCCCACTCTGGCATAATAGATAAGCTCTCAACTAGGCATCAATCCATATGTCACCAGATGGGTAGCAAACTGTCTCACTTATAAAACCCACGTAGTCAAAATAGGGGGAAGACATCTCGAGCAGTAGACCTGTAACAAGCAGTGTACCCCAGGGCTCTGTCTTGGGACCTCTTTTATTTGGTATATACTTTTCTGAGGTGCAGGCCAAAACCAGTGGGCCATGGCTGACCAAGTTTGCAAATGACTGCAAGCTGGATGCTGTCATCCATTCCCCTAGTGACGTGGACATCTTCCAAGAGGGTATTACTCAGACAAATGACTGGTGCCAGAAACATGGCCTCAAGCTGAATACCAAAAAATACATCATAATCCCCTTTTGGGAGAGTGACGTCCCCACAAATTATCACATTAATAACAATGTCCTAAGCATGCAATCAGTTGTGAGGGATTTGGGCACCCAGGTTGAAAGCAACCTGACTTTTGACCACCATGTTGCTTCCATTTTACGAAAGCCTTCTACATGGCCCACCTCAGTAAGAGCATCTCATCCAGGGACAAGGAGGCCATAACACCCCTGTATTCTTCCCTTACAAGGCCCATTAGGGAGTATAACACCCCTTTCATCATGTACCTCACAAAGCACATGCAGCAGCTGGAGAGACCACAGAGGTTCCTCACCAGAAGTATCCAGGGCCTCAAACATCTACCATACACAGACAGGCTAAAAGCCCTATCCCTGTACTCAGTTTCATATACACTCCTCAGAGGTGACCTCTGTTTGGCATACAAGGCGATCAAGGACCCCAACTTGATGGGACTGCTGCATGCCCATAAGTCAAGCTCCACTCCAGTAACCCGCAATCTCGGCTTCAACCTGGTCTGTGACATCAACATGACTTGCTGGCAGGACAGATGCATGTCCCAGAAACTCCCCCATCTATGGAATAGACTCTCTGTCCACATCAAACAGAGTACCTATTTACCCCTTTTTAAGCACAACCTGGATAACTGGATGGGAAACAGAAAATATACCCATGGGATTCAACCCACTGTCCCTGCTGGACAGGGGTATCGGGTGCTAATTTGTCTAAACATGGGCTAAACTCTTGGCTAGGCTTATAAGGGCCTCAAGGCCAATAGCCTAGTAACCTCCTATGATCCTATGAAATGGTATCAAACTGCCTCACTCTCAGAAGTATGATACCTGGTACCAAACATCCTGATGCTTCTAAAAATAAACAGTGATTTAAACAGCTGATTACAATACTTGCTGTTGCATCTTTACTATCTCCCATCCCTTCCACTCCCTAGCATGGGCAGCGATGGCCTTCACACTGCTGCTATTTCCAATATATGTTAAACACTGACGCAGTTTCATGGAGAAAGGGGAATATTCCAAAACACCACAAACCTGGGGTTGATGTACATCATCTTCATTCCCTTTTGCACTTTGAAATGCTAAAGATCACAATTATTGTCTTTGAAGTTTCAACAGGAATCTTATCAAATCACTTCCCAGGGTTGCAAACATCAGATGGGGGAAAAACCTACGACCTAAGAAGGGAGACTCCCACAGCCCCAGGGTGATGAGAGGCCAACTGCTTATAATCATGGTCCAAGCAGCAGTGCTTGGTGAAAGTGTGAGCTATTCACAGGTGGTCATGGCACAAACACCCCAATATCCTGAAACAGGCACTGGAGCAGCCATGGTGAAGAGTTGACCTTTGATCACGCTGGCCAAGGGGTAAATTAGTCACCCCACCGTGACAAAAATTTCACAGTTAACAATTCATCTGTACAGAATTTCTTATGCTACAATCACACCCTATTTACACGGCAAAGGAGACAAATGCTTGTTCATATTCCTGAATTAATGAACCCTCGTCGTGTGAAAAGCTGAACTAATCATGCACACCCTAGAGGGGAAAACACAGGTATACAAAGACAGATTAACGGAGAAAACAAGCAAATTACATAGAAATAAATGGAATTTGTGGGAAAAAATACATGCAGAATAATGCTCAGAATGACAACTAAGGAATTTATTAATGTTGGATTGAATTAATTTATTACAAAGAAAGAAAATATATGTAATTTATAACATTTGTAAATATGTTTTTTTTTTATTATATGTCTGCCTAAGCCTTAAGTGATAATTTAATAAAGGTCTTTAAAAAAAATCTCTTCAAGACCTCAGGTGGAGGCTGGTAGCATCATGGGATTCAAAGAAGCAGACAAACACAAAGCTGAAGTCAGATTCCTGTACTAACAAGAACTAGGAGCCTAAAAGTACACTTTTGTTGCCAGCATATAATGAAAAGGATGACCTTCAGTCTTTCTAAATTTTCCTAGCAATTTCAGGGTCAGAATCAAAATTAGAGATACATGATCTGTTCCACCAATGAAGAGTAAATACATGCTCTGCTATATCCTCTCTGGTCTGCTGAACCAAGCAAAAATGTATCTTCCTCAATAGAGAAAGATGATCTCTGGGGTGTGCCACTCAGGTAATCCTTCATCAAACAGGCCCCTTCTAGGAAAAAGTTAGAATTATGACTAAGGGAGTTTGCCAACAAAAAGATTCTCCCTAGAGATTTATTTTATCATTTATTAACCAGGTTAGTCTCACTAGACCAGTGGCTGCTTTTCAGGGGAAACCCAAAGTGGTACTGATAAAATGGGAAATTTGGCCAGTGTATTGTGGAACTTCCCCGTAGTCTTTCTGATAGGCGCCTTGGGAATTTTTTTTTATATCCACATGAACTACCACCAACTCAAGCAGATGGAACCTCAGTTTAATGAGTCATCCAAAGGATGACACACTCAGGAGTACAGCACCCCCTTTATGCTGCACTGCAATGTTAGTAATCAACCTACCTGGTATGGGAATATGGCCCACGCTCTTCTGCACCAAAGGTGCGTGCACTGTGTTGCACCTCTGACATTGCTAATGTCAAGGTGGATTGACATTGCTAATGTCAATGCGGATTTGAATGGCTCTAAATTTGATGCTTGGTAATAAAGAACGGATCGTTTCCAGCCCCACAGTGCTTCTCTGCACTGGGTGTACTGCCTGATTATGTATGCACTGCATCACAGTTTGGCTATCTGACTAGAGAAGGAGATGCCCAGATATCAACTCTTTCAACTTGCTATCAAGAGTAAGATGACAAGAAGCATCACCTTTGGCTTCCACTATTTCCATACTGGAAAGGGAAAATGATGACCTCCCAACCTATTAGAGAAACATCTGGCATCAAAACTTGTTATGGGCTTGACTGCAAGAAAGGAAAATCCACAGCAAGACTAACATGAGTTATCCATCCCACAGACGGGTGACATGGACAAGACATCAGAAGATCCATCCAGGTATAACAAATATTTAACCCCTGGCACCTAATCATCTACTATGGACCTCCATATGAAGATGGATGAATTGGATGACAACATCAGTAGCCAATACAAGTGCCTTTTTCACACAGAACATCACAGACATGACTTTCTAGGCCCTTTGCAGCAAAGAGTATGCACCCCCCCCCCATAAACAGAATCCACTGGGATGAGGACAAATGAAAATTACTTCCATTATATTATGGTCACTAAAGGCCTTAATGGGAGTCATCAGAAGCCAGGCATCCAAGTAGAGTAATGCCAGATGACCTCTTTCCTGCAAGAATTCTGCCAGCATAGGTAGAACCTTGATAACCACTAACTGTAGATGACAGAATAGATGTCAGGACCTTGTACTCAAAACGGTGCTGATCCACAAACTGACTGGAATTTCTGGAGAGAAGGGCAAACTGTGATATGCCAGAAAGTATCCATCATGTCCAACAGTGCCACCCAGGACCCCTGCAGATGCAAGGATCAAACTCCATGAGAGTCTATGTGTAAGATCTGAAGCACCAGATGTGTTTGCTGAAGTTGCTGAAATCCAGGGAGGAAAAGTGCCCCGCCACCACCACATTCACATTTATTAAAAGGTGGGAATAAAGACTCTTCCTCTTTTCAAAGGAGAAATAGGCTTTATAGCCACTCTGATTAGAATCTTTGGCAATCTTAGCAGCTCCATAAAGACTGACTGTTCTGTAAACAACTGAGGGACTTCCTAGTGCGAGGATAGACAAAGAACAGTGTAAAAGGAAACTGATGAAACTGCTGAGTAGATTAAGACAATGTAATTCAAGTTGAACAAGAACAAATATAAAATAAGGGCTTATGTTCACTTACTTGCCATACATTTGCTCAGATTGTCGATACCAGTTTTTTTGTAAAATGAGAATAAATTACTCACTTCATAGTAAGTTCTGGGAGCAGTGCTGCCTAGACAAACCGTAAGACAGGTGTTACAATGGCTGGGAGATTCATTCACCTCAGTGTGAAAATAAAGTTTGGGGAACTTACTCCTCACATGGGGCACATGGAGCTTACCTCGCTGCAAAAATGCTTTTTTGCCATATTTTCTAATTAACTGAGTAGTTTAGGTACATCATGGGAATGTATATTCAAGATGCAATTTATGAGCTTGTGACCAGGCAAATGTAATGGAAGCATTTCAAAAGAAAGCATATACAGTAAATCCTAAATCAAGAGTGCCAAGTTTGAAATACACAGCTCAAATTCCACTGTCACAGGGATAAAGTCCAACAGTTGTGGAAATACCAAGTGCAGAAGACAACCAGGCATAAAAAGAAGTTATGTTCTTACCATAATGTTACATCTGTGTTGTCGAACTTCATTCATTCTTGATTGTTGGGTCTCTGTTCTGACCCTCGGAACCAACTTGTCCTTTTTATCAAGCTCGTGCCAGCCAGAATCTCTCAAGCCAAGGCTACCCATAATGTCGGTCTTCCCTTCCCCTCAGATGGAGTTTGCCTACAGAGTAGAAAATGATGGAAGCTTTGTCTGAGCAACAAACTTACCAGGATCCCAGGACTAGTTCCAAAACTCCAGGAGTCTTAGGAAGGAGTAGGTGGGTGGGATGTCAAGAATGAAGATAGACAATATAGATGGAACATTATGGTTAGAACATAACTTCTTTATCTGATGTTGTCAATCTTCATTCATTCTTGACTGTTGTCCCTAGCTACTTTAGACCTTGGGAGGCCCTAGGGAAGGATATTCCTGAGTACCATAGAGCCAAAGGATGCTCTTCCCTTGGAGACAATATCCAATTTGTAATAAGTGACAAAGGTATGGGGAGTAGCTCAAGTTTCAGATGCACAAATGTCATCCATAGAAGCTCTGGAATGAAAGGCTACTGAAGTGGAAACAGATCTGGTAGAATGCGCCCAAACTTTTGTTGATAAGTCCAGCTTATTCTGTTTATAAATAAGTGATGCAATCAATGCAAAAATGTTGATAGGGTAACTTTCGAAACTGGTTTGCCCAATCTCGCACCCGGAAAGAATAGGAACAATTGGTCCGATTTTCTGAAAGATTTTGTTCTATCAAAGCAAAAACGTAATTGTCTGTGCACATCAACAAATGTAAACAATATTTTCGCTTGTTTGAGAAATTTGGAAAGAAAACTGGTAGATCAATGGACTGATTTATATTAAAATCTGACACTTCTTTACGCAAAAAGGAAGGGGGTATTTTACACACAGAGCTTGCAATTCTGAGATTCTCCTGGCCAACATGATAGCTACTAGGAATAGTTTTCCAAGATAAGAATTTGATATCACAGGTGGCTGTTGGCTCGAAAGGCTGATGGACCAAACTTTGTAAGACCAATGTTAAACTCCAAGGTGCAATGGGCTCTTTGAAAGGTGGTTTCAAATGTAAAGCACCCTTTAGAAAGGTTTTGCAGAGATGGTGGGACATCAGAGAAAGGTCATTGAAACCATTATGGAAATTTGAAATGGCAGCTAAATTAACTCTAATAGTAGAAGTAGAGGCTCCTAATTGGAATAAGGTGGATAAATATTCCAAGACTTTTCGGTTGAAGCTGAAAAAGGATCAAAACCCTTTTCATCAGACCAATGTGCAAATCTCTTCCATTTGCTAAGATAAAGTTTTCTGGTGGATGGTTTATGCAAAGCCAGAAGTAGATTTTGTACTGGGGAAGATGAGTTATCTCGCCTGGCAATTACTGGAAGTGGAGAAACCAAGCTGTCAGCTTGAGACTTTGTAGGATGGGATGGACCAGGCCCTGTGAATGAGACAACATATCTGGGATTGGATCCACAATCCATGAACGTAAACTAAGTGAGGCCAGAGAAAGGAAAACCAGACTTGACGGGGCCAATAAGGTACAATGAGAATTACTTTGCTTCTCAACCATTGGGCTTTCTTTAGAAATTGGGGAATTAGGGGGGATTGGTAGAAAGACAAAGAAGTCCCAGGGGCCATTCATGGAGAACAGCATCTCTCGGGGACCAGGGCAAAGTAGCTGCTGCATTTTTGTTTTGTGGGAGAGGCAAACAGATTGCAGCAAGGCTGACCACATAGATGAAAAATCATTGCCGCAACATTGGGATTGAGAGACCACTCACAAGGCAGGAGAATGCATTTGTTCAGTTTGTCCACAATCACATTGGAGTTCCCTGGAATGTGAGTTGCTATCAGAAAGTGGTTGGAGGCAATCGCCCACTGACAAACTCTTAGGGTTTGCTGGCAAAGGGGGTAGGATCTGGTTCCCCCTTGTCTGCTGATGTAACAGACTACTGACATGTTGTCCGACTGAATAGCAATTGTCCCTGGAGGGAGGGCAGATGGGAATTCTTGCAACACTAAGAGCGCTGCCCTCAGGTCTAGGCTGTTGATATGCACACTGGCCTCTGTAGGAGACCAAGTGCCTTGGTCTGTCTTTCCCTGAAAATGCCCCGCCATCCTATCAGGGATGCGTCCGTGGTCAGTATGGCCTTGGGCTGAGGGGGGAAAAGGAGTGGCTCCAAAATTTGTCTTTTGACCTCATTCACCAATGTAAGTCCTGCTTGCACTGTGGTTATTTGATTGGGTGGGACATTGAATGGGTTAAGATTGACCACTGTGACACAGAAGCCACTGAAGTAATCTCATATGGTATCTTGCCAGAGGAACTAAGGTGACTGCTGCTGCCATGGACCCAAGGAGCTGTAAGACCTGGTGAGCCAGAACTTTGTCTTGAGAGGGTATCTTTTTTAGTTGCAACCTCAGCTTCTCCAGTCTGTGAAGATGAAGATCAGCCATGCAGGATCTTGTGTTTAGTCTTGCTCCTATGAATTCGACGTCCATTCCGGGGGATAACTTTGACTTTTCTCGGATGATCGAGATGCCTAAGAACTCTGCAAGCCTTAGAACAGAGTCCAAGGCAGAAAGCAGTAGATGCCTGGTCGGGGCAGTGAAGAGCTACTTGTCTAAATATGGAAACACCTGGAATCCTTGTAGCCTTAAGTGAGCTGCTACCACTGCCATACATTTGGTGAACACCCTGGGGGCTGTGGTGAGACCAAAGGGCAGTGCTCAAAATTGGTAATGACTGTCTCCTAGCCAGAAGTGGAGGTATCTTCTGGAGCATCTGTCCATTTTTATGTGGTAATACGCATCCTGAAGATCTATACAGCACATCCAATCATCTTTCTCCAGAAAAAAAAGGACAGACTGAACCGTGACCATCTGGAACACTGACGTCTAAGATGGGCCTCCTGTCCCCTGTCTTTTTTGGCATTAAAAATAATCTTGAGTAAAATCCGGATCCTATTTGGTCTGGTGGGACTGTTTGGATGACTCTTTTTTTGAAGCAGCTTTTGGATTTCGGGTGCTGCTGTATCCCTCTGACTGGGTGGAACACTGGGGATTCATCTTAGTGGTCTCAGATAAAGATTGAAGGGGATATGGTAAACCTCTGGTAATTACTGTCTGCACCCAAGAATCTGATGTTACTGTGTATCAGGCTGTGTGGTGCAGAGAAACTCTTTCCCCAACTGCCTCCAGAGGTAAGCAATCAGGCCCGCTGCTCAGAAGCACTGGTAGGGTTGCCCAGTGAAATAATCCCTGAAACCCTGGTTATGCTGGCCCCCTCTGCCCCAGGAAGAATACTTGCAACTTGTGTCCTGAAAAGGCCCTTGGGACTTTCTAAACCATATCTTTCCACTCCTCTGATTCCTGGAATAAGGACGTTGAGGAGTGGAAAAACGCATGCCCAGAGAAGAAAGGGTCTTTCCATCCTTCTCACACCTGGCTAATGTGTTTCTGACTTTTGAGCCAAAAATGGATGAAGCATCAATGGGGTCACTGATAAAGGATGATCCAAAGGAGTCATCGTCAGGGGGTGATCGAGGGGACCCTTCCCCTTCATCGAAATCTGTATCCTCCATGACAGATTCTTCTGGACAATGCAGGTGCTTCCTCTTGCATGTTCTCTCCCAGGGGGAAGATCCAAGAAGGACTCAGAAAAGAGGAGACCCTCCAACAGAGTGTCTTGCTGCTTTTGTGCCTGCTGCCCCAGTGTAGCAGACTGTGACAGCTGCGAGCCAGAGGATACATAGATGTGACACTCCGACAGGGATAGTGCCAGCTAGCTGTGAGCCTGCAGAGGCCAGGGCTCTCTCCATAATCTGGAAGGCAGTGCTGCCCGAAGTGGGATGGGAGCCCAGAACAGAGAAAGACAACCTCAGAACTGGGGTCACACCCTGCTCCGATGAGCCCACCTCCAGAGTAGGAGCCGCGAGAGGGACTTGGAACTGCCAGGGCACCAGGAATTGTAGACGATGCCATGGAAAATTTCTGAGCAGATCCAGGGATCCTGGAGCCAGCAGCCAAGTCACAGTCCCCATGGGTGGGTCGGCTCTGAAAGAGCTGCCGACCACAGAGTCAGTTACAGAGGCGATGTGAGGTCCACCAACAGCACCGAAGTAGTTGGCACCGGGAATGTCAAAGTCAAGGGCTCTAAGACCTGCGGAGAGGTTGAAGGAGGAACATAAGTGGGAGTCCTTGGAGAGTAAACCTCGGCTCCGGATGGAAAACAGGTCCTAGATGGGGCAGGAAGGCCTCTGGCTACCAAGAGCTGATCCACTAATCTGGCTACATCAAGCTCTGAAAGGCTACTGGTGGAACGGACAGACATCCCCAAGGGCGATTTTGGTCTTTCAATGAATGGGCTTACTTGCTAACCCAAGAAGGGGTCTACAGATGGGGAATACCTAGTCCTGGGTATACTCTCGACCTTCAACACCATGGTCGGCTGACCAATAATTTGTTTTGCTGGGGTGGAAGTAACTGGTTTGGGGGGAAACTATTGTTTGTGCCGAAAGGGTCATTGGTACCAATAAAAAGGTCGGTGCTGTAGTAACTTTTGCAAATTTAATGGTCATTGGCACAGTGGGGGAAGTTACAGGCTTCGGTGCCGGAATAGCAGTGGGTGTCATTTTGTTATCTTAGGCCTCAGGTCCGCGTCGGGACCTGGCCCTTAGTAGATTTAGACTCATGAGTTTTAGGAGATGCTGGAACAGAGGAACTCCTTTTCGAACTCTTTTTTTGGGAGACCTAGACATCTCCACCTCAGTCAAAGCCTCGTTAAAAGGGCATTTTAACAGTCTCTTGAGGATACTTTCTTGCGCTGAAACCCTTGTAGAGATCACATGGCAGTTGAATTTCTAAATGTGGCACCCGCAAATAATACATACAAGAAAGATACTCATCCGAACCGGGCATCTTTCTGCCACATTCCTCAGAATGCTTGAAACCAGTAGTTCCTTTATGCTTCTCTGCCATCTTTCAAAAAATACCCTAGAAGGCACATGCACAGACAAACTTACTCACACACACAAGAAGTAATGGAAAAACAGAGTAAAGAATTTATTTATTTATTTTTTATATAAAGGTTATATCAACAATGGTAGTTAGAGAAAAATACCCGCAAAAGGTAAAAGGAAAAAAAGGGGAGGGGGGGGGGGGACCAACAATGGTATTTAAAAGATTTACCAGAGGTAAGAGCGAAGGGAGGGGCCTATACCAATGATGGTAAGTCAAACATTTTACACAAGGTAGAAAGGGAAGATTAAGCACTCACACTCAAAAATAGGGCAGTAGCAGCAAATATCAAGTAACAAGTTAACAGCTAAAGGGAGAAATTTTTATACATAAGAAAAAAGTTAGCACTTAGCTGAGAGCACGGCTGATGTGTCCTAAATTCTACGTAGCAAACGAGATCTGAGGGGAGGGGAAGAGAGGCATTATGGGTAGCCTTGGCTTGAGAGTTTCTGTCTGGCGCAAGCTTGATATAACGGCTGAGTCGGTTCCGAGGGTCAGAACCGAGACCCAACAGTCAAGAATGAAGACAACATCAGATTAAAGGTTTTTAAGAATGATGCAGTACCTTACAAAGTTTGTACCTAATTTGTCAGAGATAAATAGGCTTGTGATAAACATGTTAGTGCAACATATATCTTCAGAATGGAGTTATGTACAGGAAAAGAGTTTTGAAATACTTGGGAAAAACTAGTTGCAGATATATTTTAATAAAAATATTATAATGTAAACAAACAGGCCATGTTGTAAGCAGAAGCAAGTTAGAATTGTGCAGGAGTTGTGATCCAACAGGACAGGCCAATTGCTTATGGGTCAAGATTATTTACAGAAGCACAAATGAGATGTTCGGACAGAATGTGACTATGTGAAACTCCATGAATATGTCAACTATTAAAGTTCAGGTAGAAATATACTACAAAACCTCTGCAAAATATATTTGGAAAGTCACTGTACAAAGAACCTCTTCAAATTTGCACAAACTATTACTTAATCTAGAGAAGTATGATCTGAAAGTGAAATGCAAACCAGATAAGGAAGTGTATGTAGCAGATATGAAGCATGGCATACTCAAATACAGGCATGAAGAGTTTAAGAAAAGCTTAAGAGTCTTTGGGTAATTTCTCAACTCCTTATCACAGAAAGAACTGCACAAGTGTAGTAGCAATTACTTGGAAATTAAGCTACTGAAAGACATTAATTACAAAGGGAGAATGGCCTGAGCAAACATAAAAAGTTATTTACGCACCATAACATTCCATCTGTGTTGTCCATTTTCATTCTACCTCATCTGTTGGGTTCGGATCTGACTTGGCTGCTTCTTCCAGATTGTAGGATCCTTGAACTCTCGAGCTCCTCCCTTTACCCACCAACCCAACATACCTCAGATATAGTTTGCTGCCCAGAGAGCTAACAGAATAGTGGGAGAATAGGAAGGAATGGAAGCTGGAGCTCAAACAAGGAACAGAGGTTCCTACAATATTCTTCAATCTCTCCAAAAGTAAAATAAGGAGGGGGTAAGGTGGGCAAGAAGTTGAAGAAGAATGAAACTGGTCAACACAGATGGAACATTATGGTGAGTACATAACGTATTACTCTGATGTCATTTTCATTCATTCCTCAATTATTGGGACAGAGTCCCCTACCTAAATCCCAGGAGGACACCAAGGAAGGATATTCCGGAGCACCACCGAGCCAAAGACTGCTCTTCCCCTACAGACCAGATCCATTTTGTAATGAGCAACAAAGGTAAGAGAATTAGCTGATGTTGCAGCTCTACAGATATCATCCAAAGAAGTTCTAGACAAAAGGGCGGCTGAGATTGCCATAGACCTCCTGGAATGAGCTCTTGGGGTTTTTGATAAAGGTAAAAAAGAAGTTATGTACTTAGCATAACGTTCCATGTGAGTTGTTCATCTCACCTTTATTCTTACACATGGATTTGGAGCCGAGCCATCAGTTCTGAGTCAGCCGCTTTACTAGCTAAAGATCTCAGAGTAGCTTGAGGCTAGGCCCCTATCCCACGATGCTCTCTGTCCTACCCCAGATCTAGTTTGCCGAACTCAGCATGAGCAAGTATAACTCACCAAATACTCCAGCCTGAGTAAGAAATTCCAGAACAAGACTACCAGACCCCAAGTCGACCCGTTCTTCGAGGCCCTGGAGGGGGATGGTGGGTGGGAATGTAAGAATAAAGGCGAGATGAACAACTCACATAGACCATTATGGTAAGTACATAACTTCTTTATGTGAAGTTGCTCTATCTCGCCGTTTATTATTACACATGGGTAGCTTCCCAAGCACCCTAATCCTGGGTGGCTCACGGGAGTATATTCCTGAGGACAGTGGAACCAAAGGAAGCCCTGTCCCCGGAGGTCCTGTCCACTTTGTAATGAGTGATAAAGGTATGAGGCTTAGACCAAGTGGCAGCTGCACATATAGTGTCCAAAGGTAAAGGAGCCATATAAGCCGAAGACATAGAGATAGCCGCCTTCACACGATGTTCTAATGTTTGGTTCGCTGAAGAGTAGATAAGTTTGATGCAGTCAGTTAACCACTTGGAAAGAGTAACTTTAGAAACAGGTAATCCTTTCTTGGCATCAGAATAAGATATAAACAGTTGGTCAGATCTTCTACATTCCTTTGTCCTGTACAAATAGAATCTCAATTGTCTGCGGACAGCAAGTTTATGCAACACGTATTCCAGCTGACTGGCTTGACAGAAAGGGCTTGAAGCTCAGATACCCTGCGTGCTGAAGTAATAGCCACCAAGAAAATAGTCTTGCAGGAAATAAACTTCAACTGACAGGATGGTGCGGGTTCAAAGGGGGGAAGAATAACATGGGACAGCACAAAATTTAGATTCCAGGGAGTAAAGGGCTATCTAACAGGAGGCTTAAGATGAATGGTGCCCTTAAGGAAGGCCCAACAATCTGTGAAACGTTAAGTTAGAACCTTCAGTTCTGAGGTGAAAATTCGAGATGACAGCCAATTGGACTCTAATAGTGGCAGCTGCAGCACCTTCGTGAAAAAGCTTAGAGAGGAATTACAGGGCACTAGCAATTGGGGGCAACAAAAGGCTCAATGTTATTCTGAGAGGCCCAAAAAGTAAATTGCTTCCATTTACTAGCACACAACTTTCTGGTGGAAGCCTTATTCGAAGATACAAGAAAGTGCTGTACCTCCGAAGAAAAATCATGTAGGGAATTGGAGCAACCAAGCTGTCAGTCTGAGGGAATGAAGGGAGGGATGGAGGGCCCCTGACGAATGTGTCAGTAGGTCTGGAAATGGGTCCAGAATCCAAGGTTCCTCCAGTTGATAGAGTTGGAGGAAGTGGAACCAAATCTGACGAGGACAAAGAGGGGCTATTAAAATTACAGTCCTTCTGAGGGTTTTTGCTTTCTGCAAGAACTTCGGAATCAGGGGTATAGGTGGAAAGGCATACACGAGTCCCGGGGGCCAATCGTGTACGGGCGAGTCCCTTGGGCTGTCCCCTGGTGGGGGATTCAGGGCAAAGTGGCTTCTGCATTTGGCAATCATAGGGGATGCAAACAGGTCACAGCAAGGCTGGCCCCATCTGCGAAAAAGCTCTGCAACTTCGTTTTTGAGAGACACTCGTGTGGTAGCAGAATGGCTCTGCTCAAGTTGTCTGCTATCACGTTGGATTTCCCTGGGATATGCATTGCTATCAGAAAGCGCCCGGTGGACACAGCCCACTGCCAAATTCTCAAGGCCTCTTGACACAGGGGATAAAGACTTGGTTCTCCCTTGCTTGATGATGTACCAGACTACCAACATGCTGTCCATCTGTATCACAATCGTCCCTAGAGGCAGAGAGTCGTGGAAGTGCTGCAACGCCAAAAGCACCGTTCCCAGCTCCAGAACACTGATGTGCAACTGTGACTCTGTCTCCGACCAGGTGCCTTGGGCTGTTCTTCCCTGAAAAAGCCCCCCCCCCCACCCTATCAGAGAAGCATCCGTGGTCACCGTGGCTGATGGCAGGGGGAGAACAAATCGACCCACTGTAACTTGTTTTCTGGTCAACCATCAGCAAAGATCCTTCTTGCAAGAATCCGTAATCATGATTAAGAATGACATGGGAAGTTGTTGGTATGACCACTGGGTGAATAGTAACCACTGAAGAATCCTCATGTGCATACGTCCCAGAAGAACTGCTATGAGCATAGCTGCCATGGTGCCTATGAGTTTCAGTACTTGATGGGCCAGTACCTTTCTTCTCTGCAGAATGTCCGAGACCTGTTTGTTTCGGAGAGTGGCTATTCTGTCCAAGGGCAATCTTATTGTGGTGGTGGTAGCATCTAGTTCTGCTCTGATAAAGGAGATATGCTCCGATGGCAACAACGCAGACTTTTTGAAACTGATAGTGATGCCTGATTGCAGAGATTGAGTGTATGATCCCTGGACAGAATTAGTTGATGCCTGGAGGCAACGGTAAGGAGCCAGTCATCCAGATACAGAAACACTCGGAATCCTAGATGCCTCAAGTGAGCCGTAACCACTGCCATGCATTTGGCAAACACTCTGGGGGCTATTGTGAGTTCAAAGGGCAGTGCTCGGAATTGGTAGTGACTGGCTCCCAGCCAGAAACGGAAATGATGTCTGGATGGCCCTGCCATTTTGATGTGGTAGTACGCATCCTTGAGATCTACAGAGCACATCCAATCGCCCACTCCGAGGAATGAGAGAACAGACTGAAGCGTGACCATCCGAAACTTCTCCTTCTTTACAAATGTGTTGAGTCTGCTGAGATCCAAGATGGGCCACCAATCCCCTGTTTTTTTTGGAACTGAAAAGAATCTGGAGTAAGTTCCAGATCCTATCTGGTCTGCTGGGACTGGCTAAACGACTCTTTTCCTGCAGCTTCTGGATTTCCATGGCTGCTTGATCCCTAAGACTGGGTGGAATGTCTGGGATTTTTTTGCCAACAGGTGGATTTTCTAAAAAATGGGATGATGTATCCTCTGGTAACGATGCTTTGTACCCAAGAATCTGTTGTAATTCCTAGCCAGGCATCTGGATACAAAGTCAAGCGACCCCCGACTGCCTCCAGAATAGGACAGTTGGGCCTCCTTTCAGGAGCGCTGATAGGGCTCATCAAGGAACTGATCCTGTCGCCCTGGTTCTGCGGACCCCCTCTGCCACCAGGGCGATGTCTTCCATTATTGCCCCCTCCTCTGTCCCTGGAGGGGGGGTTCACTACGTGTGCTCTGGAAATCTCCTTCTGACTTTCGGAACCACATTTTTCCACCTTTCTGCCCTTTGGGGTATGGTCTGGTAGGGGTGGAAAAACAAGCTCCTATGGCAGATAGAGTCTTTCCCTCCTGCTCACACCTAGTGAGAGTCTCCTTGACTTTGGGCCCAAACAGAGAAGAGCCATCAAATGGGGTGTTGACAAAGAAAGATGTGAAGGCTTCCGCAAAGGTGAATAAGCGCATCCAGGACCGTCTTCGAAGAGCTATCGCTGAACCCACTGCCCAACTCAAACCATTGGCTGCATAGGAAATGAGCCGCATGGACGAGTTCACAATGGAGTTAAGGGTATTAAGTTGTGCTATCACTTTGTCAGAGACAGCTCCATCTGTATGACCCTGCAGAGTATCTCCATGCTCTTTCGGGAGATCTCTGAAGACGGGTGAAATGAGTCAAATAGTTAAGCGATCGCATGGCAAATGTAGCAGAACTAAAGATGCATTTCCTGTATCTGTCCATCATCCTAGAATCCCTATTAGGAGGATGGACAGCGGAAGAGGTTTCTGACATCTCTTTCTTGGTGGCCACCGCCACCACCATGGCATCAATGGGGACTCCCTTAGTGAGGAACATCTTGTCTTTGGGGGGGGGGGGATGATAAATTTGCAGGGCCTCCGAGGGACTGGTTCCATAGAATCAGGAGACTGCCACGCCATGCAAGCGACCAATTCCATCAACTCGAAGGGTGGAGTCACCCAGGAGGAGGAAGGTTGAGACCCAAAGGCCTTCAGGAGCACTGACTCATCCTCAGTAGGGCTAACAGAATGCCAGTCACCCCCCTCTGCTTTAGGACCTTCCAGGATATCCTCCGAGGGGGACTGTGGGGACCCTTCCGATTCTTCTAAGTCGGTGTCTGATGTCAAAGATTCCTGAGGGGAATCTAAATGCCTCTTCTTGCATAATCTCTTCCTGGGAACCTCATCAGTGGGAGCTTCTGGTGAGGTTTCAGTAGAGCAAGGGACACCCAATGGAGTTACCTGAGGCTCCGGGTCTTGATGCTTCATAGGGACCTGCGATGTAGAGGCAAAACATGGCACTTTAGGGGAGGAAGCGGAAGGACCTGACGATGTGCGTGTCTTAGATGACATAACCCTCCTCATGGCGTCGAAGGCACCACTGCTCTGACCAGAGGAAACTGCTGGTTCCGAAGAAGACAGCAACTTCCCCGGCACTGAGACAGAGGGCTCCGGAGCCGAGCTCATCCATGCCAAAACCCTGAGAGGAAGGGTCAGAACCAGCGCATCGGTTCAACTCTCTCCCCCGAAACCGGCGAGAGAGAGTCTGCTCCGAGACTCTTCCAATGGAACCAAAGTCATGGTTGATGGAGCCGAAGGCACTGGAACAGGCCTCGGCTCCGAGCGGTCCACAACCATCAGATCCTCCTCCTCCAGCTCCGAAGGCCCTGCTCGGCTTGGAGGAGGAGTAGTCACAGCCAGTGGGACAGTCTCAGGCTTCGAACCCTGTTGGGTCAAAGCCGATAGCAATTTAACCAGTGCTGAGTTCTTCAGAAGCCTCTGCACCACCCGGTCCACATCCACATAGGAAAGGATCCTCGAAGAACGGGTCGAAAGAACAAAAGATGCCACTGATTGAAGGATGGGTGACTTCAGAGTTTCGGAGACCGGTTCCAAGACTGGGGACCGGCTCCGAAACACCTGCTCGGTGCATGGCTCCAAAGACTGCAGAGTCTGCGACCACACCTTCACAGAAAGGCTTGGAGCCAATGACCTGGGCTCCGAGGACACCTTCGAAGACTTCGACCCCTTCGAGGACTTGGAGGTCTGGTGAGCCTTATCCAAGGTCTCTTGAAAATCTGGCTTCAACAAGCCGCTATCTACCAGCTTCCTTCTCCTCTCTAATAAAATCCTACTGCTGAAGGAGTGGCAGATAGAGCAATCCTCCTGGAGGTGAACAGGCCCCAAACAATAAACACAATTTACATGTGCGTCCATAATGGACATCTGCCCGCATTTTGGACACTTCTTGAAGCCAGATTTTTGCTTCTCCCTATGATCAGCCATGTTATAACAAAAACAGAATATGCAAGTACGCTATAGAAGTTGTCATATCCCTGAACAACCTTCAATTTACTCTGCAAAATACAGTAACTCTAAACTAAAACACGGTTACTGCACTAACAATACTGCACACAGTAAATATAAAAGTCTTAAGTTGCCCGATCCCTGTACAACTAAGGAATATAAATGTATGTTCTAACTAGCACACTATATATATATATATATATATATATATATATATATATATATATATATATATATAAATGTATAAAGGATAGGGGTAACCAAAAAATGGCCAAGGCCTAAGAGCAACCGCTCTGTAACAAACAAAGGGATCTTAATTTTAAAGGATTCTAAAGGCTAACTCGCCTAAAAGTTATAATAACTAGAAAATACAACAAACTGCTTCAATTATCTAAAGAAATGTAGCATAAAGTTTGTCAAAAACTTAAGAAAAATTCTACTGGCCCGAGCTCTCCGATGACCTTGCGATCAGTTGCAGCGGCAAACTAGATCTGGGGTAGGACAGACAGCATCATGGGATAGGGGCCCGGCCTCGAGCTACTCTTGGATCTTTAGGTAGTAAAGCAGCCAACTCGAAGCCGAACCCATGTGTAAGAATAAACGGCAAGATTGAACAACTTCACATCTCACTTTTTCATAAACAAAGGTAATACAATCAGTTAACCATTTGGACAAAGTAACTTTCAATACTGGTTTGTCTAGTTTGGAATCCGAAAAGGAAACAAACAATTGTTCAGATTTTCTTAAATCCTTAGTTCTGTGAAAGGAGGAACATAGTTGTCTGTGCACTTCCAATAAATGTTAACATATACTCACCTTTGTCTCAGAAGTTTGGAAAGACAACTGGGAGATTAATGACCTGATTATTAGACTCTGAGACCACCTTTGGTAAAAAGGATGGATTAGTTTGTAAAGATACACTATCCTTGTTTGTTTGTGTCTTTCGGCTTTTCCCGGTTAGGGGTCGCCACAGCAGAACTCTGGTCCGCTAATGATTGGTAGTGGATTTTTACGTACCGGGTTACCAGCCCTGACGCACAACCTTCAACAAAGGCACACCTCATTCACGTATGCCTCCACACAGAAGACGCTCTAGCTGAGAATCTAACGGGACAACGTCTTGCTATGAGGCGACAACGCTACCGCAGCACCATCACCGCAGTCAAAGATACACTATCCTTGTGAAAAACTAAATAAGGAGGTTTAGAGGACAAAGCTTGGAGTTCAGATACTCTTCTGGCGGATGCAATAGCAACTGAGAAAATAGTCTTCCAAGACAAAAATTGAAGGTCAGATTTAGCCAAAGTTTCAAAGCAAGGTTGAGTCAAGGTCTGAAGCATGACATTTAAATCCCAAGCAGGGGTAGGATCTTTTAATGGGGGTCTAAGTAAAAAAGATCTTCTTAGTAAAACTTTGCAAAGAAGAGGAGCTATGGTACAGTTATTTATTCCCAGATGAAAGTTGGAAATGGTTGCTAATTGCACTCTTACGCTTGAGAAACTAGCATCCTTATTGAAAATTGTGGCTAGAAAGTCATGGACATTTGAAATTGGTACTGGAAAGGGATCCAAGTTTTTGCTTAGGGCTCAAAGGACAAATCTTTTCAATTTACTCTTGTAAATGTTTCTGCTGGAAACCTTATGGGAAGATAAGATGTGATGGATGGAGGAGAAAAGCCTGGGCTGTCTAGCAATCAACGGAACTGAAGAAACCATGCAGTCAACTTGAGGCCTGGTATGTCAGGGTGAGTCATGCCTGTCAGGTGAGACAGGAGGTCTGAAGATGGATCCAGAATCCATGTTGGATGTTGAAGATGAAATCAGAGGAAGGGAATGATGATAACTGTGCTCTTCAATCGAAATGCTTTCTGTAGAATTTAGGAATGAGGGGTAATGGGAAATAAGTGTAAAGAAAGTAGACTGACAGGCCAAGTGTGGAGTAGAACATCTCTCTATGACTTTCCCACTGGGGGGAATCAGGGCAAAGAATCTGCTGCATTTGTTGTTGAGGGGTGAAACAAAAAGACTGCAGTATGGTTGGCCCCACTGATGGGAAATTCTCTCCACCACATAGATATTGAGAGACTACACTTGAGGCATCAATGAACCTGCTTAATTTGTTTGCAATCACGTTGGATTTCCTCAGGATGTGCACTGCTATTAATTAGGCAAATGGAAGAAATCATCCATTGCTATACTCTCATAGCTTCTCAACAAACAGGATAAGATCTGGTTCACCCTGGTTTGCTTATGTATCAGACTGACAATTTCAATCTGAATTGCAACTGTCCTGGTTGGAAAAGCATCTTGAAAGGCTTGCAACACTAAGAGGACAGCTCTCATCACCAGGACACTGATATGCATCTTGGCCTCTTTGGGGGATTATATGCCTTGGACTATCCTGCTGGGAGGCATCCATGATCACTGTGGCCTTGGGCTGAGAAAGAACAAAGGGACAACCTTTGTGGAGCTGCTTGGAGTGGACCACCATACAGGATAATTCTTGCATACTGGAGTGATTTTGACTGGGGTGGATGAAGGATGTTGGAGAATGGACCACTGACTGGCCAAGCTCCATTGACGAATTCTCATATGGAACCTGGACAGCTGTACAAAGCTGATTGCTGCTGCCACTGAACCCAAGGCTTGAAGTATCAGTCTGTCTGGAAAGGAAGAATTCTGGATTTTTTTTTGACCTAGAAATGTATGGTGTTTATTCGACAGAGAGGAAGAGAAGCTATTTGAATGACTGTATTCAGACGAGCACTGATGAATTCCAGACTCGGAGCTGGTGTGAGTTGAGATTTGTTGCAATTGATTGATATTCCCAGATGGGAGCACAGCTGGAGCAAGTACCCCTTGTTTGAATCAGTTGGTGCCTAACTAGAGCAGTCAGAAGCCAGTCATCCAGATAAGGAACCACTCAATCTGAGCAGTCTCAAGTGAGCTTCTATGAGTGCCATGCACTTGGTGAATACCATGGGGGCTGTGGTGAGACCAAAGGGCAGTGCTCTGAACTGGTAATGACTGGCTACCAGATGAAAGCATAGGTATCTTCTAGAATACCTGTTGATTTTGAAATAACAGATCTTCAAGATGTGTACTGAGCACATCCAATCATCCTTGTGCAGAAATGGCAGAGTGTGGACTAACCGTGACCATCCAGAAAGTACAGTTGTGTACACTTACCATAAATGTAGATGTTCAGGTGTATTCACTGTTGCAGTCATTACATTTGGGTTATTTGCTTGCAGGTAACCCACAGTCGGCCTGATTAACAAAGTCTTGGGTCCTGCGTCGGGTGCTGTCCCTTCTTCCATGACGACAGGTCGTCAGGGGTATAAAGCATGCAGCCGACACCATTACATTAGTTTTTCTTGCCCCAGATGTCAGGTGCCCCCTAATGGAGAGCAATTAAATATAAAAATACAATTATATACCTACAGCAAAAAAGTAAATACACCAAAAAGGCTTTTAAGCATAGTAAAATAAAGCAGAGGTATAGCCAAAAGAAGTTAGGGGGCTGGTGGGAGGGAGGGTAACCAGGACTGCAACAGTGAATACACGCTAACATCTACATTTATGGAAG
This sequence comes from Protopterus annectens, assembly GCF_019279795.1. Lineage (NCBI taxonomy): Eukaryota > Metazoa > Chordata > Ceratodontiformes > Protopteridae > Protopterus > Protopterus annectens. The sequence goes on along the minus strand of NC_056727.1, from coordinate 63,435,575 downwards.
TGTACACAACTGTACTATGTTCTGTGTGTTTCACTGTTGCAGACATTACATTTGGGTAGATTCCCAAAGCTATAGCTGGGAGGAGGAATTTAGATAGCATTAGGCAAGACTGCAGTGGCAAAGCCAGCTATGGATTTAGAGAAAATTGGCAAATGATAATGCTTGGTGAAAGGATGCACAGAACTCCAGTTAGCAGCTTCTAGGATGTCCCTGGTAGGGACGCCTCTGAGAAAGGCTGTAGAGGTAGATGCAGCTCTGGTGGAGTGAGGTCTGATCCCCTGGGGGATAGGTTTTCCATGGTGCTTATAGCAGAAATGAATGCAATGGCCTATCCAGTTAGAAATGCTTTGCTTTGAAATAGCCTTCCCCTCTGCCCCTGCAGCAAATGCTACCAGCCGTTGTTCAGATTTCCTTTGAGGCTTAGTCCTGTCCAAGTAGAATCTGAGTTGTCTGTGCACACCTAAGGAATGCAGTATTTGTTCCCCTTTGTTCTGTGGATTGGGAAAGAAGGTTGGTAAATGAATGGACTGACTAAGAGCCACACTGGATACCACCTTGGACATGAAGGACTGATTGGTTCTGAAGGACACCCTGTCCGCATGAAAGATGATGAAAGGCTCCACTGCCATAAGGGCCTGTAATTCAGATACCCTTCTAGCTGAAGGGATTGCTAAAAGCAAAGCTGTTTTCCAAGAAAGAAATGTTAAATCTGCAGCAGCAGCTGACTCAAAAGGAGGTAGAGTGAATTTCTCCAAAACAAAGTTAAGGTTCCCAGGCTGGGGTTGGAGCTCTCCTGGGTGGTCTCAAATTTTTGGCCCCTCTGAGGAACTGCTTGAGCACTGGATGAGAAAAGGGGGGGGGGGGTTCTGTGTTATAATAAGCTGAAATGGCTGAGGCGTGGATTTTAATGGAGGAAAAAGACAGACCCTTGTGAAGCACCTCAGTTAAGTATGGTAAAATCTGACGTAAACTGGGCGTTGCTGTGCTTTATCCCTTGAGAATGGTTCTAGGCACAGAATATTTTCCATTTTTCAGCATAGGATTTTCTAGTGCTAGGCCTCCTTGCCTCAAAAATGATATCCATCACAGCTTTACTGAGGGAAGGTAACGGAGAGATTATGTAATTAGCCAGGCTGCAAGTTCAGTGTTTGAAGCTGAGGGTGCAGAATCTGGTTCTCCTGCTGAGACAACAGGAAAGGAGTCTGAGGCAGGTGTCATGGGGATAACCATGACACACTGCGCAGGAGGGGGTACCAGTGTTGGTGTGGCCAGTCTGGAGCAATTAAAATCATCCTTGGCGTGTCCTGTTTGATTTTTAGTAGTACTTTGGAGAGCAGAGGCAGAGGGGGGAAGGCATAGACTGATAGGTTTTTCCAGGTGAAGGACAGAGCATCCACTTTCCAGGCTTGTTTGTAGGAAGTCCTTGTGCAAAATTTGACCAATTGGTAGTTCTGGGGAGAGGCAAACAAGGTCTATATCTGGGCTCCCCCATTTGCTTGCCAACATGTTGAAAATCCTTGGTTCCAGTTTCCACTCGTGTGGGTCCATGAGGTTTCTGCTTAGTCAGTCTGCCAGTGTATTTAATTTTCCTGGCAGGAACTGAGCTTGTAGGTGTACTTGGCAGCTCAAGGCTGTGTTCCACAATGCCATGGTGCTAGTCTGCAGAGGGGTTACGAATGTGTACCCCCCCCCGCTTGTTTATGTACCACATAACAGTGGTGCTGTCCATCTTTACCATTAGTTGTCCTGGAAGAATGTGGTCCTTGAAGGCTGTCAGAGCATTCTGTACAGCTAACATTTCTTTTTGACTGACATGCAGATGCATTTGACTTGGGTTCCATTTTCCCTGAAAGCATTTCCCTGCCAGGTGAGCCCCCCATGCATAGTCTGATGCATCTGTTGTTAGGGTTTGGGCGGCAGGGGGTGGTGTGAAAGGTAGTCCCCTGTTTTGGTGGCAGGCCTCTGCCCACCAAAGGAACTCTAGGCGTAGGCAAGGTATGACAGAAATCATTGCTTCTAGATCCTGAGAATGTTGACACCATAGGCTTTTTACCACTGTAGTTTCCTCATCTGCAGTCTTGCATATGGAATTAGAAGAATGCAGGAGGCCATGAACCCCAAGGCTTGCATTATTTGTCTTGCAGATAGCAGAGTTTTTGTGGCCAATTGTTTGAAGTAGGCTGTCAAATTAATTTGTTTCTCTGGAGTGAGGTAAGCCATCTGGGAAGTTGTACTCAAGCTTGCTTACAGGAATATAATTTGTTGACAGGGTACCAGGTGTGATTTCTTTTCGTTTAAGGTGTACCCCAGACAAGATAGAACCCTTTGTACAAAGGCCAGATGATTCAAAAGTATGTCCTGGCTTTCTGCCTGAATTAGACAATCGTCCAGGTATGGGTATATTTGAATATTTCTTTTCCTGCAAAATGCAATAACTGGAGCTAGGCACTTGGTGAACACCATGGGCACAGTAGATAAGCCAAAGGGCAGTGCAGAGAAAGTACAGTTATGTACACTTAACATAAATGTAGATGTTAGAGTGTATTCACTGTTGCAGTCATTACATTTGGGTAATCTGCTGGCAGGTTGCCCCCAGTCGGCCTGAATTTATTCAGTTTTTCTTGCCCCAGATGTCAGGTGCCCCCAAACGGGGAGCAAAAAAAAAAAAAAAAAAATATATATATATATATATATATATATATGTATATATATTTTATAAATATATATATATATATTTTATAAATATATATATATATATATATATATATATATAAAAAAAAAATATATATATATATATATATATATATATACACATAAACAGAAATATATGTAAATGCACTTTTAGCAATATAAACTTTACCTTCATCTAAAAGCAAATACACCACAAAGTTTTCAGTATACAGTGAAGGAAAGAAAAGTTATAGAAAAGGGGGATGGCGGGTGGGTAACCCGGATTGCAACAGTGAATACACTCGAACATCTACATTTATGGTAAGTGTACACAACTGTACTATGTTCTTCGTGTTTCACTGTTGCAGTCATCACATTTGGGTAGAATCCCAACGCTATGGATGGGAGGATGGAACTAAATAGCATTAGGAGCGGCTATAAGGCCCAGCAGAACTGCAGTGGCAAAGCCTGCCGTTGATTTGGAGAAGAGAGGCAAATGATAATGCTTTGTGACGGTATGAACAGAGCTCCAAGTAGCAGCCTCTAGAATGTCTTTGGTTGGAACCCCTCTGAGAAAAGCTGCTGAGGTAGAGGCAGCCCTGGTGGAATGTGACCTGATCCCCTTGGGCACAGGTTTACCATGGTGCAAGTAGCAGAAACGAATGCAGTGGCTTATCCACTTAGAAATAGTCTGCTTTGATATAGCCTTCCCCTCTGACCCTGAAGCAAATGCTACCAGTAGTTGCTCAGACTTCCTTAGAGATTTGGTCCTGTTTAAGTAGAATCTTAGTTGTCTGTGTACATCCAATGAATGCAGAATCCGCTCCCCCTTGTTCTGCGGATTTGGGTAAAATGTTGGCAGGTGAATTGTCTAGTTAAGAGCCACACTGGATACCACCTTAGGCATAAAAAGAAGAATTGGTCCTGAGGGACACCCTGTTCGAGTAAAATGTAATAAAAGGCTCCACAGCCATGAGAGCCTGTAGTTCTGAAATCCTTCTTGCTTAAGTGACTGCCAAGAGGAAAGATGTTTTCCAAGATAGAAATTTTATATCCGCAGTAGCTGCTGGTTCAAAAGGAGGCAGTGTGAAGCTGAGGTCCCATGCAGGAGTTGGTGATCTTCTGGGAGGCCTTACATTTTTGGCCCCTCTAAGATACTGTTTAAGCAGAGGATGAGAAAAGAGGGGAGGCTCTGTGTTGTAATGAGCCGAGATGGCAGAGGCATGTATTTTTATTGAAGAAAAAAATAGGCCCTTGTCAAGCATCTCAGTCAAATATTGTAAAATCTGAGGAATATTGGGCTTTGCTGTGTCCATTCCTTGTGATTGGTTCCAAGCACAGAATCTCTTCCACTTATCAGCATAAGATTTTCTAGTACTAGGTATTCTGGCTTCCAAAATGACATCCATCACAGATTTACTGATAGGTGTTGTTTGAATAATTAAATGATCAGCCATGCTGCAAACTTTAGAGTTTGGAACTGAGTGTGCAGAATTTGATTGTTCTGCTGAGACAGTAGATGAGGTATTTGAGGCAAGTACCAAGGAGGAAGTTGAGACATATTCTTTAGAATTGGGTACCAGTGCTGGCAAAGCCAGTCCGGAGAAACTAGGATCATTTTTGTTTTTTCCTTCTGACTTTTAGTAAGACCTTGGAGAGAAGAGGCAGAGGGGGAAAGGCAAAGACTGATATGTTTTTTCAACTGAAGGATAGGGCATCCACTTTCCATGCGTTTCTGTGATAAGTTCTTGTGCAGAATTTGTCCAGCTGATAATTTTGGGGAGTGGCAAATAGATCTATGTCTGGGCTCCCCCATTTCTGTGTTAACATGCTGAAGATTTGTGGATCCAGTTTCCATTCGTGTGGGTCCATAAGATTTCTGCTTAGGTCATCTGCCAGAGTATTTTGTTTTCCTGGCAGGAATTGAGCTTGAAGATGTACTTCGTAAGTTAAAGCTGTGTTCCACAATGCCATGGCTAGTCTGCAAAGGGGGTAGGAATGTGTACCCCCCTGCTTATGTACCACATAACCGTGGTGTTGTCCATCTTTATCAGTAATTGTCCTGGATGAAGTAAGTCCTTGAAGGCTGTCAGAGCATTCTGAACAGCTAGCATCTCTTTCTGGTTGATATGCAGATGCATTTGTTTTGGTCTCCACTTGCCCTGAATGCATCTCCCCGCCAGGTGGGCCCCGCAAGCATAGTCTGATGCATCTGTAGTTAGGGTGGCAGGGGGTAGAGTGAATGACAGTCCCTTGTTTTAGTGACATGTCTGCCCACTAAAGAAACTCCTGTTGTAGGCAGGGAATGAGAGGAATAATTGTTTCCAGACTGTGACAATGTTGACTCCATAAACTTTTTAGGTACCATTGTAGTTTCCTCATATGCAGTCTCGCATATGGAATTAGTAGAATGCAGGATGCCATCAACCCCAAAGCCTGCAGAATTTGTCTTGCAGATAACTGGGGTTTTGTTGCCATTTGTTTGAAGTATGCTGTCAGTTGACTGTCTGGCATAAGGTAAGCCATCTGGGCAGTTGTATTCAAGCTTGCACCCAGGAATGTAATTATTTGAGAGGGTACCAGATGGGATTTATTTTCGTTTATTGTGTACCCTAGGCATGTTAGAAGCCTTTTTACAAATGCCAGATGTTGAAGAGTGTCCTTGTCCTCTGCTTGAATGAGACAGTCATCCAGATAAGGATACATTTGAATGCTTCTTTGTCTGCAGAATGCAATTACTGGTGCCAGGCACTTTGTAAACACCCTGGGTGCAGTAGATAATCCAAAGGGCAGTGCAAAGAATTGGTAATGCAAAAAACCTGCCTTGAAGCGGAGGTATCTTCTGCATGATTCCCTTATTGGGATATGCAGGTATGCCTCTTAAGTCTAGAGTCACTAACCAAGCGTTCCTGCCCAGCATAGGCAGTAGCTGTTGTAAAGTCAGCATTTTGGAATGTCCAGGAACGTGTTCAAAATCGATAAGTCCAGTATTGGATGCCAGGCATGGTCTTTTCTGGGTACCCGGAACAGTCTTGAATAAAACCCTTGTCCTTTTTCCTGTTCTGGTACTGGTTGAATAGCCCCCATATCCATGAGGGACATAACTTGTTTCTGAGCCTCTGCCCACTGATTTTGTGGCAGATCTGGCCAACCGTTTGGAATTGGCAAAGTATGGAAATGAAATCTGTACCCCCTGGGATACTATGTTTAATACCCACTTGTCCTGGGCAATTAACTGCCAATTTTGAGCATGAAGTGCTAGTTTTCCCCCCAAGGGGGCTGCCAATAGATAAGTGCTTGGTGAAGGTAGAAGGAAGTCATTGAGACCGCTTATTGTAGGGTTGTGCTTTGTTTCCTCCAGATTTGTAGGTGGAGGCACCCCATTGCTTTGACCTGTAAGAACCCTGTAATTGGTATCTCAAGCCTTTTGAGCGCCTGGATTTGCCTTGAGTGGTTCTGTTGGACACAGGAAAGGACCAATTTTTAGTAGGCCAGTGCCTATTGAACCTGGGTGGCTGTACTTGCTAGAAATCTTTTACAGTTTGCATAGACTTAGCTTTGTCTTCCATTTTCTTTAAAACCTCATCTGACTTATTACCAAACAGAGTATCATGCTGCAAGAGGGGAATCCAACAATTTAGCTTTAACATGATCAGGCAGATTTTGCTCCTTGAGCCAGGCATGCCTTCTAATCACAGATCCAGTAACTGCGGCCCTGCAAGAGGCCTCCAAGGAATCAAAACCACATTGTAAAGTATGCTTTCCAACCTGTTCTGCTGAATGCAATAATTCCTGTAATTCTTTACTTTCCACACAATCAGAAATCAACATAATTTTTTGTTTCAGTAAGCCCATAACATGCTGTTGATATTTAAGCATATATAACTGGCAGTTTAAGACCCTAATTGCCATGGTTGCAGACGTATAGACCTTCTTTCCCCATATATCCAGTGCCCTGGAATCTCTATCAGAGGTGCTAGGATTTGTGGCTGTAGAGGCCTTTACACCCTTGGGATCCTGTGAAACAGACTCAAGATCAGCAGCAGGATTTTTGAACAGAAATTTATGGGAGTCAGGAACCCTGTAATATCTGTCTGGCTTATTAGGAGCCAGAGGTAGGGAATCAGGAGCCATGCTTGATTCCGAAAACACATCATTAACAATGTCTAATACAGGAGGTATTGCCAAAGGCCTATGCTGAGGAAAAAGAAGGAAATCCCTAAGCCTCTTTTTTAATTCAGAGAAGTCCTGACTCTCCCAGTGAAAATGTTCCCTTAAAGTATGCAAAGTTTCTCCAAAAGAGTAATCCTCAGGAGGAGATGCAGATGGGATGGATTCTTCTGCATCAGAATCCTCAAAGGGTGGAATAGAAAATTCCTGATCAGAAGAGGAATCAGAAGAAATGGAAACCTGATCTGAAAATTCATAATCAGTGCCTTGCCTAGGCCTCTTAGCGGGTGGGTTTGGGAACCCCTGATCAAGGTAATTATGTCCTTAGCCATTTTGATCATCTGTTTTTTAGGCATACGGGCCTGAGCACGTGGCTCACGCGTCATTTTTTTTAGACATAGAAGAAGTTTTTGAGGCTGGCGCCAGTTTAATATAAAAATGTTGAGGCCTGAAAACACCTTCAGAAGCCGGTGCCTGCTCAGCAGCTCCGGACCCATCCAAGGAAGAGACATCTGTGTGTTCAATACTCTGAGAAACTCGCAGCACACCGGACTCCGAATGGGTCTCTAGAGGCCTGCGACTCAAAAGTAGCGGGTATCAGGGGCTGCGAAAGCACCTCACTGAGTACTGGCGAACTGGCGACTGGCTTAGGAGAAGCTTTGTCGTCGGTTTTGGACCTCGACGGTCTGTCTCTGTCTTTTTCTTTGCGCTTTTTGTGAACTCTGGTAGTCGGATTGCTAACCGACGACATTTCAGGATAATTAAATCTTGATCCAAAAATATTTAGAAGCAAAAATATACAGACGCTTAATAGTGCATTTGTTAAATCTAGCACAAAACTGACAGCAAGGCACGTTATGATCTGGGCCTAGGCAAGGAATACAGTACAAATGAAAATCCTTACAAGGTATTTGCTTCCCACAAGTAATGCAATTATTAACTTTTACTGACATCGGTAAGGAACAAGAAAAAGTTTCCCCAACGGGTACTTAGCTTTAGTTTGAAAACTTCGGTTCTGAAACTCGAATGCGAAAATTTAAGGAGTCGGCCGACTGGCACTTGCGAACTGCTTCTGCTTCAGGCACCACGTGGCAAGAAAGACTGAATAAAATAAAAGACTGATGTAATGGCATCGGCTGCATGTTTTATATCCCTGATGACCTGACGTCATGGAAGAAGAGACAGCAACTGACGAAGGACCCAAGACTTTGTTATTCAGGCCCGACTGAGGGCAACCAGCCAGCAGATTACCCAAATGTAATAACTGCAACAGTGAAACACGAAAAACATCTGATAGTGTGTGTAGCCTGCTTTGAAGCGTAGGTATCTTCTGCAAGATTCCCTGATTGGGATGTGCAGGTATGCTTCTTTTAAATCTAGGGTTGCCAAACAGGCATCTTTGCCTAGCATAGGAAGCAACTGGTGAAGAGTCAGCATCTTGAATTTTGGAATCTCCAAAAGGGTGTTTAGAGTAGACAGGTCTAGGATAGGATGCCATGAATTGTCTTTTCTGGGTACCAGGAAAAGTCTCGAGTACAAACCTTGTCCCTTTTCCTCTTCTGGTACCAGCTGAATAGCCCCCATACTTGAGAGACAGTACTTGTTTTTGGGCATCTGCCCACTGATTTGGGGGTAGGTCTGGCCACCCGCTTGGTGTTGGCAACGTGTGGAAGTGAAATCTGTATCCCTGGGAACCTATATTTAAAACCCATTTGTCCTGGGTAATGAGTTCCCAGTTCTTTGCATGAAGAGCAATCTTTACCCCCAAAGGGGCAGTCAGTTGATAAGTGCTTGGACATTTTAAAAGGAAGTCACTGAGACAGTTTACCATGGGGGAAGTCTTATTACTCCCAGATTTGGAAGTGGAGGCCCCCCACTGCTTAGTCCTGTGTGTCCCCTGGGACTGAAACCTGGGTTTTTTCTGTGTCTGGGTTTGGCTTGAGAAGACCTGGAAGGGCCTGGAAAGCACCAATTCTTAGAGGGCCAGGACATTTTAAAAGGAAGTCACTGAGACAGTTTACCATAGGGGGGAGTCTTATTACTCCCAGATTTGGAAGTGGAGGCCCCCCACTGCTTAGTCCTGTGTGTCCCCTGGGACTGAAACCTGGGTTTTTTCTGTGTCTGGGTTTGGCTTGAGAAGACCTGGAAGGGCCTGGAAAGGACCAATTCTTAGAGGGCCAGTGCCTACTAAATCTAGGAGGCTGAACTTGTAAGAAATCTTTAACAGTTTGCATAGATTTAGCTTTATCTTCCATCTTTTTAAGAACTTCCTCAGCCTGGTTGCCAAACAGGCAGTCTTGATTTAAGGGAGCATCCAACAATTTAGCTTTAACATGATCAGGCAAAGATTGTTCCTTAAGCCAAGCGTGCCTTCTGAGCACAGACCCAGAAACAGCGGCCCTGCAAGAGGCCTCTAATGAATCAAAACCTCATTGCCAAGTATGTTTTCCAACTTGTTCAGCAGAATGCATTACATCCTGTAATTCTTTACTTTCCACACAGTCAGAAATCAACATAATTTTCTGTTTAAGCAATCCAATAACATGTTGCTGATACTTTAACATATGAAACTGGCAGTTTAACCCCCTAATGGCCAAGGTTGCAGAAGTGTAAACCTTCTTACCCCATCTATCCAGCGCCCTGGAGTCTCTATCAGAAGAGGTAGGATTTTTAGCAGTAGAAGCCTTAATGCCCTTGGGCCCCCTGTGAAATACTCTCTGGATCCGCAATAGGATTTTTAAAAAGGAACTTGTGCGACTCTGGGACCCTGTAGTATCGGCCTGGTTTTCTGGGAGCAGGAGACAAGGAAACAGGGGCCAAACTAGATTCCGAAAAGGCATCATCAACAATGTCTAGTACAGGAGGAATAGCTAAAGGCCTATGCTGAGGTAGGAGTAAGAAATCCCCAAGTCTCTTTTTTGAATCAGAAAAATCCTGGCTTTCCCAATGGAAATGCTCCCTTAGAGTACGTAAGGTTTCCCCAAAAGAAAAATCCTCTGGAGGGAAAGCAGAGGGAATGGAGTCCTCTGCATCAGAATCCTCATAAGTAGATAAGGGCAAATCCAGATCACCAGAACAATAAAAAAAAACAGAATCTTGTAGATCATCGGGCAGAGGAGTTACCCAGGAGGTAGATGGGTTTATTTCCTTCAACTTGCTACACATTTGCTCAAACTGTTGACACCTGTTTCCTTGTAAAGTGAAAATAAATTACTCATACCACAGCCAGCTCTTGGAGGCCTGAGATCAGTGCTGCCTAGACAAAAAGTAAGACAGGTGTTACAATGGTTGGGACTTTTTTTTTTTATTCACGTTGCATTCATCTCAGAGTGGAAATAATGTTTGGGGGACTTACTCCACACATGGGACACAGGGGGCTTCTTCCAGATTGTAGGATCCTTGAACTCTCGAGAAGATGGCCTATGATCTGACTTTCAAAGTATTTGCATGGGCCTCCGGAAACACTGATTCCTCTTGGGAAGGGTTTTCAGGAGACCAACCACCTAAAGTTTAAAGACGTCTCCAAAGGAGAAATCCTCAGGTAGTGATACGGGGACCACCCTCCATCAAATTCAGTGCCCTCAGTGAGGGGGACTCCAAGTGCCTTCCCCTTGCACATTTTCTTCTGAAAGATACTAGCTCTTTTCTTTCATGGTGAATAATATTAATTCAGAGACTTGTGTGGTGAAAATATTTTATGGCCAGTGATTCCTTCAGTACTCTAACGAGGATTTTTAGGGAATCCTCACAAGAGACTTCTAAAACTTTGGAAGGCTTCCTGGGTTCTGCTTCAGAGGTGCTTTAATGTCAAACATTAACAACAAGCAGGAAGTGGGCAGCAGTGTAGAACATAATCAGAAAGATGCTGTGCCTGCTTCTGTTAATGTTTGGAGAGAAAACATAAGCTTTAGGGTGGAAAACTCATTTTCTACAGTTGGTAGAAACAGAAACAGCAGTGACTCCAAAATTACAACAGCTTTTTGATAAAGTGGAGAAGCTGTTGTTTAAGAAAGCTTCTGTGTTTTTGAATAAACTGAGTCTGTTAAGGTATGTTGAGTTAAATATCATGCCTAGGGGCCCTGGTACTGTGAAAATACCCTCCTCACCTTTCAATTTAGAAGAGGAGGAGGATAAGAACTTCCATGCAAGGTGGCTCATAAATGCAGTTCAGAATGGGTCAGCATTTTAATTGAAAGAGACTACCTTAAGAGAAGAAAGATAGTGGAAGAAACTAAGACCGTGTGCAGTCAGATCGTGCAAACAACTAATGTGACTTGTCTTGAGAATTTTTTTTAATGGGGGTTAATGAGAAACTACTTACGAAAAATAACTTATTGGAAGGAAAAAAGAAAAATTACAAAGGGACATTAGAGACTATGAATGCAATACAGCGTTTTTGGTCTCTACGAATCAATGGAAACGTCATCAGAACGTCCGTTTTCAACACAATGGAATGGGGAAGAAAAATAATAATGGGAATGTGTCTTCAGCAGGTAGTGAATCCTCGTTTGTCAGTGAAGACAGCGAAGATGAAAAACAATTTCCAGTGCTTCTAGAAGCAGTCAATCCAGGCTATGTATGAAAACTTTTCGTGAACAAAGGAGAGGTAACAGAAAAAGAAGTAGAAATTAAGATTATGGACATGAAAATCAAGGGGAATATTACCCCAATCCACGGACATACAAGAGAGACAAGCTGTGTTAAAAACAGTAACAATGAAAATTACATTGTTAATCTTTCTGGTCTTCCTTTGTCTACTGTTGATTTAAAAGTGTTACAAAAGGGTTTGAAGTTCATACCCACGGTATTAACAATGGGGTTATGAGCTAAAAATAGAAGTTATGTTCTTACCATAACGTTCCATGTTAGTTGTCTTCTTCTCGCCTTCTTTCTTGCTGGATGGGTTCGGAGCCGACCTCGGCTCGGCCACTCTAAAAGCTCGAGAGTTGGTTCCACCGGCTCGAGGCTCCCCTTATATCCCACAATGCTAGGTGGTATTACCTCAGATCTCGTTTGTAAGCTATGCCCAGCTAAAAATAACTCCAGAACCACTGGAAAAAGGAAAAACCCACCTCTATAAAAGGAAGGGAAGAAAGTGACCTGAAAACCTGATGAAGGAATATATGCACAGAATAGCATATACCTATAAACAATAGAGGTGGTAGAAAGAGAGGTCACAATCAAACTCCTCTAGGTCTGTCCAGGCTAGGGGGAAGGAGGGTGGGACGCAAGAAAGAAGGCGAGAAGAAGACAACTAACATGGAACGTTATGGTAAGAACATAACTTCTATATGTTAAGTTGTCAATCTCGCCTTCATTCTTGCTGGATGGGACGCGTCCTAGCACCTTGTCCCGGGTGGCCTATCGGAACAGACTCTTGAGAACAGTGGAACCAAAGTTAGCTCTATGTCTAGAAGCTAAATCCAACTTATAATGAGAAATGAAAGTGTGAGGAGTAGTCCAAGTAGCTGCTGCACAAATGGTGTCAATAGGCAGCCTGTCTTGGAAGGCTATAGAAGTAGCCAAAGCTCTGGTGGAGTGAGCCTTAGGTTTGTTAGGCAGCTTTTGGTGTCTAATTTCATAAGCAAAGGAAATCAGAGATGTTAGCCATCTGGAGAGTGATACCTTCGAAACTGAAAGTCCCTTTCTGCCTTCTGCATAAGAGACAAACAACTGGTCAGTTTTCCTGATCTGTTTGGTTCTATCCAAATAATACCTTAACTGACTATGAACATCTAGCCAATGCAATTTTTGTTCAGACCGGTTAGAAAAGTTAGGAAAAAACACAGGGAGGTCAATGCTTTGATTTAGGTTAGACGCAGAGGCTACTTTAGGTAAAAAGGATGGATTGGTTCGTAAGGACACCCTGTCTTTATGAAAAGTACAGTTTTGTACCTACCATAAATGTAGATGTTCGAAGATCCACATTGCTGCAGTCCTAACACTTGGGTAGTCCGCTGTCCCTCGGTCGGCCCGAATATCAGAATATAAGGCTGACGTCGGTCAAGGCGCATTTGACTGACATCAGAACGTCAGGGTACAAATGCGCATGACCGACGTCACATCCTCAGTCTTTTCTTGCCCCAGATGTCAGAAGACCCTAAAAAGAAAGGTCAAAACCCACAGACCACAACTAAACAACCAACTAGCCTAACACCAAAAATATGTATAATATATACAATATATACAAAATGCAATATACCTCAGATGGATAACCCAACCCACACAACCACCTCAAACAACAGAGGGGAAGGAGGGAGGTAATTGGACTGCAGCAATGTGGATCTTGAACATCTACATTTATGGTAGGTACAAAACTGTACTATGTTCTTCATCCCACATTGCTGCAGTCCTAACACTTGGGTAGAATCCCAAAGCAGAGGTAAGGGAGGATGGCTAAACTATAATGAAGCAGGAGCTGCCAAAATGCCCTGCAACACAGCAGTGGCAAAACCAGCCCTGGATTTAGAGTACAATGGAAGGTGGTAATGCTTAGAGAAGGTATGCACTGAACTCCAAGTGGCTGCCTCCAAAATATCCTTAGTAGCCACCCCCCTCAAAAAAGCTGTTGAAGTGGCAGTAGCCCTAGTGGAATGAGGTCTAATCCCAGCTGGAATCTCTTTGCCATGATGGGAATAACAGAAAGCAATGCAAAATCCAATCCACTTAGAAATAGTTTGTTTTGACACGGGCTTGCCCTGAGAGCACAAAGCAAAAGAAACTAATAACTGCTGAGATTGTCTGAACCCTTTAGTTCTGTCCAAATAATATCGTAACTGCCTGTGAACATCTAAAGTGTGCAAAATCTTTTCCCCTTTAGTTTGGGGATTTGCATAAAATGTAGGCAAATGAATGGTTTGGTTTAAAGCCACACTAGAAACAACTTTAGGCATAAAGGAAGGATTAGTACGTAAAGATACCCTATCCTTGTGGAAAATTAAGAAAGGCTCAACTGCCATAAGGGCCTGCAATTCAGAAACCCTTCTTGCAGAGGTAATGGCCAACAAAAAAGCAGTCTTCCATGACAAATATTTCAACTCAGCAGTAGCTGCAGGCTCAAAAGGTTGTAGAGTGAGTTTCTCCAACACAAAATTGAGATCCCAAGCAGGAGTAGGAGCTCTTCGTGGGGTCTTATATTCTTTGCCCCTCTAAGAAATTGCTTGAATAAAGGATGAGAAAACAATGGTGGGTCACAATCGTAGTGAGCAAATTGCTGCAGCATGAATCTTAATAGAAGAGAAGGACAAACCTTTGTCCAATAACTCAGTAAGATATTGAAGAGCCACACTTAAATCAGGCTCAGAAACATCCAAATCCTTAGCTGCACTCCAAAATAAAAATCTCTTCCATTTATCTGCGTACACTTTCCTTGTACTAGGCCTTCTAGCTTCCAAAATCACATTCAAAACTTGTTGTGGAAGTTGAGACCCTCTATGGTTCAAAACAGAATATGCCATGCTGTTAGGTGAAGAGAGTGAAGTTTGACATTGAGCAAATGACTGTCCTCCTGGGACAACAGATGTGGAATCAAAGGCAAAGGCCATGGAGGCTTCCGTACTAGACTTCTCAGTAGTGGGTACCAGTGCTGTCGAGGCCAATCTGGAGCTATCAAAATCATCCTTGGCTTGTCCTGTCTGACCTTCAGAAGTACCTTTGGGAGGAGAGGCAGAGGTGGAAAGGCATACACATGAAGATTTTTCCAACTGAAAGAAAGAGCATCCACTTTCCAAGCTGTGGGATGAAACCGCTTTGTGCAAAACTGTGGCAGCTGGTGGTTTAGTGGAGAAGCGAACAGATCTATGTCTGGAGTTCCCCAGGACACTGTCAATTTCTGAAATACATGAAGATCCAGTTTCCACTCGTGGGGATCCATGATTTGTCTGCTTAACACATCTGCTAAGGAGTTCTGTGCTCCGGCAGAAACCTTGCCTGAAGACTTAGTTGTAAACTGAGAGCAGTCTCCCACAAAATCATTGCTTGCCTGCATAGAGGATAAGAATGTGTTCCCCTTGCTTGTTGATGTACCACATGACAGTTGTGTTGTCTGTTAGAATCAACACCTGCCCTGGAAGAAGTAAATCCTTGAAAGCTATTAATGCAAACTGGACTGCTAACATCTCCTTCATGTTGATATGTAGATGTTGTAGTCTGGCAGGCCACTTGTCTTGTATCCACTTTCCATTTAGATGAGCTCCCAAGCTATGTCTGAGGCATCTGTTGTTAAAATCTGACTCGCCTCTGGCCGGGTCACAGAGAGTCCCTTGTTTAGGTGACATTCCTGAGCCCACCACAAAAATTCCTTTTGAATGCAAGGTATTATTTGAATGACAGTGTCCAGATCCTGGCAGTGCTGTGTCCATACATTTTGAGATACCATTGTAGCTTCCTCATATGCAGTTTGGCATTGGGAAGCACCAGAATACAAGATGCCATGAACCCTAAGGCTTGAAGGACTGTCCTTGCAGTCAGCCCGGACTGATGAGATAGCTGATGGAAGTAAAGGGATAGACTCTTTTGTTTGTCCGGGGTTAAAAGGCCATCTGGGATGCTGTATTCAGTCTCACACCCAGAAAGCACATGTCTTGAGAGGGTACTAGACTGGACTTTATTTCGTTCACAGAATACCCCAGGCATCTTAGCACTGCTATCACATATTCCAAATGATGAAGAAGCTCTTCCCTTCCTTGAGCCAGAATGAGGCAGTCGTCCAAATAAGGATAGATCTGTATTCCTTTTAGCCTGAAGAAAGCTATCACTGGAGCCAGAACTTTCGTGAACACTCTGGGCGCAGTAGATAAGCCAAAGGGCAATGCAGAGAACTGATAGTGAGAAGTCCCAGCTCGAAAACGCAGATACTTCCTGCAACTTAGTCTGATAGGAACATGAAGGTAAGCCTCCTTGAGATCCAAAGTTACCATCCAATGATCTTTGCCAGCAGAGGTAAAAGCTGCTGCAACGTCAACATTTTGAACTTGGGAATGTCCAGATAAGTGTTGAGGATAGATAAATCCAAAATTGGTCTCCACGTGTTCCCCTTCTTTGGGACTAGGAACAGGCGAGAATAAAATCCTAGGCCCCTTTCTGGCATAGGAACCGGCTGTATGGCCCCTATTTGGAGTAGCAGTGAAATTTGCTTGTGAGCCTCTATTCTTTGTTGAGGAGGAATGTCTGGCATGCCTTTGAAAGGAGGCAAGGTATGGAAATAAAACCTGTAACCTTCCGCCAGAGCATCAACCTTAGATTTCAACTGAGAAAGGAGATAATTTTGATATTTCAACATGTGAAACTGGCAATTCAAAGCTCTCATGGCTAGAGTGGAAGAAGTATAAACTTTCTTTCCCCATCTATCCAAGGCCCTGGCCTCTTTATCTGCAGGAACCGGATTCTTGACAACAGAAGCCTTAACACCCTTAGGCCCCTGGCTAACAGTTTCTGGGTCTGCCCTAGGACTCTTAAAAAGATACTTATGAGCTTCAGGCACCCTGTAATACCTATCCGGTTTAACAGGAGCAGGAGGCAAAGAATCAGGATTAAGAGAAGCCTCTGCAAACACATCTTCCACCACATTCAGAACAGGAGGTATAGCTAAAGGCCTATGCTGGGGTAAAAACAAAAATTCCCTAAGCCTTTTCCTGGAATCAGAGAAATCCTGACCTTCCCATTTAAAATGCTCTCTCATGGAGTGAAGGGTCTCTGAAAAAGAAAAATCCTCAGGAGGAGAAGCAGAAGGAGTAGAATCATCCACATCAGAATCAGAATAATGAGAATACTCCTGCAAGTCCTCAGCCGAAGACTCAGACACATCCGAAGCCTGCTCATAATCCCCCAACACAGTTTCCATCCTAGGCCTCTTATCAGGAGGGGGCATAGAGCCTCTAATTAAAGTAATTAAATCCTCTGCCATTTTGAGCATGTGCTTCTTGGGCACAGCACCTGAAGAACTGGGAGTGACACCCACAGAAGCTAAACTAGACCTGCCTCTAGGAGAAGCCTTGGAAGCAGAAAGAGAGGGCCTAGACCCCTTAGGAAGGGAGGGGAGTACAGTTACTTGAGAAGCCCCTACAGCCTGCCCTGCCTCCTGGGAGGCCACATCCTGTAAAATCAAAGTGTCTCCCTGGGTCTCCAGAGAGGCCTCCGTCGGAACCACCGGTTCCACTGACACCTCTAAAGAACTGGCGTCCGGTTCGGACGACTCGTCTAACCTAGGTTTAACTGCCTTGTCCTTGCGCTTCTTTGAGGAAGCCAGCGTCGGAGCATCCGACGGCATTTTGTAATTGCACCGCTTCCCAAAGACCAACCTTGCACAATCCAACCTACGCTTTATAGTGCGTTTATTAAACCTAGCACAAAAGCGGCATCCAACAACGTCGTGCTCAGGTCCTAAACAAGGTATACACAAATTATGGTAATCCCTATGTGGTATCTGTTTCCCACAAGAAATACAGTTATTCACTTTTTCTGACATCCGGTAAACCACTGATGCAAGAAAAAACCAAAATATTCCCCAACGGGGTACTTAACCAACTCTGACTTCGGTCTGAAACTCCGAATTCGAAAAATTTCAGAACGCCGAACGGCACTTGCAACACTGCTTCTGCATTGGACCATGCGGCAAAAAAGACTGAGGATGTGACGTCGGTCATGCGCATTTGTACCCTGACGTTCTGATGTCAGTCAAATGCGCCTTGACCGACGTCAGCCTTATACTCTGATATTCGGGCCGACCGAGGGACAGCGGACTACCCAAGTGTTAGGACTGCAGCAATGTGGGATGAAGAACATCAATAGATACGGTGGTCGACTGCTGAGTGCATGAAGTTCTGAGACCCTTCTAGCTGAAGTAATGGCTACCAGAAAGAGAGTCTTCCAGGATAGCAATTTCAATGAACAGGAAGCTGCAGGTTCGAAAGGGGGAAGAATCAAAGATGTGAGAACTAAATTAAGGTCCCAAGAAGGAGGAGGATTTCTTATAGGAGGTCTGAGAAGAAAAACTCCCTTCAAAAAAGCTTTGCAAAGCTTGTGAGACATGATGGCAGAATCTGAGATGCCCACATGAAAGTTAGAAATAGCTGCCAATTGAACTTTAAGAGTAGAAGGAGATGAACCTGCATGGAAGAGTTCAGCTAGAAAATCAAGGACTATTTGGATGGAAGCAGTGAAAGGATCTATGTCCCTTCCTTGAGCCCAATAGGCAAAACGTTTCCACTTACTAAGATAAATCTTCCGAGTGGAAGATTTATGGGAAGCTATCAATATATCTCGAACAGAGTGAGATATTTGAGGAAGCCTGGCTAAGGTTGGAATTGGAGGAACCAAGCAGTGAGGTTCAGAGAGGGGAGGGAGCGATGTAACTGACCCGATTGATGGATCAAAAGATCTGGAACTAGGTCCAGATGCCAAGGTTGCTCCAACAGAAATTGATGTAGAAAGGGGAACCAAACCTGTCGAGGCCAGTAAGGAGCAATGAGGATCAATGAGGCCTTCTGAGCGATAGCTTTCTGTATCACTTGAGAGATTAGTGGGAAGGGAGGAAATGCATACAGAAGTCCCCGGGGCCAAGTCTGGACTAGAGCATCTCTGCTGGGCTGGCCTGGTAACGGGAATAGGGTGAAATAATCTCTGCACTTGCTGTTTTGGGGAGTAGCAAAAAGGTCGCAGCAAGGTTGACCCCACTTGAGAAAAATTTTCTCCAGAATAGAATCTTTCAGAGACCACTCGTGAGGCATGAGTATAGCTCTGCTCAATTTGTCCGCGATTAGATTGGACTTCCCGGGGATATGCGTTGCTATCAGAAACCGCTGAGAAGAAATCGCCCATTGCCACAGTCTGAGTGCTTCTCGACATAGGGGATAGGACCTGGTTCCGCCTTGTTTGTTGATATATCACACTACAGACATATTGTCCGTCTGGATTGCTATCATTCCCAAGGGAAGAGAGTCTTGAAGGGCTTGCAACGCTAAAAGCACTGCTCTCATCTCTAGAACATTTATATGCAAGTGGCATTCGTCTGGTTGCCATATGCCCTGGACTGTTCTGCCCTGATAATGCCCCCCCCACCCGATCAGGGAGGCGTCCGTTGTCAGAGTAGCAACCGGAGGGGAAGGAACAAAGGGTCTTCCCAGGAAGAGCTGAGGGGAAGAAATCCACCAAAGAAGATAATTCTTGCATGCTTGCGTAATCATAATGGTGTGGGACATCGGAAGTTGCTGGTACGACCATTGTGTGAAGAGCATCCATTGAAGGATTCTCATGTGGAATCTGGCTAATAGAAGTAGAGGGATAGCAGTCGCCATAATCCCCAGTACTTTCAGTTTGCGTATGTCTTTTATTCTTTGGTCTGTTAGTCTCGCAGACATGTTGACTGTGTCTAGATTTGCGCCTATGAAGGTAATAGCACGACAAGGCGACAAAACAGACTTTTCGCAATTTATTGAGATGCCTAACTTTTGACAAATGCGAAAGGTGTAGTCTCTGGCCATTAACAGAAGATGCTTGGTAGGAGCTGTGAGGAGCCAGTCGTCCAAATATGGAAACACCTGGAATCCTTGACGTCTCAGGTGAGAAGCTACCACTGCCATGCAGTAAACACCCGGGGGGCAGTAGTGAGACCAAAGGGCAGGGCTCTGAATTGAAAATGACTGGTTCCCAGCCGGAAGCGGAGAAATCTCCTGGAGCGTCTGTTCATTTTTATATGATAGTACGCATCCTGGAGATCTATAGAGCACATCCACTTTGCCTTTCCCAAAAGGGGTAGGATGGATTGTAGCGTGACCATCCGAAATCTTGTTTTCTTGACCGACTTGTTCAAGATACTGAGATCCAAAATGGGTCTCCAGTCCCCTGTTTTCTTTGGAACCAAAAAGAATTTGGAGTAGATTCCGGATCCTTGCTGGTCTGCTGGCACTTGCTGAATGGCTCTTTTTGCAAGCAACTTTGAAATTTCCAACGCTGCTTGATCCCTTTGAGCGGGTGGAACATCTGGAAGGGATTTTTTTGATTGATTTGGAATACGAAAGAACGGAATGGAATAGCCTTCGGAAATGATGGACTGTACCCACTTGTCTTGAGTTAGGGATCGCCAGGCTTCTGGGTACAGTGACAATCTTCCCCCGACTGCCTCCGAAGGTGGACAGTCGGGCAACACCTCAGGGATGCTGAAAGGGCTTATCGGAAAGGGTTTCTCGATTGCCCTGGTTCTGTGGACCCCCCCTGCCTCTAGGGCGACGTCTACCATTATTGTTCCCCCCTCTGCCTCTGGAGGGGAACCGACTCTGTGCGTCAGGCAAAGTCCCTTGAGATTGTTTGCGGAACCACATTTTCCCACTTTTCTGGCCTTTGGGGTAAGGCCTAGAAGGAGTAGAAAAACGGACTCCGACGGCAGAAAGAGTTTTGCCATCCGTCTCGCACCTCGTCAAGGTTTCTTTCACTTGAGGACCAAAGAGAGATGATCCATCAAACGGGGAATTAGTGAAAGATGTTTTAAAGGGGTCCGCAAAATTGCATAGCCACATCCAGGCATGCCAGCGTAAGGCCACACATGTCCCTGCGGCTCTGCTCGCTCCATCAGCCGCATATGAAAGGAGGCGCATGGAGGAGTTAGCTATAGAATTTAGGGTAGCCAGCTGAGTGTTCGTCTTGTCCTGAAAACCCGCAGCTGTAGGATCCTTCAACATGTCACTCGCTTCCTTGATCAAATCTCTTTGAAGACGAGTGAAATGGCATAGGTAGTTCAGCGAACGCATAGCAAAGGTCGCTGACGAAAACATCCGCTTCCCGTACCTGTCCATAGACCTAGATTCCTTGTTAGGAGGATGGACAGGCACCGAAGGATCAGCTAGTTCCTTCTTAGTGGCAGCAGCTACCACCATAGCATCCACAGAAACTCCCTTGATCAGAAATTGTTTATCTGCTGGTGCTGTGATAAACTTTGAAGGTCTCCTGGGGGTGGGGTCCACTGAGTCAGGAGCCGTCCAAGCCTTTTTTGCTACCACCTGCATGAGGGGGGCAAAGGGGGGGGGCACCCAGGAGGTGGAAGGGCGAGAGCCAAATGCCTCAAGATACACAGATTCATCCTCCGAAGGGTTAAGGGCTGGCCAATTTCCCCTCTGTTTCAGGATTTCTAGAATGTCTGCAAAGGAGACATCTTCAGAAGGGGAATGGGGGGAACCCTCGGAATCCTCTAAATCTGTGTCAGAGGTGACAGACTCAGGTGAGTCTATGTGCTTCCTCTTACACTTTCTCTTCCTAGGGGGCTCCCCTGCCAATTCAGGAGAGGCCTCGGAAGAGGATGAGATCCCCACAGGGGATTCTTGAGGAGCTGGCTCTCTACGGTCTGGGATGAGAGAGTGAGTAGACATAACCTGAGGCACCGAAGAGGGAGGAGCGGACGGAGCCGACTGTGGAGTTGAACCAGGTTCCAACACACTCCGCATGACCTCGAACGCACCCCTGTCAGGCAGAGCCAGAGGTCCCCGCTCCGAAAAGCTGAGAACCCCCCTCGGCACCGACAGTGATGGCTCCGAGGCCGATGTCGGAGCCGAACTCACCAGCGCCGAGGCACCGAGAGGGAGAGCGGGGTCGGACAAGGGTCCGATGCCACTCACCCCCTCGGAGCCGACGAGGGAAGTCCGGCGCCGAGATTATTCCAAGGAAGAAATCGGAGCTGACGACGGAGCCGAAGACAATTGTATCGGCTCCGACGCTACCACAGTCTCGGTTCCGAAACGCCCCGGCTCCGAGCTCAAAGGAGTCGGAGGAGGAACATTTTGAGGGACAGGGTCAAGCATCGACTGATGAGTCGGGCTCTGAAGCATTTGGGCCAGTGCCTCGGACTTAAGAAGTCGACTCACTACCCTCTGAAGGTCATGATCCGAAAGCCTCGATGACCTAGAGGAGTGAGATCTATGACTCCATTCAGACAGCAAGGGAGACGCTGGAGCCGAATGAACGGAGCCAAGGGACGGTGACCCTAGACCTCTTTCTAGATGTCGGCTCCGATGGTCTGATCGGAGCCGACACAGGAATTTCCAATGCCTCGGCTCCAGCCAGAGCCGAGGAAACCACAGAAGCTGCAGTCTGAGACTCATCGGCTCCAGCCGGAGCCGATGTAGCAGGAGGTTTCGAAGCTTTAGGCCTCGACTCAGAAGCTGGAGTCGAGGACCTAGAAGCCTTAGAGGGTTTGCCGGTAGCAGTAAGGGAACCCTCAGGCTTAAGCAAACCTCTTAAAATGAGTTTATTTTTTCTTTCCTGCAGGACTCCAGGGCTGAAGCCATGGCATACAGCACAAGAGTCCTGCAGGTGTAAAGGTCCCAGGCAGTACACACAAGAAGTGTGACCGTCTGTCAGAGACATTTTCTGACAGCACGAGTCACACTTCTTGAAGCCTGAGACCTTTGAGTCCTTAGACATTGTCAAGGAAAGTGTAACCACACACACACTCAAACACACCGATTACACTTTACACAAGTTTAACTAAAAAAAATTACACTTTACACAAGTTTTTTTAGATCCCTAACAAAAACACATACACTCCACTAAGGGGAAGGAAGGGCCCGAAGGCCTGAGGGAAGAACTTATACGTTCTTTGTGGAAAAAAGGGTGGATAAACAGAAGGAAAAGGGTCTAAATCCACTAAGCTAAGGGAAATAACTATAATAGATTAAATTAAAGGGGTTTAAATAGACTATAGATTACTCTATATTAACTTGACCTGAAGCCGGTAGAAACCAAACACCTCGATCGCTGTAGCGGCAAACGAGATCTGGGGTAATACCGCCTAGCATTGTGGGATATAAGGGGAGCCTCGAGCCGGTGGAACCAACTCTCGAGCTTTTAGAGTGGCCGAGAAGGAGCCGAGGTCGGCTCCGAACCCATCCAGCAAGAATGAAGGCGAGATTGACAACTTAACATTGTGAATTTTTTAAATGTGTAAGAAAATTGTATTTGAGGTCTTATTTTTCACAAAATGTGAGTGACATACAGGGGATATGGAAAATAGCGACATAGAAACAAGTGATGCTAGTTTTTATTCGTGTGTGTCTGATTGTGATATGGATGCTTATTGTAAACTAAATACTGAAAATGTTACTTACAAAAGTGATTTTATACCTTTGTGTAAAGATGAGAGCATTCAACAGTTTGCTTATGCACTTCAATTTGCAGTAGAGAAGGAATGTGATGTGTTAGATACGTATAAAAAGAATCTTAAATATAATTTAAGCAAGCATTAATGGTTGAGTTTACAAAAATTAAGTCAAAATAGGCAAATGGTGTTTAAATCCTCTGAAAAAGGGGGTAAGTTAGCAGTGCTCCACTATTTGCAATACTTGAAAATGTGTTATGCTCATTTAAATGATAAAAATGTTTATGCAAAAGTGGGAATGGAAAATTATTTAGAAGCAATAGTTGTGTATAAAGAACTGCTGATGAAAGGGTACCTGTTGAAATAGTTTTCTTATGAAGATGTACATAAGAAATTTGCAGTAAAAGAAAACACTATGGCTTTTTTTTTGTATACCTAAGATACACAAGAGTCTGGTGAACCCTCCCGGGTGACCTATTGTTTCCGCCTGTGGCTATTTTACATATAATTACCTTTCTGAGGGGGGAGGTGGAGAAACTGCCCTCGTATATTAAGGATTTTTGATTTTTTTGATAAAATAAAGCAAATAAAATGGGAAGATGATATTTTTTTATAGTAATGGACGTAGGTAGTTTATATACCAATACTGAACACACCCATGGTCTGGAGGCTTTGCTGTTCTTTCTTAAAAACACCCCTAAAACACATATTTTAGAATTAACACATTTTTGCTTGAATCACAACATTTTTGAATTTAATGGAGAATTATATAAACAATTAAAGGGAATGGCAATGGGGGCAGGTTTTGCCTCCATGTATGTCAACCAGTTTATTGGAATGTTTGAAAATAAATGTATATATAAACATGACTTTTTTGTCAAACATGTTTTACATTATTATACCTTTATTGATGACCTGATATTTATTTGTAAAGGGGGATGGAATGAAGTGGAAAATATTTATACAAAATTTACATGAAAATAATATGTTTGATGGTGTTCAAGTTAGGGTGAATTTTTTGGATATAGTGTTAAGTGGTAAAAGTAACAGGAATATCCAAACAGGTATACATAGGAAATTTGAAGGAAGTAATCATATTGGACATGGAGGTAGTTGCCAACCCCCCCCCCCATACAATAAGATCTATTCCATATGGGGAATTCCTTAGAATCAAAAGGCTGTGTAGTGAGAAGGAAGATTGTGAGAGAGAAATCAATGAAACAGCAAAAATATTTATAGAGAGGGGTTATAATAAAGAAATGGTAGAGATAAGCAAAGCCAGAGTTATAAAACAAGGGAAATGAAATAAAGGTAGCTTTAATAAATAGGGTGAACAAAAGTGAGAATGAGAAAACAAAATGTGTTTTTTGTGACAAAGTAAAATGTTTTTTCTGATACCTTGGTGGATTTAACCAAATATTATTGGGACATCTTGATAAACAGTAAGAGTTTAAAAATTATAATCCAAAAAACAAGGTAGTTTAAAAATTAAAATGAATGATTTTCCAGTTTTCTCTTACTCGAGGGGTAGGAGTGTAAAAGATTTTATAGTGCATGGAAAATTACAACCTCCCCTGGTACAAAGAAATCTGGAAATACAAAGTTGGGGTACCTTCCCTTGTGGAAGTTGTAATTGTTGTCAGTATATTGTACAGACCTTTCATAAAATTAATGCAAAATGTTTTGTGTGTAAGGGTGTGTATTCTTGTGATAGAACAGGAATAGTATATGGACTAAAATGTCCTTGTGGTAAGGCATACATTGGAGAAAGTAAAAGAAGTTTTAAAGAAAGGTTGAGAGAACATGTAAGAGATATAAAGAAAGGTAGGGAAACAAACCCCATAGCATTACATTTTAAGGAATTTCATAGTAAAAATGTACAGGGGTTACAAGCCACAGTTTTAGGCCAAGTTACACAAACATATGATTTGGATATAAAAGTAAATTATGGAAAATGGAATCTGTTTTTATTTTAAAATTTGATACTATGACCCCCCAAGGGGTTAAATAGGGAATGCCATTGAAAATGTTTTCTTTAAAGAGGTTGGGAGGGTGGCCTAATGGTTAAGGTGCTTGCCTTACAAGCACAAGTTGCAGGGTTTGAGTCTCACAAGGGGATAATTGGCTAGGCTTAAAATGGCTCGCAAGGGCAGTTAGCTTAGTACGAACCTATAATCCCCTATAATTATTATTTTACTGGTAAAGTGAATGATTGGATTTTAACAGTATAAAAGGGAGGGGATATGTGACTGAGGTATACTCTGAAAAGGCTTAGAGCTGAGGCGCTACAGAGATTCAAAAGTGTTGTTTTTTTACTGTTTACTGCTGTCTTCTGCTGCTGTACATTGGATGCGGCTTTCTTTTGGAGATGACAACCTGCCTTTTTGTGAACCATTGCTACTGTTTTCTCAGTGGATTCTGGTACTGTGGAATGGTGATATTACTAAACTGCAGTGTGCTACCATAATAAACTGCTTTGGAAGGTAAATACTCTTTTCTTTTGTGGTGAATAATATTAATTCAGTGAATTGCGTGTTGAAAATATTGTTTTTATTCAAGTTGCATTCATCTCAGAGAGGAAATAATAAAGTTTGGGGTACTTACTCCTCACATAGGGCACAGAGGGCTTCTTCCAGATTGTAGGATCCCTGAACTCTCGAGAAGGTGGCCTAGGATCTGGTAGAGTTGGATCTGACTTTCAAAGTTTTTGCATGGGCTTCCAGAAACACTGATCCCTCTTGGAAAGGGTTTTCAGGAGACCAACCACCTCTTTAAGAAGTTTAAAGTTGTCTCCAAAGGAGAAATCCTCAGGTAGTGATATGGGGACCCCCCCCCCCATCAAATTCAGTGTCCTCAGTGAGGGGGACTCCAAGTGCCTCCTCTTGCACATTTTCTTCTGAAAGATGTCCTCTGTGGGATGCTCTGGAGAAGAAAGACAAGAAATAATACCTTGAAGGGAGGGCTAGAGACTAGTTCGGACTGGCTGTCCCAGTGGAATAGATGATTAAGGCTCAGGATGCAAAACATAATGAGACAAGGATGTCTGATCAGAAGGGAAGGGCATCTGATCCCTAGGCATAGAGAAGACCCTCTCCACTACCTTGAAAGCGGAGCACCTAGGAGAAGCAGAAACTGAAAGATCTGACATTGGGCCTTAGTGCCAACACTTCAGCTCAGAGTCCTCCAGCTCTGAAGTGCTCGATGCTGGCCATCTCAAAGAAGCCATCAAAGTGGAAGAAACAATAATCTTCAGATACGAGGAAGACACCCTCAAGGGTTTTGGGTCAGATGGCTCCGAAACTGAAGGATGGATCAGAGAAGGAGCAATTAATGGTGGTATGCCTTAATGGAGGCTCTCAAGACCTAATGGGGTTGAAGCTGTAAGCACTCCCATTTGAATCTGCATAATGAGGAACTTCCTCATCACCCTATCCATATCTGCTTCAGAGAGGCTCCTGGAAGATCAAAGAGACAGAAGGGGCCTAGAGTGTTTTCAGGGCAACTGCTCGAGGTATGTACAAGGTAGGTTGGAAGAAATAGGCTCCAATGTCAAAGAAGGGATATGGATCTTTCTTGTCCATGGCTTACAATCTGGTTAAATCGGATCTGACTTCTTCAAAATTTTTGCAGGGTGGCTCTAAAAACGGAGCCAAAATTGAGGTCGAGCTGGAAGGATAATCAGGCGACCTTTTATGTCTCTCCTTTCCCTTGGTAAGACAGTCACCCTTATTGTCTTGCTTTTTAGGGGTTTGAACCACAGCAACCGAAGGAGAAGATTTGGAAGGAAGAAAACCCCTAAGAATAAGCTTGCTGTTCCTGGCAATCAAAGCTTGAGAATTAAATCCTGCACAAATATCACATTCTACATCCAGGTGTTTCGGGCCTAAGCAGCACACACATTCCCTGTGGGAATCAGAGCTTTGAATCTTGTGCCCACAGAAAACACATTTTTTAAAACCCGAAGGTTTATCTGACATTTCTTACCAAAAAAGAAATACAACAAAGATACAACAACAAATAACAGAGAAAGGTGTATGTATATATAGATAGTATAGGCAGGATTTTTTTTAACAAAGTAAGGAAAGTTTAAAAAAAAAATGGACTACCAACAACGGTACTGGAAGTACTCAGGGAGTACAAGAGAATGCTGTTAAAGGAGACAAAGAATAAAATGGCAAATAGGGCCGAAGGGAGGTATAAAGACTGAAAGAATAAAAATATAGCTATTTATCAAAAAAACGAAAAAACTAAACTCACTTAAAGCAAACATCCGCGAGTATATAATTACTAACTCTTGAGAGCTTGCAATCCACATCTGTTCACAATGGCGGCACGTGAGATTAGAGGTATGTTAGGTTGGTGGGTCATTATCGGTAAAGTGAGGAGCTCAAGAGTTCAAGGGCCCTACGATCTGGAAGAAGCGGACAAGTCTGATCTGAGTATTTGATCTGAACCCAGTTGAGGAATGCATGAAAATGACATCAAATTCATTAGTTTCAGCAAGTGAAATTAGAAGCAAAAATTAAGCTTTTATTTTTCCAAGAAAGAAATGTTTGGTATTCTATGTTTACAGTTGACAAAAACAAAAAATATGTACTTACCATAGTGACAGAACTGGATAAGCACTCCAAATTCATTTAATATCAAGACTAATGCAATCAAATGTTAGGCAATTTGGCAAGTGAAACTTGGCAAGTTATCAAGCTCTTCCTCTTGATCCACAATGTTCTGCCTGCCTATGGTTCTTCCTCTCCAGAGCTCTGGTATGCTGTACAAAGCAGAAAAGCCAGGAAAATAAAGACCTCTGGACCAAGCCTACAAAAGGAGGAGGAAGGGGTAAGACATGTAAACAAGTGGATCTACTTATCCAGATCAACCACTATGGAAAGTATATAATTTCTATATCTGCTGTGAAGAGATCCTCCTCCATTTAAGAGCAGGGCAGAATTTGAAGCTCATCTTTATGGGTGGTCTCATTCATGAGAATTTAACTCAGACTAGCCCTGAACGAGGCCTAGACCTGGATACGTCAAGCTTATAGTGTCTTTCAAAAATAGTCAATTACCAAATACCTGCAGCACAAATATCAGCCAAGGCTGCAGTGTGAAAGAAAACATGAGAGGTTGCTGCGGCTCCTAGTGAGCTCCAAGTTCAAGGAGTAAATATCTATTATACTTTTCATGGCAAAATGAAAGGCAATCAGTCAGCTGCATAGCTTGGAGGTTAGACTCAGTAACTACCTTAGGCATATAAAAGGACTGGTACATGCAGACACCCTATCATTATGAAATATCAAGTAAGGACAATGTACTGGTAAAGCTTTTAATGCTGACATTCAATTATCTGAAATAATGCAAACAGGAAGAGGGTTTTCCAAGGTGGTAAATTCTAACTCTTCAGAAGATGGTTCAAAAGAGGGAAGTGTGAGCTTCTCTGGCACAAAGCTTATACCTGAAATATCCCCAAGGATGCTGAATAGAGAGTACGAACCATAATCAAAATGAAAAATGGCAGCCATATCTTCTTCAAGTAGCAAAGTCCTGTATCAAAGATCTGAGATAGATAATCAAAGACTGAAGACAAAGGGATGATAAATGGTTTCAGTCCCCTAGAATTACAAATGGAAAAAACATATCAATTTACTTTTACATCCCCGCCATACTTGGCTTTTAAGTATACGGGAGAATTTGAACTAACCCAAATGTGAAAGAAGTTCTCAGTCTGTCAACAGAACTGCAGAAACCATACGCTGAAATGTAGAGAGTGGGGATGTGGATGGGATATGCCAAAGGGGCACAACAGCAGGTCCTTTGAAGGGCCTTAGATTTACATTTTTTCCAACAAAGTGAAGCCTAAGCAAGGGGAATCAAACAAGTTGAGGCCAAAATGCGGCTAAGAGAATGGCCCTTGACTTGTGCTTTTTAGCTTTATAGATGAACTGTGCCATCAGAAGAAATGTGTCAGGGTGTGGGAGAAAAAAATTCCTGCATTTGGCAATGGTTGGACTGGAGGGGCTGAGGAGCGATACATGTGGCATCAAAAGGCCTTGACCAAGTCCATGCACAAATTAACGGACTTTCCCTTGAATATGATTTGCAGTCTGAAACTGGTTGGTGGATATAGTCCACTGCCAATTTTCAATGCAGCTCAACAGAGGAAATGGGTATTGTGCAAAAGTGGGAATTCATTTACAGTATCTAGGTCCCCACTATATACAATCTAATGGAGAAAATTATCCAATGAAAAAAAATCTCATGAGAAAATGCAGCTGCAAATGCTCTGAGAACTGCCATATTGCAACTCTGGAATATAGAAATACTCCACTGCAGGGACTAACATTTGAGCAGGAGAGAGGGATGAACGGGTAGAGGGGTGAAATGCAGATTACCTACTTCAGCTACATTACCGCGGCATGAAAATCAATACAGTCAAGGAAAGGAAATGTTGAAGACAAGTCTGAGGAGACAGAATTATGAACATAACAGAACATGTGAAAGACAACCAGAGTTACACTTTGAAAACTAACAAAAAAGATATGCCAAAAGTCACAGTCTGAAGATGAAGTTGGCAAAGCAGCGCAGCCTATATTGTTTATGGGGAAGACCACAAGCTGCATAGGAGAAATCACAGACATTTTTTCAACACAAATACATGAAATTAAAAGTTCTTGGGAAAACAGCACTGAGAAACTGGCATGTTCAGTCTTGTTGCAAAAAAGTACAGACTGTGAAAACTCTGTCAAGTGCTGCAGAGACACAGACTTCTGCTGTTGTGCCTGCAAGTGAAGTTATAGTGCAGTAAGAACAGTCTTACAAGAGAGACCAGTGGTGTGCTATCAAAATGTTTTACAGTACATAACTCCATGTTTTGGAGTAATTGTATGGGTACTCTAAATTTGACTAATGGCACTTGCAACCCTCTCTATATTTCCCATACATCAGATTAGCTCATAGCTGTCTTAGGGGATGTAACAAACATTGGTCTTGAGCAATATGGGTGTTTGAATTCCAACATTGGCAATGAAGATTTTTATCTAATGTACTAATACTGTGCATGTCGTTCTTAATTACATTATGCTTGTCTGTGTACATGAAAAAGTGAACTACTACAAAGTTCAGGTAAACTGTGTTTTTTCTCTCTCTCTCTCTCTGTGCATTTGTATGCACAATTATATGTCAAGCAATCATTGGATGCATTTATCAGATGTCCTTTGTAGTCAATGGTGCAGTACTGATTCTTGGGGTCTTCCTGCCATGCAGAAGCCTGTGATTGGCCTGATTTCCGAAGTCTTTACATCATATCCAGCCAATAGACGTCCAAAGACCAATGTCTGGATGTCAGGGTATAAGAGGGGTGTCCATCTTCAGCTCTTTCTTGTCATGCAGTCTAATGCACTAACTCCCTTACCAGATGCTCGCAGTCTGTTGGTCGGCTCATTTTTTCCAGAGTGTTCTTTCTCCTCTTGCTTTCATTTAAGAAATAAGCTGGGGAAACCTTTCTTCTGATCTTTGCTTGAAAAAGTTAGTAACTGCTTAAAGTATAAGAAACAGATCATAAAGATTTTAATTCCCTTTGTCTGTTTTGTTTTGTTCCTCAGGACAACATTTCCGGTTCCCAGGATTTTGCTAGGTTTAGAGCTAAGATGCTTAAGCATAGGGCCGAAGTCCTGACAGCCCACATGGAGTCCTTGGATTGGTTCCACCCACTTCTTCTCAGCCTTCAGCCACTCTCTTACCCAAAAAAATGTGAGGACAAAAAACTTTTGGAAAAGGAATCAGAGGATGCTGCTGATTCATCAGCACCCATGTTAAAAGTGATCTGGCGACTCACATGAGCCACGTTTGCAGCCCCCTCACCCAGCAACTACTAGGCCTGATCCCTACTGCACGACCCTCAGGACCCCCACTTTGCAGGCTTCAACTTCCAGCACAAGAGCATTAGTTAATAATGGGGGTGCCTCTTTCCCTTCAGCTGTTGGCAGTGTTCCATATTCTGGAACATGGACGAAGGCTGTCATCGACAGACCACATTCCAAGCCTCTTTTCCCTAAAGAGGCATCTGAGCCTAAGAGATTGGTCAGCTTACCTCAGCAAACTTCCCAGTCTTCTGCTGCTACAGGCCAGGTGGAAGCACAGGACCTCCTAAAGATAGCCCAGGAATTCATGGCCTTTATGAAGTCCAGGGAAACCACACAAACACAGTTGCCTATCCCTGAGGATTCTCGCAGTAAAAGAAGGATCTCTGTCTCATAGAAGATTCTGGATCCTCAGAATCTGGGGATGAGGAAGAGTTCTCCTATTCTGAGCACCTTACTCCTCAATCCTATCCTGATTCTTATTCAGATGATATACTCTCTACTACTACTTCCCCCGAAGATTTACATAAAATGAAAGAAGACATCAATTGAGACAGCAAGGAAATCTCTCAGGTCCAAAGATACTAGAGACAGATCCTTGGCCTTCCGATCTTCCAGACCACTAGCTATTCCTCCAGTGCATGTAGTAATTGCCAAGGTCTTTGAGGAATCTCTTTGTATGCAGATTCACTTGCAACCTGGCCTAGAAGGCCAGGTCACTACTATAGAGTGCTTGACACTCACAAGCATGTGCATAAAAAATCCTCAGGCTTGACCCTTCAGTTGTTTCCACTGAATTCACCAAGGGTGCTACTAAAAGTTCAGACAGACCCTCCCCCTCCCACTTCCTAATGACAGAGGAAGCAGACTGTTGGATAGATTTTGAAAAAAAGCCTTTAGTAATTAAGAGCCCTCATGGAGAAGGTATCAAATTTCACATGCTGAAATATTTACAGTCCCTTACACACCAAACAATTTCTAAATCAGAATCCATTTCTGACAAAGCAGTACATGGAGACTTACAGAAAACAGCCAGATCAGCTCTGTAGATCTCTAGACACTAAAATGTGGTAACCATGCACTGGATGCAGCTGTTACAGGTTCTGTCAGTCATATATATGCTTGGCTGAGGACTTAACCACTCTCTGACCAGGTGAAGGCAAAATTCCTGATGCTACAATGGACAAGTAGTTCTTTTTTCGAGCATCTGCTGAAAAAGTCCTTGAGAAATTTGACAAAAGAGAAAACACATTAAGACTATAAAGGAATTATTTTTATCTCCTACTCCTAGATAAAACAGAACTTATCCCTGCAAACAATACAAGGGGAGGCCTCCTCGAGCAGAGACCTAAACAGTCTAGGAAGTGGCAACCAGATCTGCACCCTAGACCAGGGGGGTTCCAAGGAACCTAGCTACCCACCCCGCCCAACCTCACCCCCGGATCAACTTTACTATGCATAGTTTCACCCCCCCACCCTACTCCCTCTGGCAGGAAGACTTTCCAACTTCTTCCAACAACTAGTAAAAATCTACAAGAAAAACCTAGCCATGCTAGAGTTTTCCCTGTGTGATTCCATAAAACTTCTTGTAAAATAGGATAATGGGATATATGCAAATGACCCCTAAGGATATCAGGGGTTTCAGCTTATGGCAGTTCTGAATTCCCATGACTTTCTTTTCAAGTCTTTTAATGGACAAATTCAGGCAATAAAGCCAAACCCCACTAGGTGTGGACATGCTACACATCATAGTAGAGTTATATTCTATTTAGTTCAGAGAAAGACCACCCTTATAAGAGATACCAAAAGAACTAAAGGAATAGGAAGCTCTTCTCCCTCCCATCCTCCTAGACTTCTTACAAGAGTCCATTCAACCAGTCCCTGGCAAGGGAATAAGCACATGATTCTATTCAAGAATTTTTCTTGTTTCAAGAGAGGAGAGCACCTGGAGACCAATCTTAGCCTGTCAAAGTTAAACAAGTTTTTATATGTTCCAAAATTCAAAATGCTAACCCTACAGAAACTACTGCCCATGATTTATCAAGGAGCTTATATGGTCACACCAGACTTTAAAATACACCTATCTACAAAAGTTCTTATTTCAAAGGAGCAGAGACGGTACTTACGGTTTGTAGCAGCAGGGTTACATTACCATTTTTTTGCATTATCATTTGGCTTATCTAATGCTCCCAGAGTTTTCACTAGTCTGAGTTTATCAGACTGGAGTCTTGCTTCAGTCGTAGCCTACTGCAGGACCTTAGGGCTGCATATCTACTTTCTACATCGAGAGAGGCATGGAAATCTAATCATACTTTTCAAATGAAAAAGGTTTTCCTTTTAGTGCAAAACAGATACACTAGTCCTGCAAATATGGACATTACATTGCTGCTGGCATACCTTTCAGGACTGTTTCATCGAGGCTTTTTTCCAGCATTAAATACATTCTTCAGCTATCTCAGCTTGCCTTACCTGCAAACCTCATGTATTCTCACCCACACCTAAAACAATTTATAGGGGAGATATATCTATGATCAACCAGGAGAAACACTGTACCTACCTGGGATCTAAACTATATTCTGGAAAAGCTCACATTGCCACACTTTCAGCCAGCAACTTCGGCTACTCTAAAGATGCTCACTTGGAAGACTGTCCTGCTGATAGCCATTACCTCAGCCAGGTGGGGCTCAGAGCTACAAGTCTTGATGTGCAAAGAACCCTTTACTGTCTTTCGCATGGACAGAATAACGATAAGAACAAACCCTTCCTTTGTAACCAAGGCAGTATCAGAATGGACCCTTAATCAAGCAATCCACTTGATTCACTTTCTGGTGTTCTTTCCAAACCCAGAGAATAGAGCAGACCAAATTCTGCATTCCCAGAATGTACATCAGCAGATTTGGCATTACCTAGACAGGAACAAGTCAACAAACAGGGCAAATCAACTGCAAGTAGCTTTTGCAGAGGTAAACAGGGTAAACCAGCTACCAAGCAGACTATTTCCAAATGGATAGCAAATTGCATCACTTTTATTTCCACCGTGGAAAACCTTTACCAGGCTCTATCAGAGCTCACTTCACCAGACACAGCACAGCCAATACTGTTTTCCTTAAGGGTGTCCCTATTTAGGCTATTCTAGAAGCTACCACTTGGACATCTGTCCACACTTTTGCTAATCATTACCATTTAGTCAATGCTTCCAGGGCTATGGCAGGGTTTGCTACTGCCATGCTACAGAACCTGCTCTCCCAGGGGACAATCAGACAACCTAAACCCAACTTGAGGCTTTGAGAGTACTCCCAAGAATCAGTACTGCAACACTGACTATGAAAAACATAGTACAGTTTTGTCACATTACCATGACGTTATATGTTTGAGTAGATCTGTGTTACAGTTCAAACACCTAAGCTCCTACCCCTCTTTCCTTTGGTCACCGCAACAACCTTGGGGCTAAGCCTAGTCCAGAGGGTAATCCTTTACTACCTCCATCTATTTTATTTTTCTTCCACTACATACAGCAAGTTCCATCTTTCCCCTATACCTCATTAAAATATTGACTTCTGAAATGGTTTTGCTATCTTCAGGCATCAGACTGCTGCTCTGTGCCTAGAAAGACCTGAATAAGGCACCTATGGACACCCTCTTATACCATAATGTCCAGATGTCATTCTTCTGACATTAGTTAGTGCTGGAGATGATGTAAAAAGTCTGGAAATCAGGCAAATCATGGGCTTCTGCATAGCAGGAAGACCCCAAAAATCAGTACTGCAAAACTGATCTAATCAAACATCTACAATTAAAGTAGGCATGACACAACTGTACAATCTTGTCCTGTCAATCATGACAGACTAAAGTGGAAAGGCTAAACTAGTACAGAATGTAATAAACTATTTCTCTTTTAGGTGGTGCGAGTCCTCTATAGACCCACAACTATATATACTCCAACTCTATTCGTACATAACCTGAATGAATGGATAGGAAATGGCAAATTCATCCATGGAATATCACACTTGGCTCTTATGGAAAGGGGTAAAGTGAATGTTTTGCATGCTATGGGTTATTTGTATTTAAATTATGAGGTTAAAAATATTCATGGAAATGCTTCGCTAGGCTTCTAAAGACCGTTTCAGGGTCAATAGCTTACTACGAAAATGAAAGATATGCATTTACCATACCAATAGATCTGTGTTGTCTGCTTATGCCCTTCCTCAGTGGGTAGGTCTTCGGATCAGTCTTCAGCCACTCGAGATTGGATCCTAAACTCCTGAATGCTTTTGTACGGTAGATGTAAAAATGGAGCCGTTTATGAATTTTCAACAAATGTAGCATGTATTCTCTCTTATTGGAAACATTCAGGAAGAAGACTGGAAGATTGATGTTCTGATTTAAATTGTTCTCTGCAGCTACCTTTGGTAAAAAGAAAGGACTGGTTCAAAGGGAAAATCTGTCCTTATGAAAAATATCTATGAATCTATATGGTATGGAGGTTTACATGAAAGAGCTTGGAGTTCTAACACTCCTCCTAGAAGAGGCAAGTCACCAAGAATAACATTTTCCATGTTAGGAACTGTGGATCCACTTGGCTGCAGGTTCAAACAGTGGTTTAGTCAGTGCTTAAAGTAAAAGAGTAGTACCTCAAGGAAGGGTAGGATCTCTAAGAGGAGGTCTAAGAAAGATACCCCTCAAAAAGGCCTTAGATACTCCGAGAGAGAGAGACGATAGTGGACTGATTCTCTCCAATGTGGAAACTAGAAATAGCTGACAACTGGACTTCGATAGCAGAGCAGCTGGCACCATTCTGCAAAAAAACAGGCTACGAAGTGTGCAAGGTCACTGGAAGGGGTGCAGAGAAAGGGTCTAAATTCCTTTCAGTAGTCCAAACAGAGAACCCTTTCCATTTGTTTTTGTAAATCTTAGTACACAGTCATTGGGATGAGGTAGGAATGTGGATCACTTGGGGTGAAAAAAGCCTGGATTGACTAGCCATCACTAAGTGGGGAAACCAAGCTCTTAATCTGAGGGCTCAAATTGTCTGGGAGAAGCAGGCTGGATGGGGAAGAAATGAGACCCAGCTTGGGAGCCAGCATCCATGCAGGGTGTTTCAGATGAGGCCACAGGTAGGTAACCAAACTTGACAAGGCCAAAAAGAAGCAATGAAGATCACAGTGACCTTCCTTTCTAATGATTTTTGAAGACATTCTGGGATGAGAGGAGTTGGAGGGAAGCTGTAAAAGAGACTATTGGGTCAAGTGTTGATCAGAGCATCCCTGAGGGACTCTCCCTCTAGAGGGACCAGGGCAAAGAACCTTCTCAAAAATCAACATTGAGAATGGTTCGTCATTTAATGGATTCATTGACTGCATCCATCACTTTTGTTCTTTTCACCATATACCACATGAGAGTATTCTAGTGAATATTAGCAGTGCAGTTTTCCATCAAGCACCAACCATCGTCTTTCCAAGTATGTCTGACAAACATTTGCAGGACTTGCATTCACTGGTGGCTTGAATCTCCTATGGTAGTGCAACATCACCAGTTTGTCTTCCCCAGAACGGTTCTCAATATTGATTTTTGAGATGAAAGAATTACTTGAGCTTGACTGCAAAGTGTAGATAACCTGCTCTATGGAAGTTTTGTTGTCTGATGAATTGTGCCCAAGTGTGTTCTTATGAACTCTATTACTTGTACTGGATGGAATTTTGACTTTTAGTGTGATGCCCAACACTGAACAAATTTGTGGTAAGAAGCCTCTTACTTAGGCAAGTAGATTCCTGATAGGGCAGTAATGAACCAATTGTCCAGACAGGGGAACACCTGGACCCTTGCAGCCTGTGGTACGCTGCTACCACTGCCATGCCTTTCGTGAACATCCAGGGGGATGGAGGGCTGTGGTGAGGCTAAATGGCAGGACTCTGAATTGGAACTGACCGTCTCCCGGCCAGAAGCAAAGAAAATTGCTTGTCCATCTTTATTTGCTAGTAGGTATATGGAGAATATCAGAATTAGCAGAATGGACTGAACTGTAAACATCTGGAACTTTCATTGTCTGACACATTGGTTGAGGTGGCCAAGGTCCACAACTGGCCTGAGGTCCTTGGTCCTTTTTGGCACTAAAAAGAATCTTCAGTAAGTTCCGGATCTTAGCTGGTCTGGAGGGACCACTTGGATGACTCGCTTCTTTAGTGGCGTTTGTATTTCTTTGAGTGTTGCTAGTCTTTGAGAGGGTGGGACATTAACTTTTTTTTGAGTTTGGGGGAAGGCACATATAACAGCCTCTGGTTATTACCTCTGCACCCATTTGCCATTAGTGACTGACATCAATACTTAGGTGTGCAGGGACAGGCACCACCCGACTGACTCCATAAAATGGCAGTCGGACGATAATTTTAATAAAACTGATAACACTTCTCAGTGAAGGGACTTCTTAAACCATAGTTTTGCAGCCCACCTCTGCCTTGTGGGCAACATAAATTATTAGAACTCCTACTACCTCAGAGGAGAGAGTCTGGCTCCAAAAGTGCCAGGAAAGAACCCTTGGGACTTCCAGAACCACAGCTTCTTACCCCCTTTCTGGTTCTTAGAAAAAAGACCTCTGGGGGTAGAAAAACATATTTCAATAACAGAAAGGGTATTTCCATTGTTCACTTCTGGTCACCGTTTCTTTCACTTCAGGCCCAGTGTGTGTTAAGACAAATGGGGTACTAATAAAGGATGTTTTAAAGTTCACAGTCAGATCCAGGCATGTCTCCTTATGGTAATGCTCATACCTGCAGCTGTTAAAGCCCCTTTAATAGCTTTGGAAATGACACTCACTTAGACATGGGGCAGTGACTGCAGGGTGGGTAACAGAAGGCTTTGCAGGAGGTTATAGCTAAGGGGAGGAGCCTGAGCTTGGAATCCAAAGTCTTGTGTGGCTAAAGATGAATCCGAAAACTGATCCATTGAGGAATGAATGGAAGAGACATCTGACCTATGGATACCATAATTGTCAATCCAAAGATCTACAGCATTTTGCTGTTGACTGACTTGATAATCAACCTGAAGGAAGAATTCTGCATGTGCATATAACCATAACGTAAGCAAAGCTAAAATACACTGCATCAGATATCACCTAAATTATCAAGGTTAAAATTCACACACAATACACTTGAATACTACTTGTTACATTTCCCCAGAAAGCGGGGTGCTCATCTGCTGTGCTGCGAACAAAGACAGTTACACCTTTAATTACTTTAAAACTTGGAGCAGTGTAGTACAAGACTTGTTGGAATCCCAACCTAGACGGTCTAGTGCAACTTATGTCCATCCTTAAAATGTATGACCACAGAATAAAATAGATGGGTAATATGGACAGACAAGAGAAAATGATTCTATGGACCAAAAAGTTTCAATGAATAAAATGTGTTTTTAAGTAATATGTATTAAAAGGTGTAAGCCCATGACATGCTTAGCACAGCACTAAAGTTAACTTTACGCAATCAATGTGATATAATGCATACTGCCACACATTAATATAAGTGCAGATATACACGTGTATTCATATCAGTATCTAAATATATCTAGATTTATGTCAATATCTATATATCTATCTATATATATATATATATATATATATATATATATAATTTTTTTATAGAATACATATATAATGCATAGATATTATACATATTATATATATATATATATATATATATATACATATATATATATATATATATATATAATGCATAGATATTATACATATTATATATATATATATATATATATATTCAACATATAAAATAAATAAACAAAATGTGGGTATACATTTATACACACATATAGGTCCTGGAAACTTTATTGACTGGTACTTTGGTTGACATCTGTTTAATCAACACAATGTGGTCATCTAAACAGATGGTCATTAGATGTCTGTGGCGACCCCTAACGTGAGCAGCCGAAAGAAGAAGATCACAAGACTGAAGCCCACAGACCTGAAATACATTATTCCAGTAACATAATACAGAAGACCAAAATGCTGAAGACCACACTGTCTAAATATCTTGAATACTGACTATCCCTACTAATGTAAACTCTGAACAAGTGTTCACATGGGTCCCGCAAGGGGGTCACTTTCCAGTCATTTGATATTTTGGTCTTCTATGTTATGTTATCAGGATTATGGATTTCAGGATTGCTGGCTACAACTTCAGATCACCGCAAAGCCCCATCTCTATACTCAGTGCCCTACAGACAACAGAGAGGTGATCTATGCCAGGCAACAAGGCATTTCTGAATCCCGCTGTCATGAACCTTTTACTCATCCACAAAAGCAAACATCAGAACTACTAGATGTAAAGACCTAAATTTTGCTCACAAAATAAACAGGACATGTTGGAGAGACAGATATGTATCTCAAAGAATTCCTTTTCTCTGAAACATGTGAAACAAAGTCCATTTCTAACCCTATTTAAGCATAACTTGGACCATTGGAAGGGAAATTGAAAATTCAACCCGGTCTGGTGCCCACGTCTGTGATGGGCACAGGTAGTCAGTAAATCACTTTGTAACAACCATCCCTATATAAAAAAACATATAACTTGTCGGACACATTTGAATTGCACAGCTAAGCTTATAAAGGCCCAAGTGGTCATTGGCTTAGTATACACCTATGAACAGCATGTATGTATATACAGATATACATATATGTGTGTGCGCACGTGTACATATATGTGTGTGCACATCAATTATGCATACAAGGATGAGGAAAGGCAGAAACAAAAGAAATGTTAAGGTACATTGAAAGGAAGGTGAGGAAGATGAGACCAGGAGAGACTTCATTATTAGCATAACAGACTACAGTATGAAGCTAATGACAGGCTATAGGTAAGGGAATGAGTATATGTTATGCCACCTACTGTAGACCACTTACAGTAGGTTTCACCATTCAAATGATTTCTTAAGTTGTTTACAGAAGGTATGGTGGGAAGATGGCGATTTTGTCTTTAGTGGGAATGCTTCTAATATTTCAGGGTGGGGATAGTGTTCATAGGTTGTTACTAAGTTAAAGACCACTAGGGCACTTAACAAGCATAGCAACACACCCCGATAAAGGATACAGGGGCCAGACTGGGGGTAAATTTACAATTTTCCATCCATCTGTCAAGGTTTTGTCTGATAGGGTCAGGAATGAACTCTGTTTTACGTGGATGAGGAGCCTATTCCACAGTGCAGGGATCCTTTGGGACACACATCTGTCTCGCCAGCATGTTTTGTTTATGTCAAACGTGATCCCTGGATCTAGTGTTTCTAGTGGTGTTTATTATGTGCATAAGCAACAGATCCATCAAGGCTGGGGTTTGAGGAAGCCCTGCAAGTCAAGCAAATATCCTGTCTCAGCAGCCTGTAGGAGGCTGAATACAGAGACAGAGCCTTTAGGAAATCAGTGTAGGACAGGGTATT
Source organism: Protopterus annectens (assembly GCF_019279795.1). Taxonomy (NCBI): domain Eukaryota; kingdom Metazoa; phylum Chordata; order Ceratodontiformes; family Protopteridae; genus Protopterus; species Protopterus annectens. The sequence continues at coordinate 63,395,361 of NC_056727.1, read as the reverse complement.
CATGCCCTGAATTCTCCTGGCGAGAAACCTTTGTGGGTGTTTCAATTGTTGCAAGTGTCTGGTTACACATATGCCAAAGGGGTCACTAGAGTGGTACTTATAACTTCCTTGGACCTGGAAGACCATACCCTTACCTTTGAAGTTGGTCATTACAGAATGATTTCTTTATTATCTCAGCTATGTGCTGGTCACAGGCCAAATTGTCTACATACGTTTCCAGATCCTTTCCTACTGACTCAACTTAGGGGTATTTTATCTCGAGTAATTAACTTGCATTGACAGTTTCTCAAATGACATTAAAATGCATTGAGTTTTAGGCCATGGCTTTGGCACCAGTCATTTGTCTGTGTTAAACCCACTTGCAAGATGCTGGTATCTTGGCGGGAAATCTACAACAGCTCCCAATTTACAGTCACATGAGAACTTAGTGAGCCAGAGGCCTTGAACGTTATTCCTGACTTTCGAGACGTAGATGCCAAACAGGAGCGAGTCTCACTGATGACTGGTCTCTTGGTGAAAGTGATCTCAGATTCTCACTTCTTGGGTCCTGTCTGTGAGTCAGCCAGCAATACAGTGAGTTTTGTAGTGAATTGCACCTAGCTCAGAGAACCTGTCAACAATGCTTGAGTGAGGTATTGCATTGAATGCGCCTGTGAGTTTGCGGCAGTGTACTTTTCCCAATATAAAGAGGGGTTGTTAAAGTCACCCATGAATAGGGTGTTTAGTTGGATGGCGAGTGCCTCTAGTAGGTTTTGGTGTGACTTGTGAGATTAAGGGGATACATACATGGTGACCTGTGACTAGCCATGATATGGTGACGGTCTATCTATGGAGACATGCACGTGGATGAGCTGCATGGTATCATCCTGTTTAACCAACCTGAATGTATGTTTGTTAACATAGATTGAGACACCTCCATCTTTGTCCACAGTCTATGCTGTTGGTTTAAATGTCTGGAAGGCACTGTAGCCATGCACTACAGGAGTAGTTTCTACGGCTTTAAACAAAGTCTCAGTCACAGCACAGATGCCCACATTCTCAAGAGGAAAGAGAGCTTGAAGGGTGTGGAGTTTTTGGTTAGGGTCTGAGCATTGAGCAGTAACACCTTAAGGTTGCTTGTAGACTTTTTCACTGTTTTTTTGTTTTGTCTTTTTGGCATTGCCAAAAAAAGGTTCTAAGGGGGTGAATAAAGTTTTAGCCAATATATGAAAGCCAAGGGGGGAGCTGCAAAACATTATTGGCAAAGCACTAAGGTCATTTGACTATGCCCTTCCATGCTGACAGATATTGAATCTCTCTGGAGTGACACCAGAAACTAAGCCAATTATTAAAATCAAACTGGCACCAGAAACTAAGCCAATTACTAAAATCAATCATTTTATGTTAATACTGTGGCATCAGCCTTGATGAAGGTAGAATGCTATTCAGTGCAAGGCTCATACCTATCTGTGACACATTCTGGCAAATCCATAATGTCTCTTCATATAGTTCAGTGAAGTATGTCTTACGTAATTTACACCCACCTGGACTATAACAGAATCAGATTGGCACCTAGGGGTGCAGTCACTTGAGTGCGTGCATGATATTATGGATCCTGGCTCCAGACAGGCAACAAACCATTATCTTCTTGTCTAACCTGGTGAGTGGGGCATCTGCGTGTCGCAGAAGGGCGTCCCCAGTGACACGAATATTAGGTAAAGTATACATTTGCCTTATGGGCTTTGTTCTTAAGGTACCACTGGGTGTAGGCTTACATGAGACGCTTGGGTGTGCGCTTTAGTGATTGCTGAGAAGCAGTGTGCTTCCACTAGCTGGCTTTAGAGGTCATTGAGATTTGGGAAAGTTTCTTTCAAGCGCCTCAGCATAAGATAATCTGTGTGTGGTGAGTGGTGTGTGTATGAGGATTGTAGTGTGGATCTTCCTGATAACCTTATTTGTACGTTGAGAAACTGTGGCGAGTACCATGAAGTTATTGGTACGAGAAAATAAGGAGGGGGTTTCACTGGATAGTGGTCTTAGCTTATAGGTAATGTACCGTTTAGTTACACTGCTATAAAAAAACGGAAGGTCTACAGGTTTAAAAGTTTATAAGTGATGGAACTATGAGCAGGCTACACATTAGTTTAGTTGGGAGTCATTCTGCCTTTTGAATAATATTGCAGTGATTATTTTTTGTGGCCAGCACAACTAATCTACAGATTTAGTCAGTTGTGGTTTGGAGGAAGGACAGATTTTTCTTGGAAGCATTCTCAAGAGAATCTCTGCCTATGGTTGTTCTAACGGGAGAGAAAGTGGGAAAGACTTTTTACCAGAAAAGTAGTGAAATGACTTCTAATTTGGTTGCAGAGATGTGATGCTGAAAGTTTAGATTTCGGTCAAGCCAGATACCTAGGTATTTGAAGTACATGGCTGTTTAAGAGTATTTGGTTGTCTGGCTGAATGGCCTGTTCATCACTGGGAATGGTAGAAGGATTTTGTTTGATACTGAAGATCGTAGATTTTTGTCTTCTTGGTACAGTGTACAAGTTTACTTATGAGCAGCCAGTATGTGTGTGTATACATGACTACTTGTTTAATTTTAAAAAGTGGGATACTGGGTACAGACAATACAGTTTTAATGCTAATGTGCTAGCTGCAGTGATCTGCAGGTCATGTGCTAACAGTCCTCCTATAGAGGTCTCAGTCTGAATAACCAACTCAGTGAGGTTATACCACACACTTCTGTGCCTCTGTGTTATTTATTAAACCTCCTGACACACTCCAAAGCTGAGTGATTGGAAATATAAGATCACCAACCACGAGTGTTATACAAATTTTCAGAAAAGGACACTACTTAGTCTGCTGCAGCAGTTGTAACTGTCACGTGAAAAAGCACTGGGAAGAATGTGGCAGCCATCAAGTACAGAAGCAACTGGACAGTAAGCCTGGAACCCAGTGTGTTCTCAAAACAGGCCATCAAAGTCATAACCACTGCTCTCTGTGAATTTAAAAGGAATCTCATAGTCAGGTTCAATGAGAAGGTCTCTCAGTTCCTGGAAATTTGTGAGGCTTGTAATGAAGTGAATACCCAAGACAAGAACACTTGCAGGGAGTTCTTCAGCTGTATCATTAGGAGCCACTTAATGAGGTAAGCAAACATATGGAGGTCCTTCTATTTAAACTTTTCAACTCAATTACTTTTACCTTACTAAGCACTCTGGATGCAGTGGAGCAGACTGAATGGTAGCTCCTTGCACTGAAAATGGGGCCCAAGACTGAACTGAAGAAATTGTGCAGACCTCATTAAGTGATGTGCTGGAAGGCATCTAACATATGCAGTGACATCCTCCTGGCTCATTGTGGCAGCAGCTGTATGACCCTGGAGTCACCATTCAGTAAACTATGTATGTAATATGCATGTTAAATCTGCTGAGGCCCAGAATATGCTGCAATCCTCCTGTCTCCTAAAGGTGAGAGAAAAGCACCATCTCTTACTTCAAAGAAGGTATGGATTTTATTGCCTCAATGAGGTACTCAATGTGACATTTCTAGAAGTAGGTAAGGGGTCATAGGCTAGTTCACTGAAAGCTTCATAAACCTACACGATTGCACTGAAACAGGGTCATCAGTATGACAGCTGCAGGCAGCACAGTCCTCACTTTCCTTACCAATGTCTGGAATAAGATCAACAGTCTCCTTACCAAAATATGGATGGAAAAGAAGACCCATCCCTAAACAAAATTCTTGAATAAGTGGCTTGCATTCAACCAAGATTCAACATAATGAGTGCAGTGTCCAAACTGTAGAGGTCAGGCAGTACAGTTTCTACATCTGCCAAAGGTGGCAAAGAACAGTAGAGCTTTGTGCAGGGCATAATGCATCAATTCATCCTCCCTAAAAATACACGTTTGCATCTGTAAAGATGAGTCTTATCATCTATCAAGAAACTACCTGATATCAAGGGCTGACATAGCAGCCCTGACATGGAATGTTCGGTGGAAATGCATTACTTGGGCCAACAAGCCCTTACAGACCCAGGGAAAAGTCTCATAAAAGTTGCCCTTTGTCCCAACTGCAAATACTGGCATCCTGTTGGGGTATCTATTTATTTATTCACTTCCAGTTTGTTAACTAGGATCGTTTCATTGGGCTACAAGCCCCATTTTCAGTGCTGTTCCAGGAAAAAGAAGTTGTGTCTTACCATAACGTTCCACCTGTATTGTTGATCCTCGTTCAGTCATTACGTGTGGGTATCGATTCTGACCTCGGAACCGAGACGGCCATCTTCCAAGCTCGCGTCAGCTACAAACTCTCGAGCTAAAAACTCTTACCCAGAATTCCCCTCTCCCTGTAACCTCAGATTGAGTTTGCAAGTCAAAAGAAGTTAGAGGCTACCTCTGGTCAAATGACCTAATGGAACCGGATGGTGAGATCCACTAGAAGCCACAGGAGGGGGAAGGAGGGAGGGTCGTAATGACTGAACGAGGATCAACAATACAGATGGAACGTTATGGTAAGACATAACTTCTTTATCTGATACTGTTAATCCTCGTTCATTCCTTACGTGTGGGACAGAGTCCCCAGCTACTGTTATTCCTGGGAGGCTCTCATGGAAGGACATTCCTGAGCACCATAGAACCAAAAGATGCTCTTCCCTTGGAGGCTAAATCCAATTTGTAATGACTGATAAAGGTAAGAGGGGTAGCCCAAGTTGCAGCTGCACAAATGTCATGTAAAGAAACTCTGGCATGGAAGGCAGCAGAAGTTGCCACCGACCTTGTAGAATGAGCCTTTATGGTAGTAAGTAATGGAATATTACATTGTCTATAAATGAAGGTCACACAGTCGTTCAACCATTTAGCCAATGTGACCTTAGCAACAGCACATCCTAATCTAGGTCCAGAATAGGCCAAAAATAACTGGTCTGATTTACGAGAGGCCTTAATCCTGTTAAAGTAGAAGCAAAGTTGCCTGTGAATATCTAGGGTATGTAGGCAATGCTCTCCTTTGTTTGAATGACTGGGGAAGAAAACTGGCAATTCAATGGTTTGATTAATGGACATTTCAGAGATCACTTTTGGCAGAAAGGAAGGATTTGTTCGAAATGACACTCTATCTCTATGAAAAATCAAATATGGACTCGATGCATAAGGTTTGAAGCTCAGAGATACGTCTGGCAGAAGTAATGGCGACCAAAAACAAGGTTTTCCATGACAAATATTTGAGGTTGCAAGAAGAAGCTGGTTCAAAAGGTGGCATTGTCAAAGCTTGTAGGACTAGTGACAGGTCCCATGGTTGAGTAGGTTCTCTAAATGGGAGTTTTAGATGATTCACACCTTTTATGAAAGTCTTGCACAATTTGTGTGAGATAAGAGAGGAGTCTTGGACACCATCATGGAAATTAGATATTGCAGCCAAATGAACACTAATGGTAAAGGCAGATAGACTGGATTGAAATAGGGTGGCTAGATACTCCAGTACTATCGACACGGGTGCTGAAAAGGGATCTACCTCTTTTTCTTTCAGCTAAAAAGTAAATCTTTTCCATTTGCTGAGATATCTAATTCTGGTGGAAGACTTATGAGATGCAATAAGAATGTCACGTACTGGCAATCAAGGGAATTGGAGGAGCCAAGCTATGAGCTTCAGGCTGTTCAAGCTGGGGTGAATCAGATTCTGTGGATGGGAGATCAACCCTGGTGTTGGATGGAGAATCCATGGTTGATCTAGCAGGTGAGGCCAAAGGAAGGGGAACCAAATCTGACGATGCCAATATGATGCCAATATGGTGTTATGAGGTTTACTTTGCTCTTCAACCGATGGTTTTTTTCAGAAACTGGGGAATGAGGGGGAGAGGTGGAAATGCATAAAGTAGACCCAAGGGCCAATCATGGACTAGAGCGTCCCTGGGTGACTGTCCCGGAGGGGGAATCAGGGCAAAATAGTTGCTGCATTTGTAGTTGGTCGGGAACGCAAAGAGGTCGCAGCAAGGAAGACCCCAGCGGTTGAAAATCTCCACCACTATCAAGGGATTCAGGGACCACTCGTGAGGTTGTAGTATACACCTGCTGAGTCTGTCTGCTATTACGTTGGAACACCCAGGAATGTGCGTTGCTAGAAGAAAACGGCTGGTAGCCATCGCCCAATGCCATATCCTGAAGGCCTCTTGACAGAGTGGGCAAGATTTAGTTCCGCCCTGTTTGTGATGTACCAGACCACCGCCATGTTGTCGGATTGTATCGCAATAGTCCCAGATGGCAGCAGGGGATGGAATGCTTTCCATGCCAGAAGCACCGCCCTCAGCTCTAGAACATTTATATGCAGATGGGCCTCCATTTCGAACTAAGTACCTTGGACTGTCAGTCCCTGACATAGCCCCCCCCCCACCCACCCCATCAGGGAGGCATCCATGGTCACTGTAGCCTTGGGCTGTTGGGGGGGGAGAAGGGATGAGACCATTGTGATGGGTTGTGGGCCATCCACCAATTTAAATCCTGTTTGCACCTGTGAGTTACCCTAATCTTGGCTGAAAGACGGTACTGAAAGGGATACCATTGGGTGAGCAGTAGCCATTGTAGAAGCCTCATGTGAAACCTGGCCAGGGGGGACAATGGTGATGGAGGCTGCCATGGAACCCACCAACTGTAGAAAAGAGTGAGCTGTGAATTTCTCCCTTGAAAGGATTGGGATCAGTTGTTGCTTTATCCTTAGAATTCTGTGCTCTGGAATGGATGCTCTGCAATTCTTTGTATTCAAGATGACCCCTATGAATTCTGTGGACTGAGATGGGGTGAGATTGGATTTTTGCCAGTTTATGGTTATGTCTAGCCTTTCCGCAGAGAGGCGAGAGTATGCCAGGGCTTCTACCAATAGACGTCTGGTGGGGGCGGAGATGAGACAGTCGTCTAGGTATGGAAATACCTGGAATCCTTGTAGTCACAACTGAGCTGTGACGACTATCATACACTTTGTGAACACTCTGGGGGCTGTAGAGAGTCCGAAGGGCAGTACTCTGAATTGTTAGTGAGAAGCAAAGGAATCTTCTTGATGGTCTGTCCACTTTTATGTGGTAGTACGCATCTTGAAGATCCATCGAGCACATCCAATCGTCTTTTTCCAAAAGCGGAAGGATAGACTGTATTGTGACCATCCGGAATTTTTGTACTTTTACAAACTTGTTCAATACACTGAAATCCAAAATTGGTCTCTAGCCCCCGGTTTTCTTTTGCACCAAAAATAGTCTTGAGTAGAATCCAGATCCTATCTGGTCGGGAGAGATTATTTGGATGGCTCTTTTTCTTAGCAGTTTTGAAATCTCTAATGCTGCCTCTTCCCTTTGACTGAGTGAAACATCAGGTAAGTTTGTTGGGAGAGCGGGACAAAGGTCGAAGAAAATATGATAACCTCTGGTTATTATCCTTTGTACCCAAGAATCGGTGGTGATGGTTAGCTAGGCAGAAGGGCACAAAGAGAAACTACCCCCAACCACTTCCAGAGAAAAGCAGTTGGGCCGCTCTTCAGAAGCGGTGGTAGAACTGGCCAGGGAAAGAGTCCCTGGAACCCTGGTTACATGGACCCCCTCTGCCCCGAAAAGGGCATCTTCCCTATGAGTTTCCCCCTCTGCCTCTAGGGGAGAACTCGGCCTGTGTGTCACGGAAAGGACCCTGAGACTTTTTGTACCATATCTTCCCTCTCTTCTGGTTTCTGGAGAAAGCCCATTATGGGGAACAATAACAGACACCCACGGCAGAAAGGGTCTTACCATCCTGTTCACATCTGGCCAGTGTGCTTTTAACCATGGGTCTAAACAATGAAGAGGCTTCGATGGGAGTGTTGAGAAAGGAAGCCTTGAAGGGTTCTGCAAAATTGCACAAACGCATCCAGGCATGTCGACTCAGAACAATGCCTGAACTCGCCGCTCTAGCTGCTCCTTCTGATGCGTGAGATATGAGGCGCATGGAGGAGTTAGATATTGATTCAATGGTGGCTAGCTGAGAGGCCACTTTGTCATGGACCTCATCAGACACAGCACCAGCCAAAGCTTCAGAGAGCTCAGAAATTAAATCTCTTTGAAGCCTGGAAAAGTGTGCCATATAGTTCAGGGACCTGATTGCAAAGGTTGCTGATGTAAAAGTATGCTTCCCTATTCTGTCCAGACCCCGGGACTCTCTGTTGGGCAGATGGACAGTCTGTTTTTCTTCTTCTGCCAGGTCCTTTTTGGTTGCGGCCGCCACCACCAAAGCAACTACAGGACCAATGGGGATCAGTAGCAGAAGTGGACAAAATTTTATCCGGCCCCTGGTGAATGCCCTCAATGGTGTCAGGAGCCTTCCATGCCTGCTGCATGACGAGCTGGACCAGTTTGTCGGCAGGTGGAGTAACCCAGGAGGTAGGGGACCGGGCGAGAAAGGCCTGCAGTAATACAAGACTCTTCAGAGGTTGGGTTCGCGGGCTGCCAGTCACCTCTGTTTAAGAATTTCAAGATCACCACCAAAGGATACCTCAGAGGGTGAGTGAGGGGACCCTTCCCCATCATCAAAGTCCGTGTCTTCAGTAAGGGACTCCTCTGTGGAGTCCATGTGCTTCCTCTTGCATGAGCTCTTTTGATGAATTTCTCAGAGGTAGAAGCTGGGGAAGACAGCGCAAAAGGGGTCTCCTGTGGGGTATATCCTGAGGCCCTTGCACCCAGTGTCCGTTAGGAGCGACTTGTGCACATTGCGGTCTAGAGGAGGGTGGGGAGAGTGAAAGCACAGGATCGCCAACCGACGCCAGAGCCTTCTCCATTAGCTGGAAGGCCGATCCACCTGAAGAGGGGTGAGTGTCCAGGGCAGGGATCACCCTTCTCCTAAGTGGCTAAGCCTGCTGACTCGGAGTCCCTGGATGGCTGTGGAACACCAAATTACGTACGCCACAGCGGACATCCTGGGTTGTAGCGAAACTCTCCTGCCACAAAGGCAACTCCCACTCTTTAGTGAGGTCCAAAAAAGGAACTGTAGAGGGGGAAGACTGTGCTAGATCAAGGGGCTTCAAAGGCAGTGAAGGAGGAGAATAAGTAGGGGTCTTTGGTAAAGGGTGATCACCTCCCGAGGAAGGATAGGTCCGGGGGGGTGGGATACCTCTGACCAAAAGCACTTGATCCACAAGACGCAACACTTCGTGTTCAGAGAGGCTTCTAGTGGACGTCACGGACATGGCTGAGGGGGAATCAGGTCTAGCCAAAGACAGAGCAAGCTCGGTGCCCACCTCGGAGGTCTGCACTGAAAACAACAGGGCTATAAAGGACTGAACTACAAGTATCTGCACTGAGGAAATCATCGGTGCTGAAGTCATGGTCTGTACTGATAAGGACGGTACCAAAGTGGTTGTCGGTGCTAAGGCTGGAACCGAAAAAAATCGGTGGAGATAACTGAATGGTCAGTGCTGAGAGAGTGGTCGGTGTCAGGTAAGTTGTCGGAGCCAAAAAGGCAATGGGTGTCGAAAAATCCATCGACGTCATGACAATCTGCATCGACTGGACAGTCAGTGCCGGTAAAGAGGTCTGAACGAAGGAGCCCCTCGGTACTGATACGGTAAAGGCCACGCTAGTCGGTGCCAAAGTCACAGATGGCTCCAATGGCCTCGGTGCCGAAGGTCTAGGTACCGAAAGTGCTGGAGCTGAAGAAGTCGAATCCGAACTGGAAAGCTTAGCTTTCTTGGGTCTTGGTTCCTGGGGGTCCCCAGCAGGGGATGAAGGAAGAGACTTGGCCTTTATATGTTCATCACTCTTTTTCTTATGGGATCTTGGAGGGGTTGAAGCCTCCAACCCAGAAACAGCCTCTGAAAAAGGAGATTTAAGTAGCCCCTTCAATATTAATTTATTTTTTTCTCTCAATCAACGTCCTGTTAGAGAAATTCTTACAAATCCTGCAGGATGGGTCAACAGTTAAATGAGGCACACCCAAGCAATAGACACGCATGGAATGTGCATCTGAAGTAGGTAATTCATGGCCACAATCTAAACATCTTTTAAATCCTGGACTACCTCTTATCTGCCATGTTAGAAAGAAAGAAGGAAACCCAGAAAAAATACCAGCAATGGTACAAGAATTACCCGAAGGTAAGAAGGAAAGAAGGTTTACAAACGATGGTAAAAAAAGAAATTACCTTGCGGTAAAGAGGAGGAAAGGAATAGAAAAAATTCAAGGATAGTCGCTGAATGCGATAAGGTAAGAGAAAACTATCTAATAACTTTGCTGTGAGAAAAGGCTGTTTTAGAATTTAGTATGAAGAAAAATATTGTACTTAGCTCAAGAGAAGTAGCTTGACACAACCGAATGGCGATGGGGCAAATCTGAGGTAACAGGGAAAGGGGAATTCTGGGTAAGAGTTTTTAGCTCGAGAGTTTGTAGTTGACACAAGCTTGGAAGATGGCCGGCTCAGTTCTGAGGTCGGAACCAATACCCACATGTAAGGAATGAACGAGGATTAACAATATCAGATGAAAAGCTTCAAGAAAAATTACAGTGACAGAGATATTTACAGAACAGTAACACAGATACTATACTGTTACATTTAAGCAGGTTAGAGAGTTTTCATAAGTATATTTGTTTCAGTTTGATCATAATACTATAGTCAAAGGATTCCTTCCTGGGTAAAAGTCAATCATGTTAACCTGTCACTAGTGTTTACACCTCAGGGTGCACCCACCACCACCACAGTTATTACTGGAGATGTACTTATTTGCACCTGCTGGAAAGATTCAAATGACCATTTCTCAGGTACAAGTCAGTTGCACGCTCTAATGGGTGCTTATACATCACGATGTACCCACCACCACAGAGGCTGCAGGGTGTATATCTTCTGCACCCATTGGAAACAGATCAACTTAGCTCCAAGTGTTAATATTTACCATTTGTATCCTTCAACGTTTCATTCATAGTACGAGACGTTAAATCTAGGTCCCATCTGCCTAAGTTGGTGGTAGCTCAGTTGGATGGAAAAGATCCCACCACACCAATCAATGCGTAGGGGCTTTTTATTTTGTGAACACACACATACATCTTACAGAGTTACAATATTTACAAGTATCCATACATTTACTTTATATTTTCAAGTATTCCCCCCACTCTTTTACCCACAACCAAAAAACATATATTTTCCAGTATATTTGCTAAAGTCCATTTCCCATTATATTTAACTTCATTACATCTCTCATTCTAGATTATCCATGCAGCATAAAAAATAATTTTGTCCATCATCTTTACTTGTCTTCAAACTCAATAATAACTACATTCTATCATGTCCATGTTTAACTGTTCATGTTTTAAATACTTTTTAATCATATCATGTTTACATATTTCTACCTATAACTTCTTAATTGTCACATTTTAAAAAACATGTTCTACATTTTTTAATTCCCCACACTTATTACAAAGTCTATCTTGTTTTCTCTTATACTGCATATTAGCTTTTACAGGGAGTTTGCATACGGATAATCTCCACAAAAAGTCGTTAAGTTCCTTTATTTTTTGTTGTTTTTTTTATCACCTTAATATTATTTTTTCTTGTTCATTTCAAGATGTTTCCATTGGTGAACAAAATAAAAGTTTCTCATTATGGAAGGCAGGTTGGCATTGTGGTTAACTTGTTTACCTTACAAACACAGTACAGGGTTTGATCCTCTGATAGGGTAATTGGCTAGGCTTAAAATGGCCCACAACGGCAGTTAGCTTAGTACTAATCGATGAACCTATTATATTGGCATACTATTCCTTTCTGGTCTTTTCTGTTACATTCTTCCTTATTTTCCATAATGCAGTTTTATTCTGATATTCTTTTACTTTGTCATTAATACTTTTACCTTTCTTCTTTACTTCCATTCCCTCCCATACATCTTTATGTTTATAGTACATTATCATTTCTATCATTTTTTTTTCTTCCTTCATAGTATTTTTTAATACTTTGTATAAACTTAAAGATGCTGCATGCACAATAGGATTAATTAAACCTAGCCCCCCTTGGTCTTCTTTCATATACAATATTCCTCTTTTAACTGGGTTCAGTCTAGAACCCCAAATAAATGAAAATATTATCATTAATTTGTTTTCATATTTTGCAGGTATCAAACATTTGCTATATATATATACTATTTTACCTAATAGCATACTACTGATTAGATGTGCCTTCTTTGTATGAAAACCAATGTTTTCCAAAACATAAGCATGTCCTTTGTTTCTTTCATTACTTTGTCCCACTGTTCCTGTTTGTACTAATTTTCCCACATTTTACTCCCAGCACATCTCTGTACTTGTCATTAAATTCAACACCACCTATTTCACCATTAAAACCAAATCCTTTCCTTTTTTTTCTTTATTTATATTTAGTCCAATTATTCCCAACATTACACCTAAGTTTTCTCTTTCCATTCACAGTATATTCTTTGTAATTTTTACATTATCATATGCATGTGTGTACATTGACTGTTGTACTTCTTTTACCATGTTATAACCTCCACTTCTTGACATTTTGTTAATTTCAATCATTACATTCATAACCAACAAAAAAAATTAAATTACTGGCTGGACACCCCTGTCTTATTCCACATTCTGTTTTATTTTTCCCCTATCCAATGCATTCACATTTAGTTTCACAATTTTTCTCATACACCAATTTAATTATACTTATATTGTACACTAAGTCATCAATTACTTCTCTTATTCTCCATAATAGCTCTCGACTTCTCTTTCCTTTTCTCCCAAATATATTTTGGTCATATACATTCTCCATTTTACATTGTAATCATTTTGTAATTATTCTCATAAATACTTTGTAATCTGTATTATTCAATGTTATCAGTCTCCAACTTTTTATCTGATCTCTATTCCCTTTTTTAATATAAATTTTATTATTCCAGTACAGAAGAATGAAATCCACACCGTCCCCTTAAGTCAGCCATTACTTCGAAAAAAACAAATGGACTTAAGTAAACAACTGCAATCTTCCAAAATACGGTTACATGGTGTAAAAAATCCAATGGAATCAATTCCACAACTTGAAAAGAAATTTATTAAGCGCTTTTGTCTCTCTAAATAGAAAGACTTCATCAGAACAAGAACACTTATACTAAAACCTCTTAAATAGTAAAAATAAGTACAAATACAATTACAAGTACAATTAACAAGTCCACCCTTGAATAATTCAATTAACAAATTGTTAATTCACCTTTTCGAAACACATTCTTTCAAAACCAATCAAATATAAACACTATCAAATTTTGATTTGTATGCTAAAAACATGCAGTATAAGTAGAAGTAATAATAAAACTGCTATAATTCCAAAGCTTTTAGTTTCAACAACAGTAATACAGAAATATTGTCATTAAGACCTTGGGGGTTGGTGGCATTTAACCTCAATTGCCACTGTAACACCTTAATTTCTATTTGGAGTTCCCTCCAACTCTTTCTTCAAATAATTTCTAGAATACCAAACTTGAAACAGGAAAAACCTAAACAACTGATACTGTGTTTAAAAAGTGCAGTATTGTAATTTTTTATGGCTATAGCATATAAATGCTCATAAATCCTTTTTTTAATGTTCTTTCAGTTTTATCTGTGTAAAAAAATATTTTGTGCAAATAACGATATAAACAATTCCCCTTGTGTTGCAATTGTCATTTTTCAACACTATTTTAAAAGGGATGTTTGGTAAACTAATATTATATGTTTCCAGAATATAGGGGCATTGCTTACAAGTCCCACATTTAACTGTCCTCTTTGGATTTATCTGCTTATTTAATCTCAAATGTTCAAAAAGGAATTTGAAATTCTTCCCCATCTTATAGACAAATCATGGTGTTTCACCTAAAATCTCAACTAACCCTGGTACAGTTTTAAAAATTAGCCAATTCTTTTTGATTCTGTCTTTAATGTCTTTATGCCATTATCCCTAGGGTACTACCAGATTTTCAAAGGATTTGAATACAACCTGCCTTCCTTTTTATCTTTACCCAACACAATATCAGTATAACCTAACAGCAGCTTATATTGCTTTCACCAACCTTGTATTATTTTTTCTCTCATGCTCGGAATCATCGAAAGTGGGTAACCCCTGTCTAAAAACATACTAGAAATTTTGTGTACTTCCTGTGTTAGGTTAGAAAAAAACAGAACACATTCAGGCTGCTCGTATTAACTGCCCTTTAAAAATATTTTTCTTCATGTGGAATGGGTGGTCACTTCTAAAGTCTAGATAATTATTGGAAAAGGTGGCTTTCCTGTACACCTTTGAGGCAAAAATAGAAGTTATGTTCTTACCATAACGTTCCATGTTAGTTGTCTTCTTCTCGCCTTCTTCTTGCTGGATGGGTTCGGAGCCGACCTCGGCTCCGACTCGGCCACTCTAAAAGCTCGAGAGTTGGTTCCACCGGCTCGAGGCTCCCCTTATATCCCACAATGCTAGGCGAGAGTTACCTCAAATCTCGTTTGTAAGCTAACCCCAGCTTAAAATAGTAACAGTATAACTGTAAAACAGAGTCCACCTCTAACAACAGGAAGAAAGAAGGGTGACCTACATCCTGAACCAGGAAATATGCATAATAGCATATGTCTAAGAAAGAGGTGGTAGAAAGAGAGGTCACAATCACAACTCCTCTAGGTCTGTCCAGGCCAGGGGGAAGGAGGGTGGGACGCAAGAAGAAGGCGAGAAGAAGACAACTAACATGGAACGTTATGGTAAGAACATAACTTCTATATGTTAAGTTGTCTATCTCGTCTTCATTCTTGCTGGATGGGACCGCGTCCCTAGCACCTTGTCCCGGGTGGCCTAACGGAACAGACTCCTGAGAACAGTGGAACCAAAGTTAGCTCTATGCCTAGAAGCTAAATCCAACTTAAAATGAGAAATGAAAGTGTGAGGAGTAGCCCAAGTAGTCGCTGCACAAATGGTGTCGATAGGCAGTCTGTCTTGGAAGGCTAAAGAAGTAGCCAAAGCTCTGGTGGAATGAGCCTTAGGTTTATCAGGCAGCTTTTGATGTCTAATTTCATATACAAGGGAAATCAAAGATGTTAGCCATCTGGATAATGATACCTTTGAAACTGAAAGTCCCTTTCTGCTTTCCGCATACGAGACAAACAGCTGATCAGATTTTCTGAACTGTTTTGTTCTATCCAAGTAGTACCTCAATTGACGGTGAACATCCAGGCAGTGTAATTTTTGTTCAGACCTATTGGAGTATTCTGGAAAAAGACAGGTAGATCAATGCTTTGATTTAGATTTGACGTCGAGACCACCTTAGGCAAGAAGGACGGGTTAGTTCGTAAGGATACTCTGTCCTTATGAAACAAAAGATAAGGAGGACGACAGCTGAGTGCTTGAAGCTCTGAAACTCTTCTAGCTGATGTAATAGCTACCAGAAAAGAGTCTTCCATGATAATAATTTTAAAGAACAGGAGACTGCAGGTTCGAAGGGGAAGAATCAAAGAAGCAAGAACTAAATTTAGGTCCCAAGGAGAAGGAGGATTTCTTATAGGAGGTCTGAGAAGAAAAACTCCTTTCAAAAAGGCTTTGCAAAGCTTGTGGGACATTAAGGCAGATTCAGAAATACCCACATGAAAGTTAGAAATAGCTGCCAATTGAACTTTAAGTGTAGAGGGAGATGAACCTGCATGGAAGAGTTCAGCTAGAAAATCAAGGACTAATTGGATGGAAGCAGTGAAAGGATCTATGTCCTTTCCTTGAGCCCAATATGTGAAGCGTTTCCACTTACTCAAATAAATCTTCCGAGTGGAAGATTTATGGGAAGCTATCAAAATATCTCTAACAGAGTGAGATAATTGAGGAAGCCTGGCTAAGGTTGGAACTGGAGGAACCAAGCAGTGAGGTTCAGAGAGGGGAGGGAGTGATGAAACTGACCCGACTGATGGATCAAAAGATCTGGAACTAGGTCCAGATTCCACGGTCGCTCCAAGAGAAAACGATGTAGAAAGGGGAACCACACTTGTCGAGGCCAGTAAGGAGCAATGAGGATCAATGAGGCCTTCTGAGCGATAGCTTTCTGTATCACTTGAGAGATCAGTGGGAAGGAAGGAAATGCATACAGAAGTCCCCGGGGCCAAACTTGGACTAGAGCGTCTCTGCTCGGTTGGCCTGGTAAAGGGAATAGAGTGAAATATTCTCTGCACTTGCTGTTTTGGGGAGTAGCAAAAAGATCGCAGCAAGGCTGACCCCACTTGAGAAAAATTTCTCTCACTACAGAGTCTTTCAGAGACCACTCGTGAGGCATGAGTATGGCTCTGCTCAACTTGTCCGCAATTTGATTGGACTTTCCGGGGATGTGCGTTGCTATCAGAAACCGCTGAGAAGAAATCGCCCATTGCCACAGTCTGAGTGCTTCTCGACACAGGGGTATGACCTGGTTCCGCCTTGTTTGTTGATGTACCACACTACAGACATATTGTCTGTTTGGATTGCAATTGTTCCCAAGGGAAGAGAGTCTTGAAGGGCTTGCAACGCTAAAAGCACTGCTCTCATCTCCAGAACATTTATGTGCAAGTGGCATTCGTTTGGTTGCCATGTGCCCTGGACCGTCCTGCCCTGATAATGCCCCCCCACCCGATCAGGGAGGCATCCGTTGTCAGAGTAGCAACCGGAGGGGGTGGAACAAAGGGTCTTCCCAACAAGAGCTGAGGGAAGACATCCACCACATGAGATGATTTTTGCACGCTTGCGTGATCATAATGGTGTGAGACATTGGAAGTTGCTGGTATGACCATTGAGTAAAGAGCATCCATTGAAGGATCCGCATGTGGAATCTGGCTAATGGAAGCAGAGGTATGGCGCTGCCATAATTCCCAACACTTTCAGAACTAACCTGGCTTTGATTCTGTTGTTGTTGAAAAGGAGTGATACCAGTTTGTGAATGTCTGTTATTCTTTGATGTGTTAGTCTTGCAGACATGTTTACTGTATCTAGATTTGCGCCTATGTAGGTAATAGTACGACAAGGCGACAAAACAGACTTTTCGCAATTTATTGAAATACCCAGCTTTTGACAAAGCGAAAAGTGTAATCTCTGGCCATCAGAAGGAGATGCTTGGTGGGAGCTGTGAGGAGCCAGTCGTCCAAATATGGAAACACCTGGAATCCTTGTCGTCTCAGGTGAGAAGCTACCACTGCCATGCATTTGGTAAACACCGGGGGCAGTGGTGAGACCAAAGGGCAGGGCCCTGAACTGAAAATGACTGGTTCCCAGCCTGAAGCGGAGGAATCTTCTGGAGCGTCTGTTCATTTTTATGTGATAGTACGCATCCCGAAGGTCTATAGAGCACATCCAGTTTCCTTTGCCCAAAAGGGGAAGGATGGATTGCAGCGTGACCATCCAAAATCTTGTTTTCTTGACTGATCTGTTCAAGACACTGAGATCCAAAATTGGTCTCCAGTCCCTGTTTTCTTTGGAACTAAAAGAACCTTGAGTAGATTCCGGATCCTTGCTGGTCTGCTGGAACTGGCTGAATTGCTCTTTTGCAAGCAGTTTTGAAATCTCCAAAACCGCTAGATCCCTTTGAGCGGGTGGAACATCTGGAAGGGATTTTTGACTGATTTGGAATGCGAAGAAAGGGGATAGAATAGCCTTCGGAAATGATGGACTGTACCCATTTGTCTTGAGTCAGGGATAGCCAGGCTTCTGGGTACAGTGACAATCTTCCCCCGACTGCCTCCGAAGATGGGCAGTCGGGCAACACCTCAGGGATGCTGAAAGGGCTTGTCAGGGAAGGCTTCCCGATTGCCCTGGTTCTGCGGACCCCCCCTGCCCCTAGGGCGGCGTCTACCATTGCTATTCCCGCCTCTGCCTCTGGCGGGGAAACGACTCTGTGCGTCAGGCGAAGTCCCTTGAGATTGTTTACGGAACCACATCTTTCCACCTTTCTGGCCTTTGGGGTAAGGCCTAGAAGGAGTAGAAAAACGGACTCCGACGGCAGAAAGGGTCTTGCCATCAGTTTCGCACCTAGTCAAGGTTTCTTTCACTTGAGGACCAAAGAGGGATGATCCATCAAATAGTGAAAGACGTCTTGAAGGGGTCCGCAAAATTGCATAGCCACATCCAGGCATGCCTACGTAAGGCCACACCTGTCCCTGCGGCTCTGCTCGCTCCATCAGCCGCGTATGAAAGAAGGCGCATGGAGGAGTTGGTTATGGAGTTAAGGGTAGCCAGCTGCGTGTTCATCTTATCTTGGAAACCCGCAGCTGTAGGGTCCTTTAACATTTCACTCGCTTCCTTGATCAAGTCCCTTTGAAGACGAGTAAAATGGCACAGGTAGTTCAGCGAACGCATGGTAAATGTCACTGACGAGAACATCCGCTTCCCGTACCTGTCCATGGACCTAGATTCCTTGTTAGGTGGATGGACAGGTACTGAAGGATCAGCTAGCTCCTTCTTAGTGGCAGCAGCTACCACCATAGCATCCACAGAAACTCCTTTTGTTAAGAACTGTTTGTCTGCTGGTGCTGTTATGAACTTGGAGGGTCTCCTGGGAGTGGGGTCCACTGAATCAGGAGCCGTCCATGCCTTCTTAGCAACCACCTGCATGAGGAAGTCAAAGGGGGGGGGACACCCAGGAGGTGGAAGGACGAGAGCCAAACGCCTCAAGATACACAGATTCGTCCTCCGAAGGGTTGAGGGCTGGCCAATTTCCCCTCTGTTTCAGGATCTCCAGAATGTCTGCAAATGAGACATCTTCAGAAGGGGAACGGGGGAACCCTCAGAATCATCCAAATCTGTGTCTGACGTGATGGACTCAGGTGAGTCAATGTGTTTCCTCTTACACTTCCTCTTCCAAGGGGGCTCTTCTGCCAAATCAGGAGAGGCCTCGGAAGAGGATGAAATCCCCACAGGGGGTTCCTGAGGAGCTGGCTCTCTGCGGTCCGGGATGAGGGAGTGAGTCGACAACCTGAGGCACCGTGAGGGAGGGGCGGACGGAGCCGACTGTGGAGTAGAGCCAGGCTCTAACACACTCCGCATGACCTCGAATGCACCCCTGTCAGGCAGAGCCAGAGGTCCCGCTCCGAAGCTAAGAACCCCCTCGGCACCGACAGTGATGGCTCGAGGCCCGATGTCGGAGCCGAACTCACCAGCGCCAAGCACCGAGAGGAGAGGGGGTCGACAAGGGTCCGATGCCACTCACCCCTCGGAGCCGGCGAGGGAAGTCCGGCGCCGAGATTCTTCCAAGGAAGAAAGCGGAGCTGGCAGCGGGCCGAAGACAATTGTATCGGCTCCGACGCTATCACAGTCTCGGTTCCGACGCGACCCGGCTCCGAGCTCAAGAGAGTCGAAGGAGGAATATGTTGATGGACCGGGGCAGGCATCGACTGATGAGTCGGGCTCTGAAGCATCTGGGCCAGTGCCTCGGACTTAAGTCGACTCACTACCCTCTGAAGGTCATGATCCGACAGCCTCGATGACCTAGAGGAGTGAGATCTTTGGCTCCGTTCAGACAGCAAGGGAGATCCTGGAGCCGAAAGAACGGAGCCAAGAGATGGTGACCTGGACCTCTTCCTAGTTGTCGGCTCCGAAGGTCTGGTCGGAGCCGACACGGGAACTTCTACTACCTCGGCTCCGGCCGGAGCCAAGGGAGCCACAGAAACTGTGGACTGAGACTTATCAGCTCCAGCCGGAGCCGATGAAGGCAGAGGTTGAGAAACCTTAGGTCTCGGCTCAGTTGTCGGAGCCGAAGACCTAGATGCCTTAGAGGGCTTCCCTGTTGAAACAGATAGGGAATCCTCTGGCTTGAGTAAACCTCTTAATATCAATTTATTTTTTCTTTCCTGCAGGACCCTGGGGCTGAAGCCATGGCACACAGCACAGGAGTCCTGCAGGTGCAAAGGCCCCAGACAGTAGACACAAGAAGTGTGAGCGTCTGTCAGAGACATTTTCTGACAGCACGCATCACACTTCTTGAATCCGGAGACCTTTGCTTCTTTAGACATTTTTAAACAGGTGTAAACAAACACACACACACACACTAATTACACCCTGTCAAGTTAAATTATAATAAAAACCACTAACTAGGATTTTAAAATAATACACACACACTCCACTAGGGAAGAGAAAAGGCCTGTAGGCCTAAGGGAAGAACCTAAAGTTCTTGAGGAAAAAACGAATGTTTTTGGAAGGGGATAAAAATTTCTCTAAACTAAGGGAAATAAGTAAAAATATTAAAATTAAAGGGGTTTAGATAGACTAAATTACACAAGAAAAAGTCACTTACCAAGAACCGGTAGAAAACCAACCTCGAAGCTGTAGCTGCAAACGAGATCTGAGGTAACTCTCGCCTAGCATTGTGGGATATAAGGGGAGCCTCGAGCCGGTGGAACCAACTCTCGAGCTTTTAGAGTGGCGAGTCGGGCGAGGTCGGCTCCGAACCCATCCAGCAAGAATGAAGGCGAGATAGACAACTTAACATCTTCTGTTTTCAACATCCTTATAAAGGGTTACATCTAAATAATTGATTGAGGTGTTTGAAAAATCACTGAACGTAAAATTAACCAAAATATCATTTACATAGTTTACAAATTCATCAATATATATATCAGTCTCCAACTTTTTATCTCATCTCTATTCCCTTTTTTAATATACACTTTATTATTGCAGTACAGATTTCTTTATATGTAATCCCTGTTTCTAGCCATTCATCACCTTGATAAACATTCCCTTTTGCCAGTCCTCAGTTTCTTTATACATGTTATATTCAATTCCATCTATTCCTATTGCAGAATTCATGTTTAGATCTTTCATAATTTTATTCAGTTCATTTATTTTTTCTAAACATTTATGTTCTTTAATTTCTCTATCATAATTTTTCCTATATTCACTTCTTTCTTAAATACATTTAATACATGTTCTCTAACTATTTCATATATTCCTTTTTTTTTAAATTAATTTACCTTCCCTTTTAATTCTCTTATCTTTCCTTCTTTCATTATCTTATACAACTAAGGTGCTACCTCTTCTTTTTTCCTTGTAACAAATATTTTTGTTTATATAACAGGCTATAAATCTTAATCTCATTAATTTTATACACTTATTTTTCCTTTTCATAAATTTTTCTCTTTTTCTAATAAATCTTTGAATATTTAACTTAACATTCTATATTTTTCTTTTACGTTTTTATTTTCTATGCATTTTAAAAATATTTGTATGTTTTTCTTTAAAATGCATCCGCCATACAGTACAGTTTTGTACCTACCATAAATGTAGATGTTCGAAGATCCACATTGCTGCAGTCCTTACATATGGGTAGTCCGCTGTCCTCGGTCGGCCCGAATACCAAAGTATAAGGCTGACGTTGGTCAAGGCGCTTAAAACTGACATCAGGACGTCAGGGTACAAAAGCGCATGACCGACGTCATATCCTCAGTCTTTTCTTGCCCCAGATGTCAGAAGGCCCTAAAAAGAAAGGCCAAAACCAAAAGACAGCAAAAAACCAACCACCCCTGCACTAATCCTATTTACAATATTTACAATATTCACAACCCAAACCACACAACCGCCTCTACCTACAGCGCGGGAGCAGGGAGGGTACATTGGACTGCAGCAATGTGGATCTTCGAACATCTACATTTATGGTAGGTACAAAACTGTACTATGTTCTTCATCTCACATTCCTGCAGTCCTTACATATGGGTAGAATCCCAAAGCAGAGGTAAGAGAGGATGGCAAAACTATAAAGCATTAGGAGCTGCCAAAATGCCCTGTAAAATTGCAGTGGCAAAACCAGCCCTAGATTTAGAGTAAAGTGGAAGGTGGTAATGCTTAGAGAAAGTATGCACTGAACTCCAAGTAGCTGCCTCCAAAATATCTTTAGTTGCCACCCCCTTTAAAAAAGCTGTAGAAGTGGCAGTAGCCCTAGTGGAATGAGGCCTAATCCCAGCTGGAATCTCCTTACCATGATGGGAATAACAGAAAGCAATACAAAACCCAATCCACTTAGAAATAGTTTGTTTTGAAACAGGCTTGCCCTGAGAACCCAAAGCAAATGAAACAAATAACTGCTGAGACTGCCTGAACCCTTTAGTTCTGCTCAAATAATATCGCAACTGCCTGTGTATATCCAAAGTGTGCAAAATCTTTTCCCTTTATTTTGGGGTTTGCATAAAAAGTAGGCAAATGAATAGTTTGGTTTAAAGCCACACTAGAAACCACTTTAGGCATAAAGGAAGGATTAGTGCATAAAGATACCCTATCCTTATGGAAAATTAAGAAAGGCTCAACCGCCATAAGGGCCTGTAATTCAGAAACCCTTCTTGCAGAGGTTATGGCCAACAAAAAAGCAGTCTTCCATGATAAATATTTCAACTCGGCAGTAGCTGCAGGCTCAAAAGGTTGTAGAGTGAGTTTCTCCAACACAAAATTGAGATCCCAAGCAGGAGTAGGAGCTCTACGTGGGGGTCTTATATTCTTTGCCCCTCTAAGGAATTGCTTAAACAAAGGATGAGAAAATAATGGTGGGTCACAGTCATAGTGAGCAGAAATTGCTGCAGCATGAACCTTAATAGAGGAGAAGGACAAACCTTTGTCCAGTAACTCAGTAAGATATTGAAGAGCCACACTTAAATTAGGCTTAGAAACATCAAATTCCTTTGCTGTACTCCAAAATAAAAATCTCCTCCATTTATCTGCGTACACTTTCCTTGTACTAGGCCTTCTGGCCTCCAAAATAACATTCAAAACTTGCTGTGGAAGCTGAGACCCTCCAGGGTTTAAAACAGAATATGCCAGGCTGTTAGATGTAGAGAGTGAAGTTTGACATTGAGTAAATGACTGTTCTCCTGAGACAGCAGCTGTGGAATCGAAGGCAAAGGCCATGGAGGCTCCCGTACCAGACTTCTCAGTAATGGGTACCAGTGCTGTAGAGGCCAATCCGGAGCTATTAAAATCATCTTTGGCTTGTCCTGTCTGACCTTCAGGAGTACCTTTGGGAGGAGAGGCAGAGGTGGAAAGGCATACACATGAAGATTGCTCCAATTGAATGAGAGAGCATCCACTTTCCAAGCTGTGGGATAAAACCTTTTTGTGCAAAACTTTGGCAGCTGGTAGTTTAGTGGAGAAGCGAACAGATCTATGTCTGGAGTTCCCCATAACACTGTCAATTTCTGAAATACATGAGGATCCAATTTCCACTCGTGGGGATCCATAATTTGTCTGCTCAACACATCTGCTAAGGAGTTCTGTGCTCGGCAGAAACCTTGCCTGAAGATTTAGCTGTAAACTGAGAGCAGTCTCCCACAAAATCATTGCTTGTCTGCATAGAGGATGAGAATCGTTCCCCTTGCTTGTTGATGTACCACATGACAGTTGTGTTGTCTGTTAGAACCAACACCTGCCCTGGAAGAAGTAAATCCTTGAAAGCTATTAATGCAAATTGGACTGCTAACATCTCCTTCAAGTTGATATGCAGATGTTGAAGTCTGGCAGGCCACGTGTCTTGTACCCACTTTCCATTTAGATGAGCTCCCCAAGCTTTGTCTGAGGCATCTGTCGTTAGAATCTGACTCGCCTCTGGCCGGGTCACAGAGAGTCCCTTGTTTAGGTGACATTCCTGAGCCCACCACAAAAATTCCTTTTGAATGCAAGGTATTATCTGAATGACAGTGTCCATATCTGCAGTTTGGCATTGGGAAGCACCAGAATACAAGATGCCATGAACCCCAAGGCTTGAAGGACTGTCCTTGCAGTCAGCCTGGACTGATGAGACAATTGATGGAAGTAAAGAGAAAGATTCTTTTGTTTGTCCGGGGTCAAAAAGGCCATCTGGGATGCTGTATTCAGTCTCACACCCAGAAAGCACATGTCCTGAGAGGGTACTAGACTGGACTTTATTTCGTTCACAGAATACCCCAGGCATCTTAGCACTGCTATCACATACTGTAAATGAAGAAGTTCGTCCTTTCCTTGGGCCAGAATCAGGCAATCGTCCAAATAAGGATAGATCTGTATACCTCTTAGCCTGAAGAAAGCTATCACTGGAGCCAGAACCTTCGTGAACACTCTGGGCGCAGTAGATAAGCCAAAGGGCAATGCAGAGAACTGATAATGAGAAGTCCCAGCCCAAAGCAGATACTTTCTGCAACTGAGCCTGATAGGAACATGAAGGTAAGCCTCCTTGAGATCCAGAGTCACCATCCAGTGATCTTTGCCCAGCAGAGGTAAAAGATGTTGTAACGTCAACATTTTGAACTTGGGAATGTCCAGAAAAGTGTTGAGGATAGATTAATCCAAGATTGGTCTCCACGTGCTCCCTTTCTTTGGTACTAGGAACAGGCGAGAATAAAATCCTAGGCCCACTTCTGGCAGAGGGACCGGTTGTATGGCCCTTATTTGAAGTAGCAGAGAAATTTGTTTGTGAGCCTCTAGTCTTTGCTGAGGAGGAACGTCTGGCATGCCTTTGAAAGGAGGCAAGGTATGGAAATAAAACTTGTAACCTCGGTGTATGATATCCAATACCCATTTGTCTTGGGTAATCAAATTCCAATTTTCCTTGAAGAGTGCCAACCTTCCTCCCAAAGGAGCTGCCAGGCAAGAAGGATCTGGCAGCTGAAAAGGTAGGTCATTGGGCCTGTTTACGAAAGGACTGGCCCTGCCCTCACCGAAGATTGTGCAGGTGAACTCCCTGTTCTAGGTCTGAAAGAACTCTGAGCTCTGCCCCTACCACGTCTAGATCTACCCCTAGACTGAGAATCATAAGAAGGATCGTCCACCCCTTAGCAGGCCAATTCCTACTAAACTTTGGAGGCTGTACTTGCAAAAAATCTTTAACAGCCTGCATGGACTTAGCCTTGTCTTCCATTTTCTTCAAGACTGACTCCACAGGTGAACCAAACAACACATCAGACTGTAAAGGAGCATCCAAAATCCTTGTCTTAACATGGTCAGATAAATTCTGATCCCTCAGCCATGCGTGCCTGCGAAGAACTGAACCAGTGGCAGCCACCCTAGACGAGGCCTGTACAGCATCAAAACCACGTTGTAAAGAATGCTTACCCACCTGCTCTGAAACATGCACCAAATCTTGTAATTCTTTACACTCAATGCCTTCCGCCAGAGCATCCACCTTAGACTTCAATTGAGAAAGAAGATAGTTTTGATATTTCAACATATGAAACTGGCAATTCAAAGCCCTCATAGCTAGGGTAGAAGAAGTATAGACTTTCTTTCCCCATCTATCCAAAGCTCTGGCCTCTTTATCTGGAGGAACCGGATTTTTACAACAGAGGCCTTGACACCCTTAGGTCCCTGACTAACAGTTTCTGGGTCTGCCCTAGGACTCTTATAAAGATATTTATGAGCTTCAGGCACCCTGTAATACCTATCCGGTTTAACAGGAGCAGGAGGCAGAGAATCAGGATTAAGTGAAGCCTCTGCAAACACATCTTCCACAACATCCAGAACAGGAGGTATAGCCAAGGGCCTATGCTGGGGTAAAAGCAAAATTCCCTAAGCCTTTTCCTGGAATCAGAGAAGTCCTGACCTTCCCACTTAAAATGTTCCCTCATGGAATGAAGAGTCTCTGAAAAAGAAAAATCCTCTGGCGGAGAAGCAGAAGGAGTCGAATCATCTGCATCAGAATCAGAATAAGGAGAGTACTCCTGCAAGTCTTCAGCCGAAGACTCAGAAACATCCGAAGCCTGCTCAAAACTCCCCAACTCTGGCTCCACCCTAGGCCTCTTATCAGGAGGGGGCAAAGAACCTCTAATCAGAGTAATCAAATCTTCTGCCATTTTAAGCATTTGCTTCTTGGGCACAGACCCTGCTGCACTAGGAGTGACACCAACAGAAGCTAAACCTGGCCTGCCTCTGGGAGAAGCCTTGGAAACAGAAGGAGAGGGCCTAACCACCCTAGGAAGGGAGGGGAGTACAGCAACTTGGGAAGCCCCTTCTGCCTGACCTGCCTCCTGAGAGGCCACATCCTGCAATATCAAAGTCTCCCCCTGGGACTCCAGAGAAGCCTCCGTCAGAACCACCGGTTCCACTGACGCCTCTAAAGAACCGACGTCCGGAACGGACGACTATTCTTGCCTGGGTTTAACTGCTTTGTCTTTGCGCTTCTTTGAAGAAGCGGGTGCCGGAGAATCCGACGGCATATTATAATTGCACCGCTTCCCGAAGACCAGCCTAGCACAATCTAACCTTCGCTTAATAGTGCGCTTATTGAACCTAGCACAAAAGCGACACCCAACAACGTCGTGCTCAGGCCCCAAACAAGGAATACACAAAGAATGATAATCCCTATGCGGTATCTGTTTCCCACAAGAAATACAGTTATTCACTTTTTCTGACATCCGGTAAAACACTGAGGCAAGAAAAAACCAAAATATTCCCCAACGGGGTACTTAGCCAACTTTGATTCGGTCTGAAACTCCGAACTCGAAAAATTTCAGAACGCCGAACGGCACTTGCAACGCTGCTTCTGCATCGGACCATGCGGCAAAAAAGACTGAGGATATGACGTCGGTCATGCGCTTTTGTACCCTGACGTCCTGATGTCAGTTTTAAGCGCCTTGACCGATGTCAGCCTTATACTTTGGTATTCGGGCCGACCGAGGACAGCGGACTACCCATATGTAAGGACTGCAGCAATGTGAGATGAAGAACATCATCCAATTTTCAAAGAACTTTCATACCTATATGTTTCCAGAGTAAAATAAGCTATTTTCTTTCTACTAAATCCAAATCTTTTTCATTAATTATTTTAATTTCTTTTCCTGTCTTAATATATTTTTCATTTTCTTGTATTTTAATCCAAATAACTATATGATCAGAAAACTCGTTATAATCTATTCCTTTTTTTTTTTACCTTTAAACTTTCTGAAATTAAAAAATAATCTATTTCAGTTTTAATCTCTTTTCTCTTATAGGTCCAATGTTTATTTTCCCATAACTATAACTTACCACTCCTTATAAATTTCAGTAACTATTTTAACATCCAATTATTCTTTTTAACTCTTAGGTTACAATTAAAGTCCCCTGCTATTATTACATTCATATTTACACACACACAATTAACTATACTTTTAAACATAGTCTCTCTCTTTGGTAACATTTGCATATAAAGCTAAAACTCTATATACATATTTTCCATCTGGTATCTAACACTGTTATTCTACCTAGTTCAACCATTGTAACATCTAATATCTTAATGTCTTCTTGTCATAATACACATATGCCCAAATATGTTTCTTTACCTATATTCCAAGTAACAGTACCATTCCAGTTTTTCTTTTTGTGTGCTTTCTTCTTCTGTTAATAGTCTTATATCCTCATACTTCAGTATCTATTCCAGCACATCATTGTAATATACTAATTCTTCTAAACCAAAAACCAAGTCAAACAGCAACCAAGAAAAAACGGCAGTTTTCTGTAGAATGTGACCAAGCACAATAGATTCCACCACAGTTAAAAACGAAGTGCAAAATCACAATTTATTAACGCAATTCCAAAATCAAGGCGTTTTCGTCCTATAACTGGACTTCATCAGATAATCTCTTACATAATTTATTAGCATCCATTATATACTTCCTTCATTTCCATTTTCCAATCAAAAAATACTAATTCAAATAAACAAATCAACTTACTTTTAAAAGCTCATTAATATTAAAATACATTTCATTTAATCACATAAATACATCCAATTTCTCTAAAAGACTTTAAATTATATCCATTCATCACTTTAAAATCAATTCCATTCATATTGCAGGGGCTAAAATATATTTTTATATATACATATTTGAATAAATATATACATTCATAAAATTCACATTCAAATAGCATAAATTTTCATCAAACAGCACCATCTATTGACCATATAATTTATTGCACTCAGGATTATATTTTGGCTGCTTTTAGTTTCAGTAGAGGTAAAATTGAAATATATTCATTCAGACCTGGGGATTTATTTGCTTGCAACGTGATCTGCCACCATAATTCTCTATATCCTATGGTGTCTTCCCATGGCCCCCCTCTGATGTTATTCTTTATATGTTCAATTACAAAAAACTGGAATATACCGTCTTCACGTCTTCCTGTGTCTATACAATGCATTAGTCTCTTTCACTTTTATAATATCATAGGTATGCTCATATATTCTTCTTTTTAAAGTTCCCTCCATTTTACTTATGTAAAAGGACCCACATTTGACACAGGTGGCCAGATACACTAATCCTTTAGTATCACAATTGTATAGCTCATTACTCCTAATCAATTTACCTCTACTCTCTACATATATATTCTCCTTATTTGCTATATATTTACATTGACCACATTTCCCACATTTAAATGTACCTTTTTTATAATTCAGGCTGGTACTTATATTTTTATTTTCCTTTTTCTTTTGTTCCAAATATTCCTTTATATTATTAGCATTTTTATATACTACCCTTGGAGTATCTCTAGGTATATCTTCCAAATCAGTAAGAGCTATAAATATTTCCCATTCTCTATAGAAAACAGATTTAATGCTCTGATTCAAACCATTACACTCTAATACAAAGGACAATTTATACTCTTCTTGTAAACTAGCATTACTATTGTTTACCACATAGTTGCCCATAGTCTCTAATACCTAAAATGGGCTCAAATTTTCCCATTCTTCCTTTTTCTATTTCCAATATAACACTATGTACCAAACTTTTATTATATCCTCTATCTAGGAACATACCTTCTAACAAGTCATATTCCATCTTAAAATCTTCCGATTTACTTGTCATTCGTGACCCCCTCACAAATTGTCCTTTTATTATATTTCTTTTACTATGTTCTGGGTGTGCACTGTTGTAATGCAAATAAGAATTGCAATAAGTTACCTTTCTATAAACTTTAGATGCAAAATTACCTTCACTTTTAGTTATTTCTATATCTAAATATTGTAAAACCTTCTCAGAAACATTATAGGTGAATTTAAGAAAATCAGTAGTTTGGTTAATATATTTTATAAATTCTTCCAATTTTTCTTTTCCCCCTACCCAGAATATGACTATGTCATCTAGGAACCTCTTATATAGGTTCCAATAATTATGGAACTCCGATTTAAGTACATATTTTTCTTCCCAGTTAGCCAGTGCAATATTTGCATATGTAGGTGCACAGGCTGCTCCCATGGCTACACCCTGCGTTTGTTGAAAAAATTCCCCATTAAATAATAGGAAATTATTTTTAAGTACCATGTCCATCAAGCCTGTGCAAATTATTTTATCATTATGTGTCAATATCTTATCCATACATATTTCTTCTTCAAACATATTCATACCTTCTGAACAGGGAATAGATGAAAATAAATCTATTATATCAATTGTTACAAATAATAGATTTTCAGTATACATACTATTATCTATCATCCTTAATAAATCCCAAGAATCTTTTAAAATAGCAAGCTTATTTACCCATATATGTTTTGCTTTACTATCTATAAATTTGGCCAAAGGTAATGTTTTTGAACCATCTGCTGAGACAATAGGTCTCAGCGGTGGGTCCAATACATTTTTATGAACTTTAGGAATGCCATAGATAACTGGTATTTTCGGTTTTTCTACCTTTAAATAGTTTAACATATTTCCATCAATAATTAATTCACTATACATTCCCTCTAGTTCCATATCTATCCTCTTGTAAGCTAAAGAAATTTCATTTCTGGACACCACCCTATATTTATTCTCATCTCTCAATATTTGATTCATTTTTCCTTCATAGGTAATGGTGTCCATAATAACTGCCCCCCCCCTCCCTTGTCTGGTTTCATTATTCTTATCTTCGAATTATTCTTTAACTCATTCAATGCTTTAAATTCCTCCTTACTAATGTTCATATCATTTCCCATCTTTTTATATGTTTTTCTTATTTCTGCTTCCATAATACTTTCCATATTTTTAAGTTGTGGATGCAATGGAGGATTAAAAACTGAGGATCTCACTAGAGTTCTATCAATATGATATGGATTTATTTGTTTATCATTCCTACCATATATTAATTTTAAATTAACTTTTCTCAAAAATAATTTTAAATCAAGGAGTGTAGTTGTCAATTCCCCTTTTACTTGTGGAATAAATTTAAAACCTTTTCCTAATAAGCCAAAATGTTCATCTTGAAGCTTCACATCACTATAATTATAGATCGTAAAACCATTTAAAGTATTTATAATACTTTCATCATTTATATTATACTCATTTATATCAATACTATTTAAAGATGCTGGGTCCGGGGTACATATACTTAATATCTCCCCCTTCTCCCCCCCATGGGAAAATTTTCATGTGGCAATCCATCTATTCCACTATTAGTCCTTACTCTCTCTAATGGGGGAAATTCTTTATCATACAAATCATCTCTCCATCTCTCTCCCATTTCATCAAATTCCCTATCATTTCTTTTTCCATTAGTATTTTTATTGTTAAAAAAATTATTAATATTCCTATTAAATCCTTTCTTTCCATTATATAAATTTCCATAAGCACCAGGTTTAGGATAACTTACTTCATTTTCATAATCAATCAAATCACGTTTTAATTTCTCCAGTTTTCTATTAATTAATCCAGTGCATTTTTCAAATATTTCACCTCTTATTTTATAAAATTTATCTCTCTCTTGTTTTATATCAACAAACAAATCATCCTTTATAAGCCCCTCCAATACTTCTATGTCATTCTGTAACACAATCAAATTTCTAACAAAACGAAACGGACCAGCCGCAAACTCAAAATAATGAACTTAACACAGCAAGATGAACACAGGATACAATAGAGGCAGATGTAGCTTTAGCGCTTTCTTTCACTTTAATTTAAAAAAACGTGAACTTCTTCAGAAACAAAACATGTGCCCTCCCCAACACATGTCTTATAAACCCTTCAACAGGATATGATGTCATGAAGTTTCCATAATAATTACATATATACTTAATACAAACATATAAAAGATGTATAAAAACTCATATATGAAAAAAAGTATACACATATACACACACATATATGTGTGTGTATATACATAAATTCATGTGTATATATATTACAATATACTATCTTAAAGTTTACAAAATAACTTATTAACATTAAAAATGTTCTTATTGTTTAGAAAATCTAAACTAATTTTATATTTGTATAGATGAAAATTCAAACTATTAGAACCTTACGATAAGTGTTAGCATTATAGTATTATAGGGCTTTACAATTTCAACAAGTATGTATAATGTTGATTAGATATAGCTCATGATTACATGAATTGACTAAGAGGTTCTAATAGTTTGAATTTTCATCTATACAAATATAAAATTAGTTTAGATTTTCTAAACAATAAGAACATTTTTAATGTTAATAAGTTATTTTGTAAACTTTAAGATAGTATATTGTAATATATATACACATGAATTTATGTATATACACACACATATATGTGTGTGTATATGTGTATACTTTTTTTCATATATGAGTTTTTATACATCTTTTATATGTTTGTATTAAGTATATATGTAATTATTATGGAAACTTCATGACATCATATCCTGTTGAAGGGTTTATAAGACATGTGTTGGGGAGGGCAAATGTTTCGTTTCTGAAGAAGTTCACGTTTTTTTAAATTAAAGTGAAAGAAAGCGCTAAAGCTACATCTGCCTCTATTGTATCCTGTGTTCATCTTGCTGTGTTAAGTTCATTATTTTGAGTTTGCGGCTGGTCCGTTTCGTTTTGTTGGTTTTGGATTACACAGTGCTTGGTGATAACATGGCTACTGAGGCATCCTCCTCGGATATTTTACTGGATTTAACCATACATTCCACACCAGGAGCGGATCGAGCTGAAGAGCGGATCAACACTCCGGATGTGGACTCTGCATTAGTACACACTATTACTAAAATAGTGTTTGACTGTCTACAAAGGAATGACAAGCGTGACGCTCATGAAGGGGTTAAGACAGGGAACCCAAGCAGGAGCGTCTTATGTCATAAAGAGGCGCCGGTCGCAAACGTTGCGGCGCACACAAATTTAACAGATTCTGAAGGTAACAGCAGTAATTCATCGAGTAATAATGTATGGGGCTACATCTGTAGAGAATTGCAGAACCCGTTCAAGGATATAAACGCTGATACCATCAACCGGACTGCTAGTGAGTATCATGACACTGTGACTGATTTAAAAACTTGTAAGAAACTGATTTTTGATTTAGAAAGATTAGTTTTCAAGTATATCACTCTTGAACTTGAGATTCAGTACTTGACAGAGTGTATTCAACGAGGCATTGTACCGCAAGGTTTGCGGACCGCCAAGTTTCCAAATTGTGTGGAACCAGGCGATATGTTA
Organism: Protopterus annectens; assembly: GCF_019279795.1. Lineage (NCBI taxonomy): Eukaryota > Metazoa > Chordata > Ceratodontiformes > Protopteridae > Protopterus > Protopterus annectens. The sequence goes on along the minus strand of NC_056727.1, from coordinate 63,363,076 downwards.
TCCAAATCGATTATTAAAGTCTATAATGATGCAGGTCTGGCAATGATGAAGATATTGGTCGAACATTATGAGACTGACTTTAATAGAATAAAAACTGAAATTAAGGATTTGGATGATGCAATTAAAACCAATGCCTGTTTTCATGAACTTTTCACATTGTATAATATTATTGAGACCAAGGCTAATAAGCACAGGTCTACCATAGTACAAAGGAAACAACATAAACTGATGAGGGATATTAAGACTTACAGGTTAAATGAAGCATACATATCCATTGCGGATGTAACAACAGTGAGTCGGATTCCTCTGAATAATGTTTATGGTGGGATGGAGACTTCTAACGTACCCCAAAAAGGACTAGTAAAAGATACAAAGGCCCCTAGTAATGACAATGTTCACAATTTGAGGTCCAAATGTTCTAAGGAGAGTACACCAGTGTCAACGGATATTCCTAAAGACACCAATGAAGACACAAACTCTGTAACTGCAACCACAAGCTATGCTGACGTTGCAAGTCAGCAACTAGGACAGCCCAAGGTCCCTTTTCAACAACAAGGGGTCCAGGGAAAGAGGACTACAAAGTGGTACAACACCACACAACAGAAAGGGAAAATGAAGGGCAAAAACAAAAGAAGGTGGTAACACCTTTTGCCAATGAGACTGATTATACAGTAAATGTGATAAATTTAAGTAGTGTGACACTAACAGTGGATGCTTACAATGTACTCAACAAAGGTTTCACCTTTATTCCTTCGAACAAGGTTGAAATAGGTAGATTATTGGTTGATCTGAGACTGTATTTAAGAAAGTTAAATTTAAAATACATTCTTAAAGACATAACCGATTACAACATTTCTAGTAATGAACTACCAAAGAGGCCTAGTACTTTTAACCCCCCCCTGATTAACACACTGCAAGTTTTTTTGAATTCATGTGAAAAGGAATTCAAAAACATCACAACTAGTTGTGAACAGAACAACCTAACTGACACAGAGAATAAAGTGTTAAAAGAGTTATCAGACAACTCTGAAGTTAGAATAATGAAAGCAGACAAAGGGGGTAAAATCATTGTGATGAATACAACAGATTATAGTAAAAGAGTACTAGGTATGCTGAAAGATACCAACAACTACTGTAAGGTCACAGCAGAATTTGTTAACATTAGCTTCAGAAAGATAGACGTTCTTCTGTTCGATATGTTTTGCCAGGGAGAAATAGAGAAGGTTGATTATGATTTTCTTTTAGTAGAGCATCCGACTATGGCAAACTTTTTTGGTATACCAAAATTACAGTATGGTCTTGATGATTTATCTTTTAGGCCGATTGTATCAGCCAAAAATTCGAAAACAGAGAACATTTCTATTTGGCTTGACAGCATACTAAATACTGTAGCACAAAAGGCAGAATACTATCTCAGGGACTCTTGGCAACTTTTGGAAATTTTGGGAAGGAATAAAATTCTAATGAATGATGTGAATTTTGCCACTTTAGATGTCAAGAGTCTTTACACCTCCATAGATCAAGTGGAGGGCATTGAGTACATGAGGGAACATCTTGTAAACAACACAGATATGGGTGGTCACAAGGTCAACACATTATGTACACTCATGGAAACAGTACTTGAGAATAATTTCTTTAGGTTTAATAATGTATTTTACAAACAGACATCTGGAGTAGCAATGGGGGCCAGAGTGGCCCCAGCATTTGCTAATATAGTGATGTCCAGATGGGAACAGAAATTTCTAAAACTCCACCCTAGTTTTTGCAAGGTGTTGTTGTACTATAGGTACATTGACGACTTGTTTTTTCTGTGGAGAGGTGATCAACGGGAATTCACCGATATGGTAAATGATTTAAACACAACCACTACATTTTTAACTTTCAAAATTGGAGAATTTGGTAGAAGGATACATTTTCTGGATTTAGATATTAGCATCAATGACACGTCTGGTAACATCATAAGCAAGATTTTTAGAAAATCTTGCTTCACAAACCAATATCTCCATAAAGCTAGCCTACATCCTTCACACATGAAAAAGAGTGTTGTGAAGGGACAAATGATTAGGCTTAGCAGACTCACTACACAGGATTTGGTATTTCAGGAAGAGTTATTAAATCTAAGACAAATGTTTCTAGTGAGAGGTTATAACTTAAATTGGATTAAAAGTTAGAAAAGGAAGTTAAAAAACTAAGGGAAGGCGTAGCAAGACCTATACTATTATCTGCAGATATATTTGTAGAAGCACCAAAAATTGTCCAACAAGAAAATACTAACAAAATGGAAGGAGATTCAAATATGTATTATACAGCATTCCCATTACCCATAGTTAATGAGTTAAAAGAGATTAGAAATGTTATAGAGAGAAATTGGAGGATCATCTTGGGTAATAAAGAACTAGTTAGTTGTGTGGGGATCAAACCACACTTCACCTATAAAACAGTTATTAATATTAAAAAAGTTTTGGAAAAAACTGACTCATCTTCAGTGTTTAGGACCAGAGATTTAATCAAAAAGGGTACTTACGCATGTACCAACTGCAGACAGTGCAGATTTCTTAGTAATAGTTCCTTTGTTACTATGAAATATTTAAAAAGAACCTTCTGGGCAAGGAAATATTTCAATTGTAATAGTGAGTGTGTGGTCTATTTAGCCTCTTGTGTCTCCTGTGAATGTTACTATGTGGGTAAAACTGTTAGAATTCTGAAGCGAAGAATTTACGAACACACATTAGCTATTAAGAATAAAGACAAAAATAATGCACTTGCCAGGCATTCTTTGTCTTGCATTGAATTTAAAAAGTTCGAATTTTTCGTTTTAGACCACATAGAGAAAATGCCATTCATGGGGGATGTGAACAACAAACTAGAGCAAAAAGAAGCACTTTGGCAATTACTATTAGGGGCAGATCAATATCCAGGGCTAAATGAAGTAATTAATATAAAATGTTTTTTGACTTACAGGTAAAACAACATGAATGATTAGAAACATAAGTGACAATGATGTGTATAGATGTATGTGTATTACTTGTATTTAATTTTTCTATCTTTACAAGCAAGCTTATATTAGTCTATTTAGTCATGGATTAATGTTTTAAAGTTCAAAAACATTACGATAAGTGTTAGCATTATAGTATTATAGGGCTTTACAATTTCAACAAGTATGTATAATGTTGATTAGATATAGCTCATGATTACATGAATTGACTAAGAGGTTCTAATAGTTTGAATTTTCATCTATACAAATATAAAATTAGTTTAGATTTTCTAAACAATAAGAACATTTTTAATGTTAATAAGTTATTTTGTAAACTTTAAGATAGTATATTGTAATATATATACACATGAATTTATGTATATACACACACATATATGTGTGTGTATATGTGTATACTTTTTTTCATATATGAGTTTTTATACATCTTTTATATGTTTGTATTAAGTATATATGTAATTATTATGGAAACTTCATGACATCATATCCTGTTGAAGGGTTTATAAGACATGTGTTGGGGAGGGCACATGTTTTGTTTCTGAAGAAGTTCACGTTTTTTTAAATTAAAGTGAAAGAAAGCGCTAAAGCTACATCTGCCTCTATTGTATCCTGTGTTCATCTTGCTGTGTTAAGTTCATTACAATCAAATTTCTATTATTTTCCTTAATAATTAATTTTAAAATATCTAAACCACTATTATTAAAAACTTCTAACAATTCCTTGTGAAAAGTTGAACCTATTTGTACATTGTTAGGATATTTATACATTCTAAGACGTTTTGGAACATTTCTCTTGATACATTCAGTAAGATATGCATTTTCAATATGTAAACTTTTATATTTAAACATATTCTTTGACAGGTTATCAATCATTTTACTATATGAATCACCATTACTAATTATTCTCTTAAATTATATTTAAAAGCAAATATTATCAGCTTTTACAGAACAATTATAATAAAATTCCAATCTTTTACCTTTATTTTCTCTAAACATTATTTTTAAATTTTCTTTTCTTTTCCCTATTAAATTCTTTTTAGCTTTTCCTTTCTACCATTCACTCTACATTTGTCTCCTCTGTTTCTTTTTCTTTTACCTTTATGTATAACCTCTACATCAATTTCATTTTGCTGTACTTATGTCACTATTTCTCATCTCTCTCTCATGTATAACTTAATTTTACCTTATGTGTACTTCACATTCTAACCATGTGTCCAGTATTATCACATTTCTTGCATTATAAATCACACTTTTTTTGCATTATGTCCTGTATTACCACACAAACATTTTCTCTCATCACATTTATTAATCAAATGATCATCTTTTCCACAAAATAATCCTTGCTTGCCCTCTGTATTTCACAAAACCCATGGACATTAATAATACCTGGTATATGTATCACATTGCCATTTTCTATTTTTAATATTACTCCACATTCTCATCCCCCAGTTCAAAGTCCTCTTTCATCATAAATTTTTATAGTGTCCAATACCGCCATGTAAATAGTCAAATTATTTTTTAAATCTATATGTGCAACCTCACCTCTACATTGAACCAATATTCTTTTTGTCTGTCCAAAGAAAGGTTAAACAACATTCAGACCAAGGATATACACATTTTCCTATGAAATTGTCCATAAATTGTCCATTTTCAAAGTCACAAAAAGTCTCACTGTTAAGAATGAATGCTCTTGCCTCCTTTGCAGTCGCACTTAAAGGTGGAATCCAGGAGTCCCACACTTCATACCTAATACTTTCCTTTTTACTGTTTATTTGAACAGTATATCTTCTCTTCATATCCTTTTCTTCCTTCTCCTTCTTTTACTGTTTGTGCATATGTCTTCTCACTGGACTCACCTTTTCTCCCCTTTTCTTCTATTTTCTCCATTATATTGCTCCACGATGTTTCTGCATTATTTTCTGGCTCTGTCTGGTTAATCACCTGTTCTGAATAATCATCCTGCAACCCTCCAGTCTGAAGAGTTGTAATAATGCACAATACATCCATGCTGTTGCTCTGTTTTGCCTTCAAATCTCTTTTGAAATAATTATTCCGAGTAAGGCTCCCCATCCTCCTGTACATCATCCTCTTCCCCCCTCCTCTTTTCCTCCAATACTGACTTGCTCTCCACCTTCACATTTACTTTTTTATTTGGCAACAATTCTGCCAACTCCATACTTTTTTAAGCAACAATGACAACATTAGCGCTATCAAAACACTAAGTTACATCCTCCATGACGCGGCTGTCTCTCTGGGGCACCTTTGCACCTGGAACAGAAACAGAAACTGGATGTGCCACCTTCAATTTCATCCCCCTAAGCAGAATAGTAGGGGGAGTTCTTTGATGCCTTGGTCAAATTTCTCCTAGTAGTACAAATACCACCTTGGGTCTCCCCTGAAAAGAGGCTACTAGCCTAGTGGGACTAACCTGGTGAGCAAAGATAAATAAGTATCACAGGCCTAGAGCTGTAGAAGGCATGCTCCTTACTGATCTCAGAAGTGATAAGTACACTTAAATTGCTGCTAACTTGTGAGGTATGAGATATATCTGGAGTTTTTCTCTCCTACACCTTCAGGTGACCAGACTAAAGAGCTTGCACTTGTGGCAATTTACATTGTGCTCTTCTTCCAGACAATACAGGCAATGCCACTGCAGGTCATAGCTCACATTCTGCCTGCCATAAAAACACTTGAATGGCATTTGCTCTTGGGTGCTATCTTCCCCTGTGCCTGCCAAGCATCAAGCACCCCAATCAGACTACAGTCCATTTATTCCCTACTGGTAGGAAAAGTCCCTAGATTCACTAGGGTGAGCCATCTACAGGGGTCATCATTCAAGTAGTAAGGAGGACTCCCTGCACATTGATGGTGTGCTAGCCATGAAAGCATTTTTCTATATTAGCCCAACATTTCCCCCTGGGTGGAGAGAATGTGTGATCTGCATCAGCACAGGGGCCACAAAGCCTTCTCTTCATGCAAATGCATGTGCTGGTGAATTGACTTAATGAATAAAGCCCAACACTCTCCACCGATGACCAGTTTTGCTTTAGACACTTTTGCTTCAAGAAACACACCACTTCATTATCCCAAAGCATTAAAACTTAACTTTTATTTATTACTTAAAATAACAAAATTCACTCAGCACTTTAGCTAAATGTCTTCTGTTGTTTTTAAGAGCATTTCTTTTACTACACTATGGTACACATGATCTACAGAATGTATGTAATCACTGACAAATGTGTAAAACATAGTCTGATCCACAATAAATACTTCATGATTAAAATAAATCGTAGTCTTCTATAATAAAATTTCTGAAATTGTAACAAATAATCATTCCTACACTTATATAAAAAAAAAAAAAAATTAACAATTCTAGATACATGTCTTTTCTCAAAATGTGCTGCAACAAGGCTTTTCTGTACTTTGTTACTTCCTTCCTGGAGATGTTCTAATTATTTTACTGGGCATATGGTTTGACCTATACAATACAGGCCACAGTGACTTCCAACAATAAACCACTGCTTTAGAGCAACTATCAGAAATCTAAACAGATGTACCCTTTGGTACATTAAGTGGATTGGGCTAGTATTTAAACACTTACTACAAATTTCAAAGGTTCACAGATTAGTACTAGGTTAACTGCCCTTGTGGGCCATTTTAAACCTAGACATTTATCCCATGAGAGAATGCACCTTGCATCTGTAAACTAAACACCTTAACCATTATGCCAACCTCACAACAGAATAAAAACCTGTACCTTGTATCTGTAAGATAAAGACCTTAACTATTATGGCAACACTATTAGGGGTAGTCTCCATTCCCATTATGGTAACACTTCCATCATAAACGAGTGTACCAATATATCGATAACACCACGGAAAGTTTTTATAAGAAATTTTTAGAGTATAATTTTACAATGCACCCAAAATATCATTTGCCCTTAATCTAATGACAAATATGAAATAATGAAGTAGTCATCAGTTATGATTGCATGTATCAGGCCATGTTTTGCACATTTGTCAATGATTGGTGCATGTGACCTATAGAATGTATATATTTTACTTATTTATCCTTTGTTGACTGGGTTAGTCTCACTATGCCAGCAGCTTCTTTTCATGAAAGACCCGAGGTTGTGTTTATATTACTAGGGTAAATTTGACCAGGGCATTTGGGAACTTTCCCTACTCTTTTAGATGAGTGTGACTGGATCTTTTACATTCAACTGAGTTACTGCCAATTCAAACATATGGGACCTCAGTTTAATGTCTCATCCAATTAAATGAATAATGCAAGAGAATGCTACAGAACCAGTAGAAGGCATGTAGCTGAAGAGCTAGATCATTTTTTATTTTATGTGATAAGTAAAAGTCAAATGTTAATGCCCTGGGATGATCAAATGGTGTGCTGCTTCTTTATGTTCGATGAAGGCTACTGCTCACTGATGTCTTGGTGTACACCACATGTATGGCCCCAGGTCATGTGCCTTGCCCATCCCTCCATAAAAGTGCTACAGTACCCAGCTATCTTTACCTTCCCCATCCACCTCCTGAGGAAGGGCACACCCATCCACCCTACCAGTTCTGACAAGTACCTGAGCCACTGATCAAACTCTGATCATCCTGGGCCAAACTCAGTATTTTACCCCTCCACTCCACAGAAGCTGGCTAATGACATTTTTCTTGTCAACAAATATGGGATATTTCCACACCATAAGGCTCACAAATCAAATTACTGAAACAGCAGAAAAGAAGTGGTGAGCGCACAGATGAGGTGTGCTGTCCTAGTCCAGGAACAGAAGTGGTAGCTTATACCCTCCTAAGCATGGGTACTGTAGACAAAACAAAAAAGAACAGTCCAGATGGTAACTGTAGAAGAGGAAATTCTAGCAATCTGCATAATGAGGAAAGTATCTGATATCAGATTCCCATTTAAGGGCAAATGGAACAAATTTAAATACCTTATCCTTCCAAAAATGTTTTTTGTCCTATTAACATTAACAAATACAGCAGTCATTAAATTTATATCAAAGATTCTAAAATTACATAAGGGTTTATTCTTGATTTTTTTTTTAACCACTAAGGTCAAATCATGATCAAACCACCAGATTAAAACTGGATTATGACTCAAATGATTTTACTATCTTTCTCAAGAAAAAGTTAAGGCTACATAAGAAAATATAGCATTCTTCCGGTTACTTTTTTCTCTTGTGATTTATGATTTTCCGGATGTCAGTAAAAAAAGAAGTTATGTACTCACCATAATGTTCCATGTTTGTAGTCCATCTCGCCCTTCATTCTTGCATATGGGTTCAGTGTCAATCCTCGACTCAGACTCGGCCTTATTACAAAGCTCAAAGTCTCTTAGTTGGCTCGTGGCTAGGTAAGTATCCCATAGTGAACTAGTACAATCCCCAGATCTTGTTTGCTGCTAGACTATAGAAAGATAGAAATAACGGTTATCCAGAAAGAACAATAATGAAAGGTCTCCACCCTACCAAAGGTAACACTATCTTGTCTCCAGATCCTTCTAGGAAGGGGGTAGGTGGGTGGCTCCATAAGAATGAAGGGCAAGATGGACTACAAACATACAACGTTATGGTGAGTACATAACTTCTTTATGTTTTGTAGTCCTAGCTCGTCTTCATTCTTACATATGGGACAGCGTCCCTAGCACCTTTTTCTCAGGTGGCTCACGGGAAAATACTCCTGAGTACCATGGAACCAAAGGAGGCTCTACCCCTTGAGGTCAAATCCAATTTGTAATGAGTAACAAAGGTATAAGGGGTAGCCTAGGTTGCCGCTGCACAAATACTGTCAATTGGAATTCTGGCTTGGAAGGCAGCAGATGTGGACAGGGATCTTGTAGAATGAGCCTTAATCTTGAACGGTAGAGTTTTTCCATCGGAGGAGTAAATGAAGGAAATACAGCTCGAAATCCAATTAGACAGGGTCACTTTAGAGACTGGCAGACCTATTCTAGACTCAGAAAAGGATACGAACAATTGATCTGACTTTCTGAGTTCCTTAGTCCTGCCGTAACTGGCTGTGAACATCAAGATGATGAAATATGTATTCTGCAGTGTTAGAATGATTAGAGAAAAAATACAGGTAATGCTATAGTTTGATTCAAATTAGTCTGAGAGCAAACTTTAGGGATAAAGGAAGGATCTGTATGAAGGGACAGACTGTCTTTGTGGAAAATCAAATAAGGAGGCTTAACTGACAGTGCTTGTAACTCTTGATACCTATCTAGCTGATGTGATGGCTACTAGAAACAAAGTCTTCCAAGACAGAAACTTCAATAGACACGAATGTGCAGGTTCAAAAGGTGGGGAAGTTAGTTTGGACAGAACAAAGTTTAGATCCCAAGGAGATACAGGTTCCAGAAAGGGAGGTTTCAGCAAAGTAGCGCCTTTAAGGAATGTTTTACATAATCTGTGGGACATCACATAAGATTCAGGTTATCCCAAATGAAAATTAGATATCACTGCCAATTGGACTCTAATTGTGGCAGCAGCTGATCATTGATGGAAAAGTTCAGACAAAAACTCTAACACCATAGGGATGGATGCTGTGTAAGGATCTACATTTCTTTCTTTTGCCCAGATAGAAAACCTTCTCCATTTGCTAGTGTACAACTTCCTAGTGGAAGGTTTATGCGAAGATGTAAGGATGTGAGTCACTGCATGTGAAAGATCATGAAGCCTGACTAGGGATGTAAGTGGAGCAGCCACGCTGTCAAGTTGAGGGTGTGGAGGCAGGGGTGAAGGGAGCCTGACGTGTGTCAAGAGGTATGGCACTGGGTCCAGAGTCCATGGATCATCTAGTAGATGAGGCTCGAGAAAGGAGAACCAAATTTGTCAAGGCCAGTAAGGAGTGATGAGAATCATTTTGCTTCCCAATAACTTTGCTTTCTGTATCACTTTGGATATGAGCAGAAAGGGAGGAAATGCATAAACGAGTCCCAGGAGCCAATCGTGAACAAGTGTGTCTCTCCGTGACTCCCCCGGAGGGGGGATGAGGGAGAAATAGCTGCTGCATTTGGCGTTGATCGGACTGGCAAAGAGGTCGCAGCAAGGCTGTCCCCATTTGCGGAAGATCTGTTCCGCTACTTCCTGATTCAGAGACCACACATGAGGCATCAAGATTGCCCTGCTGAGCTTGTCGGCTATCACACTGGTTGTCCCCAGGACATGCGTTGCTACTAGAAAGTCGTGAAGTGCTTGCAACGCTAGAAGCATTGGTTTCATCTCTAGGACACTGTTATGCAGGTGAGCCTCGTGATCTTGCCATGTGCCTTGGACAGTTCTGTCTAGATAATGCCCCCCCCACCCTATCTGTGAAGCATCCGTGGTCACAGTAGCAACAGGTTGGCGAGGAAGGAATGGAGTGCCTGTTTGTCAGCTAACTGGGTTGAATCCAACAAAGATTCTTTTGCAATACTCTTATGAGGATATGGTGAGATAGAGGCAGTTGTTGAAAGGACCACTAGGAAGATAGAAGCCATTGGAGAATTCGCATATACAATCTGGCTAGAGAGACTAGAGCTATGGTGGAAGCCATGGTCCCTAAGAGTTTCAGCACCATCTTTGCCTGAGGAAGTAGAATGAGAAGTTGTTGCCTGAGGTTTTGAACTCTGTCTGCAGGTAGACGAGCTAGCATGGCAATTGTGTCTATTTCTGCGCCTATAAAAGTCACAAATTGAGAGGGCAATAAGACAGACTTTTCCCAATTTATTGTAATCCCCAGCTGGGAACAGAGTTGGACTGTCGAATCTCTGGTTTGTAGGAGTAGGTGCCTGGTGGTGGTGGTCAGGAGCCAGTCCAGGTACGGAAACGCTTGGAATCCACAACGTCTCAGGTGAGCTGTTACTACTGCTATACATTTGGTGAACACCCCAGGGGCTGTGGTGAGACCAAAGGCCAGAGCACAAAATTGGTAATGACTGGCTCCCAGTCAAAAGTGTAAATGACTCCTCGATGCTCTATCCATTTTTATATGGTAGTAAGCATCTTGGAGGTCTATGGAGCACATCCAATTGTCTTTCCCCAACAGAGGGATTATAGACTGCAGTGTCATCATCCAGAACATGGCCTTCTTTGCAGATTCGTTTAGTTTGCTGCGGTCCAAGATGAGCCTCCAGTACCCTGTTCATTTTGGAACTAAAAAGAATCTGGAGTAAGTTCTGATTTCTATCTGGTCTGCGGGGATGGTTTGGATGACTCTCTTTGAAATCAACTTTTGCACCTCTGCAGTTGCTTGGATCCCTGTGATTGGGTGGAACATCTGGGATCTTCTTGGGAGTGTAGGGTGGAAAAGAAAAGGGTATGGAGTAACCTCTGGGGATTACTCTTTGTATCCATTTGTCTTGGGTGATGTTTAGCCAGGCCTCTGGATACAAGGATAGGTGACCCCCGACTTGCTCCAGAGAAGCACAGCAGGGCCCCACATCAGGAGCGCCGATAGGGACGGCCTCAAAAAGAATCGCGGCCACCCTGGTTTTGCAGACCCCCCCCGCCTCTAGAGCGACGTCTACCATTAGCTCCTCCTCTGCCTCTGAAGGAGGAATCACCCTGTGCATCCAGGAAAAATCTCTGGGACTTCTTGAACCACATCTTACCATCTCTCTGACCCTTGGGATATGGTCTAGAAGGGACGGTAAAACGTACTCCCACGGCAGAGAGAGTTTTCCCTTCTTGTTCGCACCTGGTGAGTGCATCTTTTACCTTATGTCCAAACAGAGAAGAACTGTCAAAGGGGGCGTTGGTAAAGGTAGACTTGAAAGGCTCTGCAAAATTACATAAGCGCATCCAGGATTGTCTCCTAAGGGAAACTCCTGAACCCGCTGCCCTGCTCGCTCCAGCGACTGCATAGGTGATCAGCCTCATGGAGTTCACAATGGAATTTAAGGTGGACAACTGAGCAGTCACCTACACAGGGACTTCTTCAGTAGCTGTACCTTGAAGAGTATCTCCCAAATCTTTGAGGCGAACTCTCTGAAGCCTAGTAAAATGTGTAAGATAGTTCAGTGATCTGAGGGTAAAAGCCGCTGAAGAGAAGATATGATTCCAGTATCTATCCATCGCTCGAGACTTGTTTGGCGGATGGACAGATGAAGTCTCCGCTAGCTCCTTCTTAGTGGCCGCCACCACCACCATAGCATCTACAGGCACGCCCTTGGACAAAAACTCTTTCTCTTTTGAGGCAGAGAGAAATTTGTTGGGTCTTCTGGGGAATGGCTCCACGGCATCAGGAGTCTCCCACACCTTTCGACTAACCAGGTCCAAGAGTTTGTCAAAAGGTGGACACACCCAAGAGGCTGAAGGTCGAGACCAGAAAGCCTTCAGCTACACTGACTCCTCATCAGGGGTGACAGTGGGCCAGCAGCCTCTCTGCTTTAGGATCTCTAAGATGTTTACAAAGGAGACATTATCAGAGGACGACTTGGGGGACCCTTCTGACTCCTCAAGGTCGGTGTCTGAAGTGATGGACTCATCGGGGGGGTCTACATGCTTCCTCTTGCATGTCCTCTTCCGAGGGGGCTCCTCAGAAGGGCATTCTGGGGAGGTCTCGGAAGACTGGGGGCCACCCAATGGGGGCTCCCGAGGCTGCAGGTCTCTGTCTCAGCACCTTCTCTCTCGACAGCAGAGATTGGTGCTTGAGGGGGAAGAGTATCGGTACCCTTGTACGGAGCTGAGTGAGACAGCATGCTCATCATCTCGAAAGCAGATCTCTCCGGCTCCGAAGACAGCCCCGATTCTGAGGAAACAGAGGAATTCCTCGGCTCTAGAACGACTGGCTCCGAGATAGCTGTAGGGTCTGAGCTCACTCTAGCAGACACACTGATAGGGAGACTCCGCACCGAAGAGGTTCGGGTCTAAGTGTCCATGTTGCGGCCAACCAGTGAGCTTCAGCCCCTAGACACCACGGATGGCGCCGAAGGTGTTGGAGCTGAACTCGGCTTCGAGACAGCCACAAGGGGAGCTAGAACAGAGGGCTCCACAACAAGCGGCACCGAAATCTCCGGCTCCGAAGGCCCGACTTGGCTCGGAGGAACCACAACAAGGAGAATTGACTCAGGTGGCTCCAGAACAGACTGGGTCGGTGCCAACAACAATTTGGGCAAAGCAGATGACTTCACAAGTCTAAACACTACACTCTCCACATCTTCTTCTGACAGTATCTGTACTGACAGGGTAGGCGATCTGGATCTCTGTAAAATTGGAGATCTTAAGATTGGGGAGCCTGGCAAAAGTTCTCTGGACTGGCTCCGATGCAATTTTCCAGTAGTCGGCTCCGAAAGCTTGGGGCCAACACTGCAGTGTCAACATCGACGACCTCGGCCAACTCAGAGGACAGTGAGCCAAGGAGGTAAAAGTTTTATCCATTTTCAGTTGTTTCTGAGGAGGTTCCGATACACTAGTCTGCCAAGAGAATGTCTCTTGGCTGACTTGACCTTCTCTTTTCTGGATCAATGGGAATTTGATGATGAAGAAGAACTTGCTAAGTCTTCCTCGAAGGAAGGCTTGAGGAGACCTTTCAGAATTAACTTGTTCTTCCGCTCCTGGAGAACTCTGGAGATAAAGGAATGGCAGAATGAACAAGTTTCCTGCAAGTGAATGGCTCCGAGGCAATAATCACAATTAATGTGGCCATCTGTAACTGGCATCTTCTGGGAGCACTTTATGCATTTTTTAAAACCCGAAGGTTTGTGATATTTAGACTCTTTAGACATATTTATCAGAGGTCTAAAACAAGGTCCTCTAATTTAAACGGGCATCGCTCTGTTAGCAAAAATGCAAAGATAACAGAGGACTAGGTCCTCTAACTTAAACGGACCTAGATGGAAGAAGGGACTAAGAATGAAGGCGAGATAGGACTACAGAACATCAACTGTTAGCTATAACACTATTTTCCATGTCTAATACAACATACTATACAAGGCACCCACTTTGTGTAATCTAGTACAGGATGAGTCATTGCATTGAAAGCTATTTATGTAATACTTATATAACTATTGTAATCTAAAGATAACATTTTTCATAAAATCTATGTAGTTATACAACAGGACCTACTTTATCTGCAAAACTGTGAATGCCAACTGGATTGACAGTCAGTGTATCCATTATACACACACTACTACCCACAAAAATCAGACTGGTCACTGCAGTAAAATGGAAATCACTGTGGTTAGCAAAAACAAAGTAACAACTGCAACAAAAAAAGACTTAAGTATATTAACAGTAAAGGTTTCACATGTGTGCAACAGGTAAAACAACAAGTAAATACAAGTACTGCACACAAATATATACAGTATGATTTGGAGTGCCAAAGTAAAAAAAAATACAGCAGATACTAATGGTACAGAGGGATAAAGCTAGACTAAAATACAGGTGACTTTGATTTGTTTGTGGCTCAGGCACTTGACTGGTCAACAAGGGGGATGGGTGTACCAATCCAGAGGGGCGAAGGTGGCTCGTGGATAGTTTTAACCCTCTTTCCCAGACATGATCCCTGTTAAGGGGCATGGAAATGAGTCCCATATGACCGTGCTGCTGCAGGGACAACGTAGGAATGACCACGCAATATGGTAATGATAGCCCTTGATGGCTGCACATGCGACAGCATGACGAATTGCTGGAGGTGCACAGACAGTCCCTGTGGTGACAAAGATGTCCATGTCACCACTCACAGGGAGGCATTAGGGGCACTCATACAAACATGCTCTCATGGGCAGGATGCTAATGACAGCACCAAACACCCAAAAGATCACTTGGAAGACTGCATTCTCTGGAAGACTCTCTTCCTAGGAGATCTGTCAAAGAAACAGATCCTCAACCCTAGGGAATGAATGCTCAAATCCAATAAGCGGAGGCACAATGGTTAGTATGTAGAGAAAGGGAAGAAAAAAAGGAAACAGAGGGTATAACACGAAAAAAGTATTTATGTTGGGTTTAGCTCAAAGTAAACTGAGTAACTGTACTCAAATGGCTAAATCTTTTCTGAAAATGTGAAGACTCATCAGTTTTCCAGCACTTGAGGCTATGAAGTTCCACACAGCTGGGGAATGTTTAACAAAGTTTTTCTGATGACTA
Organism: Protopterus annectens; assembly: GCF_019279795.1. Taxonomy (NCBI): domain Eukaryota; kingdom Metazoa; phylum Chordata; order Ceratodontiformes; family Protopteridae; genus Protopterus; species Protopterus annectens. The sequence goes on along the minus strand of NC_056727.1, from coordinate 63,347,991 downwards.
CCACAAGGAATAATGGTTTCTGCAAATTAAGGGAGCAAGAGAGGTGACATCTAAGCACGTACTAAGTAGAGTTGATAGGTTGCATGCAAAAAGTTGATAGAAGTCAGAGCTAATTTACACGCATTTATATTACCTCGTCGAAAGTTTACTGCATTGAAGCAATAAATGTCGAACACAATTGATCGATGCAGTAAAATATCGAACGAGTATAAAAAAACAAAAAAGAACAAACAAAAAAAACTAAAGTGTGTAGGCAGGGGGTCAAGCCCCCCACACCCCCCCGCTACTTAAATATACCAACTCCGAGACCACACTACATTGAGGTAAACAGAAATCTCTCCCTACGGAGATTTCCGTTTACCTGGCTGATATTCTTCGCTTTCGATATTGTCAGCTTGCAACAATACAATATAGACCCATTTATGTAAGGTAGTAGCAAGAAGAAAAGAGGTGCATACTCTTATTGGAAGCATGTTAGCAGATATAAGTAGACTGGAATTGTATATATGCTGACTGCAAAAGTTTAACAACTGAAATCCTCATTTTAAAGATATTCACTACCAATGAGCATTTAGCACTTTTTCTGTAATACCCCATATGTTCTGGGTGTCTATACCTATTAAGATGCAAGCTGTGGTGCAAAAGTACCAGCTACATGACTGCAAATGTCCCAGATCTCAAAAGTTTACTCCATGAAATAGTGAATACCTTCCTGCAAACCAATAAATAACAGAAAATTGACAATAGATACTTAAACAAGTGTATACTGGACCAACTTACAGGGAACTCCAACAGCAAAGAGTGGAAGAGAAGTCCCTCATCCAGAACGGAATAAGACTTTCCCAACACACCACAAAGGGTTCTCTCATAAACAACCTGATACAGTAAGAACATATCTATTATATTTAGCCTCACAGACTCTTTTTAATGCATCCAGGTTTACAAGGTAGGAGGAAGGGAACTGCAGCACAAGCAAGGAGCTCAAACAGGTGAGTCCTAGAAAACTGACTTACCCAAAAGTAGCCTAATTTTTTGACAATATCAAGACACTGGCATATACCTTTGCCGAGCATTAAAGATAAAGTGGCTGCAGAACAGATTTCTGCAGTGGAGGCATTCTTGAAGCAAGCACTGTCAGCAGCCACTCTGGAGGAACAAGTTTTACGCACAATATTTGTAAACTGTTGATTAGCTACCTGATGGCAAAGCGTAATGCAGATGGTGCTGCACTTGGTGTCCCTGCTAGATAACTGCATGCCTTTCCCTCCTTAGTGCAAATGTGGCTAGCTACTGCGCCATCTTCCTCAATGCACTCACCTCACTCAGGAGACACCTAAACTCTCAGTGCACATCCACGGTGTCAAGGGCCCGATGTCCACAGTTTATACCACAGCAAAGAAAACTGTGAGCCCAACACAACTGTTCAGGGATATCTCCCAAACCAGTATGAGAAAGAAATGTGAATATATCCTGAAGGATGCCCTATCCTTGTGAATGGCCAACTATGGTACCCTACATGTAAGGGTCTGAAGCTCCAAAATCTCATGAACAGAGGTGATGTCCAGTAGAAAAGGTGTTTTCCAAGGTATGTACTTCAAAGCCAGCATGCTAGCAAATTCATATGATAGATGCACAAGCCTGTCAATTGTGATGCTGAAGTCTCACAAAGTCCCATGATGAGCAGGAGTTCTACAAAGAAAGATATTCAGCTTTAGAAAGTGTCTGACCAGCTGATGCTGGGCTACAATCCTACCCACCCATAAACTCATGAAGTGCACAGAAAGCTGGCACACACAACAGACCCATAGAAAACTCAGGCCCATATCTAATGAGGTGTCCATGCAACATCAGGATCACATGCAAGATAACTGAAAAGGATGGCAGCGGGCAACTCTCTACTTAAGCAAATGACCATTCCCTCAGAGGCAAACATCGACTGACAGGACATGCTTTAAAGCAAACTCAAACAACTCTGAGCTACCAGGTGGCAAATGTGCTCGGATAAGAGGGGGCACATCAGAAGCAGTACAGAAGTGAAACCAAGTGTCACTCAAACTGTAAGGGACATCCTATGCTTGGATTTGAAGAATTTTCTACTGACAAGTACTTTGGAGCCTAAAACATACCTCTTCTCAGTTGTTAAGGTGAGGCAAGAATCGGTTTTGGTCTTTCCTTCCTGAACTTTTTGATGTAGACTCAATGAAAATGGATACAGAAACCTATTATGTCACAGGAAAAAAACATCATTTGCTACTCCCTGCTTGCCAAGGTGAGCCCACCTGAAGGGAAGTGTGGCGCATTCTCTCATGTGGTAAACAGGCCATTCTCACCAGCAGAAGGCCCTGATGAGACCGTCTCTGGATCCACAGTTCCAGGAAAGGACTGGAGGCATGAATCAGAGCATTTGTCAAATGGTCCACCACTCCATGTCTTCCCCCCCCCCAAACATCTTTATTAAATTTTCACATATGACAAAGGCAATTTTGCATTCATATAAATGAAAAACATACAAAATACCACTTTAGTTGCAAACACTTTACTTCACAGACACCACTGAAACAACGGTAGTTGCAAACATTATACATCACTTATAAACCATCCAGTCATTGTCAGTTAAGCATTATATGGCTCATTCAAATCCTGTCTCTTAAATCTTGTCCCTGCTCTTGATATACTGTTCCCACAATTTGCGTTTTGTTTCCCTATGTAGCTGCTCCTTCCCTTTTCTAAAGATCCCAATTCCATTTGTTTTATCTGTGTTACTATATTCACTACTTCTAGTAAAGTTGGTCTAGACTGATTTCCATTTTTTAGTAATTGCTTTTTTAGCAGCCACCATAATTAGACTCAGCAAGGCTTTACTATGTCTAGGCAATTCCGATTCTGTAGCAAAACTCAAAAAAATCATCTCCCCCGTCAGTCCAATCTGCGCACCCAGCAACTCTCAGAGAGCAGTCTGCAGGGAATCCCAAAAGTATGCTAGCTCATTACACTCCCAAAAAATATGTTCCCAGCAACCTCTTTCTTGCCCGTCACACCTCCATTTGCTATCCACCTGAGGAAAAATTCTTTGGAGTCTACTTGGGGTATAAAAAAAACGATGTAAACACTTCCATGTAAAGATCCTAAATCTTCTAGACTTTGTTGATAGGGAAAGGTAAACTCTAACCTGCAGTCCAAATAAATCCTAGGTCTCTTCCCATTTTATTACCTTTGCCTTTCTAGTTATTTGCTCCCAATACCTTGGTTCCTTTACCAGTTTTCTCCAATAAATTCCAGCCCCCTCTTACCTATTATCTGTAACACTGACTACAGTCATCCCTATCGGCAAAATCTCTTTTCTCCATTCTCGTGCTGGTTTGGTTCTTAGAATACTCCCTGCTATTTTATGAATACAATACTCTAGATGATTTTAGTTGTTCTTAAGAGTCTGCATCCAAAATTCTAATCTCTCATTTCTTCAGCTTCCTCCCTGTGTCATCATCATTTGTTTTCCAATCTGGATTTTAGTTTTCTCCTTGTGCTATGTATAACAGCCTTAACTGTGTTGCTCTAAAATACCCCCTCAAATTAGGTAATCCTAGTCCGCCATGTTCTATTGGTAGAATCATCTTATCCCTTGCTGTCTTCCCTTCCCAGATAAAATCTTTCAGTTCTTAATTGCTATCCACAACTTCTCCGGTTGATAAAAGCATGCAAGATCTGTGTATAAGACTAAAGGGACTAAAAACATTTTAATGGTTTGTATCTTAATATCCATATCCATATAACAAAACTTCCAGTTTCTCAATTTTTGTATTATCATCTGATTAGTCTCTTCCCACATATCCTTAGCTGTCACCACAGAGTCATTTCTAATCCATACTTCTAAATACTTCATTTTATCATGTCCCCATAAATATGGATATTGTTGGACCAACATGTGTGTGGGTACATCATTTGCCTATTGCCTTTGTTTTAGCTTCATTAACTTTATATGCCGAGAAGATCTTTTCAAAATGTTCTACAATACTGTAATGTCCCTTTCTGGTTTTGTCATGTACAAAATAATATTATCTGCAAATACACACAGCTTTTCCTGACTACCATACCAATTATATCCTTGAATTTCTGAGTCCCTTATTTTCTTTACATCAAAGTAGGGACCAGCTCAATAGTAAACCTTCACTGTCGCACCAATATCAAACAGAAACATTCCAGTGCAAGGAAACACCTGATAGCAGCTTCAATAAAAAAAAACTTTTTAATAAAACAAAGCTTTCGGACAAGTGTCCTTTCTTGGTGTGAATACCTTCTACAATGAAGCTTAACTGCATCACATGACACAGCTAGCAATAAAAAACATTTCTCTAAAACTCGACATTTTAAACGATGCATAAAAAATACACCTCCCCAAACAGTTCATACATATAAAAACATCCACATAGAACATACCTAAAAAATACATTTAAACATACAAAAACAAGTTCATTTCCATGAAATCTGCTTCTTTTTCAGAACAGGTTTTTAGGCTGACAGCCGTATTCATTCTAGGTTGAACATCTGCTTGAAGCATTACTATCCACTTGTACTCATTCATTTCTAGTATATTATTATTGTTACCCCAGCTTCTGTTTTCAGGGACAGCATTTATCACCCTAAATTTAAAAATATGTTCATCTCCCACTTCATCAATATGCTTTGCAAGAGCATTAGTGCAAACTTTTCTTCTAACATCCGACTTATGTTCAACAATACGCTCTAAGTTTACGTGTTGTTTTCCCTACATAAAAAGCTGTACATTTCATGCAGGTAGCAAGGTAAACTATATTATAAGTGCTGCATGTAGCACATACTTTAAAATTATATACCTTTTCATGCGCAAATTCTGGATCTGTAAGAATATTAGAGCAGCACACAGTTATAAAACATGGGAAAGTCCCTATTTTATTACTACACTTATTTTCTACAACTTGCAAATCCTTACAGCATAAGTGTTTCTTCAAATTTTTACTATTTCTATATGAGAAACTTGGTCTGCCCCCTATAGCATCCCTGATTTCTGGTACAGCTGACAACAACCTCCAGTTTCTAAGGATATTATTTTGGACATCCCTAGACCTTCTATTAAGGTCCCTATTAGAACAACGAAAATGCAATATATCAAACGGCTGAAAAGTTGACTATTCCGTACCTTGAAATCGGTTTTGTGGGGGGCTGCGCTCCCCACACCCCCTGCTAATTATATATACCAGCGCAGAGATCACACTATAGTGAGGAAAGGGCAAATTTTCCAATCTTCACTGTACCGTGATCTCACAAAACCAATCTCGTGGTATGGACTATTCGACTTTTCAGCCGTTCGATATATTGCATTTTCGTTGTTCCAATAGGGACCTTTCTATTATATGCAGTCAAATAGCATAGCCATTAGGATTAACCATTCCCTTCAGTAACTGGTGTATTCACCATCCTATCTGAGAAAAAAGGTTTAGCTCTACATACCCTTTCATCCATAACCTCCAATTTTGACTTCACCAGGGAAACAATCTTGTATCCCCTTTCTTTAAAGTCCACTATCTTGTCATACATTTGCTCATTACATCTATCATCATTCATATTTAACGTACTAATGCGTAACATTTGACTTTTCATTATACCCCTAAACACATGGCCAGCATGCATACGGGTCCTGTGTGTATACTTATTTGCTTGTATCTTCTTCCTATAATTAGATGCAATGATTTCATCATCTGAGAGGAAGGACGCATGTCCGAAAGCTTTGTGTTTTATTAAAGAAGTCTTGTTGTACTGATGCTGCTATCAAGTGTTTCCTTACACTGGAATTTTTCTGTGTTCCTTACTTTCTTTGCCAATAGTTCTAAATATAATGCAAAGAACAAAGGGAAAGTGGACAACCCTCCCTTGTTCCTCTACTCCAGGAGAAATCATCAGAGAGGGCCCCATCCACTTTAATTCGTGCCTCCGATCCTTCATATATTCCTCTAATCAACCTTATAATTGTATCAGGGAAAGCAAATGCTTCCACTGCTCTGCTCATGAAGTCCCAGTCTACTCTGTCAAATGCTTTTTCTGCATCAAGACTCACTAATAAAAGTGGTAATTCCTTACATTCTGCTTCCCTCTGGATCATCAATGTTCTGTTAATATTGCCAAATGTTGCCTCCCCTCCACAAAACCACAATGATGCATAGCTATCACTTTTGCCATTCTTTTAGCCATTACAAACGCTTCATAATTGCTATTGAAATGGACCTGTATGAAGCTGGATCCAATGGATGTTTACCCTGTTTAGGTATTACTGTTACCACCACCTTCTTCCAGGATGGTGGTACTTCTCCTCTTAAAATACTGTTAAACAAAACCTTCCAGATCTTTATCAGTTTTTCCCTCCTAACTTCCAAACTTCCACAGGAATACCATCTGCTCCTGGGGACTTTCCTGTAGATTGGTTGTACATAACCATTTTTATCTCATCCCTCCCTATCCTAACTGTTAGCAACAGAGTCTCATCTACCTCTAACTTTGGCATATTTAATTCTTCCATAAACATTTCCATTTCTACCTTTTTTGAGTTACATATTTCTCTGCTTTATACAAATTTTCATAAAATTTCCAAAATATTTCTAATACTTCTACAAGGTGTCTTATCTTCCTTGTTATAGGCTCCCTAAGCTTTGTGACTGCCCTTTCCACTTTCTGTTGCCTGAGTTATTGTGCTAAATTTTTTTTGTGCTCTAGAATTATTATCAAAAAACAGTTGTATAACAGCAATCTTTCTAAACTCATTCACATTATCGAGGTAATCCCTTATTTTCTGTTTAGCATTCTGCAATTGCTCTTTTTCTGAGAGATTCTCCCTATTTTGCAATACTTTAACATTTGTCAATCCCTCTAAATAATTCTTGTTACTGTTTAACCATATCTCCCTTTGTTTTATTTCCAACCTAGTTTTAAACTCCACTTTTATTTTATCCTACCCCTTAGCTATGTTTTCAGAAGATAATTCATCTTCTTTAACAGCTCCTGAATTAATTCCACAACCCATTCTTTAAATTCCTCTCTTTTCAACTGATAGGTGGGAAAGCACCAATGTCTAATTTTATTTCATTACCTAACTTTTTTATTTTAGTTATTATTGGTGCATGATCTGAAATAGTTATTGGGTGCGTTTCAAGACCTTCAATTAAATGCACATGTTCCTGTGAGATATAAAATCTATCTAGCCTAGCCCAGTTTTTGTATCTTGGTGAGTAATATGTAACTTCACTCCAAACTCCTAGTACTGAATTCACATATTCCATGCCTACCATTTTCATAAATGTCTTCAAAAATCGACCCTCCTTTGTTTTATATTTTCCCTTCTTGGCACCCAGACACATCTTCGCTGTTGCAACCCAAATTCCAGTCTACACCTATAAGTAATATTCCTTGATGAAAGCTGATTATTTCTCTCAGAATTTTCTTAAGCTCCATTATATCAGTTTTATGGGGATGTGAATGCATGCCAGTGTAATCCTCATCTCTAGCCAGTATCTCCTCAGTACTATGCATCTTCCATTATCATCTTTTTTCCCTCTTATCACTACTGAAGTTCCTCTTGCAATTAATTTAAGTACTCCTATTTTCCTTTGCCCCAGATATTCCACTGAATAACCATCCTGAAAACATTTTATCAAATTCACATGTTCAGTTCTTTCCAGATGTGTCTCCTGTAGCATAGCTATTTGCACTCTACATTATTTAATACAGTTCACAACTCTTTTCTTTTTATATCTAAGACCATTCAGATTGAAAGACATTACAGAAAGCGTCATTTTCTTATATAATTATTTTTATTACCTTTTATGTACAACTGTTTTTGGTTAAATGTCTAGTTCCAGCTTTTATGTTGCATGCATATACTTTTCGGCAGGTTGGTGTTTTATACAGCTGCTTCTCGTCATATCTAGTTGCGCCTATGCCACATCTTACATAACTTTTTTGGGGTTTTTTTTGAAAGCCCTCAAACAGAACAAACCCTACCAAAACTCCCCTAAAACCCATTAACTTAATAACAACATGAAGTCTACGTACACCTTCAAATATTGAAGTTTTTGCTTCATAATAACAATAGTTCTAAGTTGAGCGCTACACAGACAGGCTAGATTTAACCAAAGAGGATAGTCATGCTTAAGACGCATAGTACAGCCTGCGTTATTAGTAAGTGCTATTTGATTTTGTATACGTTTATAACTTTCCCAGTTGACAAAACACTTGAATGCTTTCAGCAAACACTTTCTCAAAGCCATTTCTCTTCATCACATTGACTTCTAGAGACATGCAAACCAGACACAAAACTGCTAAGGGTACCTTGTATATCAGAAAAAAGCCTTACAATATTCAATATTCTTTTTCATTTACATCCTTTGTAATAAACTTGTTACTGGATAAAGCCTAGGGTTTTTACCCAGTCATTTCCCTATGCAAGCATGGGAAGAAGCACGCTGATTTTTCTGTTGTCATACTCTCTTAACCAGACCCTTCCTCTCTCCCATCTCCTCCAGTTCTTTTTTTTTCTCATTGCATTGCCTACATTTCTCACAACTGAACAAAGAAAAGAAAGAAGGGTGAACAAGAAAACACAAAAGCATCTGTTTATATTAGTATCCCCACTGCATTAAAAAATGGAGAACTTTGCTTCAAGTCTAACTGGTTTTGTATTATCTTTAAAGCTGTCACACCTGGGAAAACCCCTGACTGTTTTCAGGGAACATTCTGTCCTAGTCTTCTATACAGTCATTCAGTTGCTAACATCTGGAATAAACTACCCACAGACCTAAAAGCTACCACTAGTAGTTTTGGTTTCAAAAAAATGTTAAAAGATTACATGCTGAAAATGTGGTCTTGCCCCTGTTTCACATCAACCTGACCTATCGCTCCTCATCTCTTCCTCTTCTATCTCTGTTAATACTATAAAGTACAAGATGCTAGGGCACGTTTTAGGCAGTCCCAACGTAATCAAGTAACCTCAATGTAATGGATCTTCCGATCAGACGTAATTCAAAAGCTGCAGGAAATTGCTCAGTATATTAAAAACACTGTCGCTCAGATCCTAAGGTCTATACCAAAGTTCCAATCGTTCACCAAGTATTAAACTTAAAGTCAAACTTCACCAAGCATAGTTCTCAGTAAATCCTCTTCACGAAACAATCGCTTGTAGCCAAAATCCAGCGTAAATAACCAAGTGTTTTGCTGTAAACAAGAAATTTTTATTATCTCAAACGGCAAGCGCTTTCAACATTGGTCTTCCTCAGGCCGATAAAATAATACATTTTAATTACATTTAAACCATTAACAATTAATGATGTCATATCCTGCCTGACCTAAGTCACATCAGTGCATTCCATCTCATTTCATGTCCACAAATACAACTAAATAATTTAATTATCTAAATAATTTAAAATAAAAAAGCGCTGCTACAACATTATATATTCCTACTGCTTCCTAAAGATGCTAACAATGTTAAAAACTTTAATTAAAATAAAATAACCCCTAGTTACATTGCTATCATACACTGTAAATTATGTATTTAAAAACTCATAATCGCTTATTTCTATGAAAAACATCAAGCATAAAGGTTAACTGAGGACATGTATAAATAACCTTATATACACGTCTTGTATATTTACACTCGATTACTTACATATATTATGAATAAAAAATAACAATATCATAGAAAACATTCAACCCTCAACTAAGTTAATGTTTCACATTGGATGCTTCGTAGGTGATGGCATTGCTACAACCATTAAACGTGTTATGTATCCCTATACTAAAACCTATATTAAACATTAGATGCAAAGGTTCTATATGCAAAAAATATATATATAGTTGGTTATAACTATATATTTTGTATCATTAATGTCTGTCTATACATGTGTATAAAAAACAATTACAGTATGTTTTAAAAATGTATAAAAAACATAGCAAACCATTTTTTAGTTGATTACTACACAATACAATTGCTAGTAGAATAACTACAATCTATTAAAATATGCATACTGTGCTATAAATAAAATAAAACCTGGAACGTTCAATAATTAAGAATTGCATATACAAAGGTTGAAGGGCTTTGATTGCATATATCATCAAGATAAAAACAGCTAAATTTATAATAAACTTCCTTATATGATGAAAAAGTGTATAAGTAAAAATCCCTTTTTAACTTGCATAACTATATAATACTCTAACTACAAACCATAGAGGATGAACCTATATAAATAGATAATCCTTTTTTACCTATCAATATTGTGTTTAAGTTGAAATGACATTCAACACACATTTTAATAGATTTAAACAAGTGCTCCTACAAGGTATTTATGCACATTTAGATATTAAACACAACTTATTGAAATAATTATATAATATAAAGTATGAGTGTTTATCAATATAAGAGCTGTATTACGTGTAACACTATCAACTTTATGTTTGCTTATATTTTAAACACTGAGTAAAACTAGGAGATTATTCAGAGTTTTCTAGCCTTCAACACAGGTTTAATGGATACCCTGTCATTCAGACCCGGATCACAATCTGCCCTCAGTCTAATTATCCATTTAACCTCTTTATGTTCCGTCTGGTTAAAACTATCACCACGTCTTATGGTCGGTGAATTAACCTGAATCACCTGAAATTTGAACATATGTTCTTTTGATGTATTACACACATGTTTTGCCAAGGCATTACATGTCGATGCTACTCTGATCTTGCATAAATGCTCACGGATCCTATCCTTCAGTTTGCGATCTGTTTTCCCCACATAAAAAGCAGTGCAACATGTGCAAGTAGCCAAATATACAACATGTTCGGTATCACATGTTGCAACTGCTGTAAAAATAAACTCTTGTCCCGTTACGGGGTGTATAAAATTGTTAGATTCATTTATAAAATCACAATACCTACATTTATTACATTTCTTAGTCATGCTAATACTATTATATTTCGGTGATGCATCTACTCTATTAGGACCACATAACATCCTGTGTAAATTAGACCTATTCTTATATGCAAATCGAGGATTACTGCCTATGATAGAAGAAATATTTGGGTCTGTTAATAGGATCACCCAATATTTTCTGTAGATTTATTTGATATTTCCTACATCTTGTGTATAATAAATGGGAATCCTAACTTCATTCCCTTTTCCAATAGTTCTATCTGTTTCATCTACTTCCCTATTCACTTCTGCAAAATAAGGGCATGCTCTTCCTTCTCTCAATTTTCCTATCCCATCTAAACCAGCATCTATCTCGTCCAGGCTGTATGATCTATCCAATAATTTCAATTTTAACTCATTTATGTCTTGCTCAAATCCGCATTGATTGGAGTTCAACCGTGATACCCTCATTGCCTGGCACTTAATAATATTGCTAAATATATGTTCTGGGTGCATGCTGCTGCGGTGCAAAAAATTATTGCGGTAGCAGCTTTTCCTATGCACACCTGTGTTCAAACAACCATTCTGCAACTTTTCAACATATACATCAAGGTAAGAAATATAATCACTAGATTTAACCATAGTGAAATTAAGATACTTTGTTTCTGCATTCATTTTAGTATACAGCTCCATCAAAAGACCTTCGTCACCCTTCCAAACCAAAAATAAGTCATCTACAAAACGTGTGTAGAATGACACATTATCCCGAAACTCAAGAGTTTTGAAAAGAAACATCTCTTCCCAATCTGCCATTACTAGGTTGGCGTAGCTATTGGCACAAGAAGTGCCCATAGCTACGCCATCCTTTTCTAAATACAACTGGCCATTAAAAGAGAAAACATTGTTGGAAAGTACAATATCCATAAGTTCACATATAACTTCTATTTTGCTTTTTTGTGAACGTACCATCCCTTTCTAGACATCTACTAATACAAGCTAACCCCTCTTGATTAGGGATGACAATAAAGAGGGATTGAACATCTAATGTAACCAACAAATCCCTCTGACTCTCGTACGTAATAGATGTTTCCTCATATAACTTGATCAGAAACTGTTTAGTATCTCTCAAGATGTGTTTATACTTATTTACAATTGGTCTTAACAAATACTCCAAGTATAATGAGATGGGTTCAGTAACCTACCCTTTTCCAGCAACAATTGGTCTCATTGGGGGATCCATTCCATCTTTATGGCTCTTAGGGATCCCTTGTATGCATGGTATAGTGGGTCTATCGACGGACAAATACTTAAACAGTTCATCACTTATTTTGCCTTCATTAAACATAATATTTAGTCTATCTATAACTCTAATTAAGACTGTGTTTACTGCACTTGTATTGATTTTTCTATAAAAGCTGTCATCATTCAACATCATATATTCATCCTGTTTCTGTAATAATCCATATCCATTATTACTGTCGGACCCCCTTTATCGGCGGGTCTAATCAAAATGCTTGTATCATTTCGTCTAGTAAGGGCTCTCCTCTGTGTGGGGTTAAGGTTCCCATGCCATCTCTTCCCATTATTAAGTCTTTCATTCTCGTGTAAATCTTGTTCGACTAATTTAGAGAAGGCTTCAATTAAAGCATGATAATTTGGTATATATATACTAGGTTTTCTGAAAATGTGTTGTTCTGAGGTAGCATTACCGAAATCAACCTTAAGTTGTAAGTTGCGAGAAAATAATTTAAGATCCAAGACATTGTCTGTTATATCACTTTTAATAGATGGAATGAATGTTAGGCCTTTCTCCAATACAAAACTTTCGTCTATGGACAATTCTCTCTTAGATATGTTCCATATCAGGGATCCTTGGTCCCTTGCCAAATCTTTTTTAGAGTTGGCCCTGTTTGTTTTAGGTCTGCTGGCCTTTTCCTCTGTCGGCCCCTGCTCATAGACCGATCCCTCCCCCCTCCCCCTCTCCATTGAGTAGCAATAGGGAAAGGGGCAGAGCGATTAATCCCATATGTTATTGTCAAATCCTTGGATATGTTTGTTACTTTTCCACTATTATCTACTTTATCTTTTACCACACTATCACTATTCGTATCTATATGCTCACAAATATCAATTCGGGTATTTGCATCTTCAAACACAGATATGTTATGTACATTGCTTCTAGGGGAAGCACATTGTTCACCAACACCATTATGATGTATCAAGGCCATTGTTACAACTACATTACTCCTACCTCCTGCCTGTTTACCATTATCTTTTTCTTTTACACTCATTGTTCTTTCATTACTAACTAGACTATCACTAGGTGTGTCACTCACTGGGTTGACAGGTATAATACCATTTCTTTTTCTCACTGTATTCTCCACTTTAGGCCAAGTGAAGACGTTGCCCTTTTTAAAATCGTCAGTATCTCTTTTAATCTTATCTTATTTCTGTTGTAATAGTTTCTTTTCGTAGATAAATACATTATCAAGCAACTTCTCAATAAGACCATCCACTACATGAATAGGATACATGGCAAACATACTAGTCTGTTGTTTTTGGATGCTGTCTCTTAATAATAACTCTTGTGGCAAGAAATACTGGTTCATTAATTCCATATATTTAATACTAGTCTCTATATTAATTTGCTGCCACATACATAATAAGTCTTGGTAGACAGTACCTGTTGTGGGCATTTTCAAAATCCTCAGGCCCCTAGGAATAATTTTTCGAGAAATACACACTTCGAAGTGTTGTCGTTGTAGCTGGAGGCGTTTTAACTTTATGAAGTCCGCTTCCATCTCTTGTATAAGCAGCGCCAATCCCTGATAATCCATTTCACCAACGCCATCTCCATTCGAGTCAACGGGAACGTTATAGCATAATAATGGGTTAGTCTCTGCCATTACAGCTTTCTCAAACCTCGTCTTGCTTTTAAATGAAGCTTCCGATCCAAACAACTGTACTTCCGGTGTATACTTGATTACGTTGGGACTGCCTAAAACATGCCCTAGCATCTTGTACTTTATTGTTTATTTATTTAACTGCTTTCTGGGCACAAGTGTGTTGGTGAGGTTAAATTTGTGACTTTATATCTGTTAATACTATGTTTTTGGTAACCATACCCCTATTCCTTATCTATCTTCTTGCAGACAATCTACCTAAATATCAAAAAAACTGCAAAGTGTCATATGTTAATTAAATTTTTTATGCCAACTTAACTGCACCCATACTCTTTGTATGTATGAAACTACTTAAGTCTCGTCTAAAAGTCAGTTTCAGTACTGTCATACCTTAGAAATTCCTTATTGTTAGTACGAGTTGCACCCTACTGTTGTATTTGTTACGGTTTATGTTTTCTTTTTTTTTTTTGGAGCTTTTCTCCTCCGGCTTCTGCTGAAAAATGGCTTCTTGTCCAGTCAGACTAACCTGGTTAACAAATGTCAAATAAATACATAGTAAATTTCTCTGTTCTTTTTTTCTTGTTTTCCCTCAGCCAGTCCCCTTCAACCAGACAGTCTCCAATTTCTTTTTATCAGATTGCCTCCACAGAGGCATGAAGACCAGCTGCAGAAATGCTACTTAGCATACATATTTGCAAGTGCTAGGAAAAAAAAGCCTTAATGTTCAATATTCTTTTTCAATTACTTGCTTTCTGTCTTAAAACAATTGTCCTTAATCAGTCATTTCCCCATGCAAGAATGAAAAAAGCACATTAATTTGAACTGTCATGCTCCCTTAAACAGACTCCCTTTTTCCTTTATTACCTTGCCTAAGTTTCTCAAAACTGCACAAGAAGAAAAAGACAAGAGGGCAGGGCAAAAAACAAACAAAAAAATGTTTACAATCCCCATTACACCCAAAAATAGCATGCAAAGAAAACCATGCAACAGATACAGTACTATTACAAGAAGAAAGTGTTTTCTTTATTTACAGTTAGCGTTCTCGCCTCTCTTCCCCTCCTCAAAGCATTTTTCCAAATATTAATGACATGAAGTAGGGCATATACTTTAGCATTCCCCACTCAGAAAAAATGTTTTGAAGTACAATATTTCCAGATTTTCTTGCTCTGTCATATTTCATTAACATAATTATTGCATTGTAATCCCACATTAAGTTAAAGATTTTATTACTGTTACCCGTTACCCTCCATCACCCAAATCCTCTCTCTGCTTCATTTCCAGCGTACTCTCAATCACTACTACATGTCTTGGCAAAAAAAAAAAAAAACATCATCAAAAGAAGGTCTGTCACCCAGGGCGTGTTCCCAAGTCACTGATATTTCACATACCACTGTAACCCATTACAATGAAGGCTACAAATAACACCATAAAATGTGGCAGCTGTAAAGCCCAGAAAGCTACATCCAAACTAAGATTTCATGCTGCGTCTACACACCTGGACAAAGTCATGACATCCTGGGCCTTCTGCAAGGACAAGGACTTCACAACTCTTCAATCATAAATGACATTCTCTGACCAGTAATTAAGAGGACTTCCTCTAAATTACAGTCAACCCCAAGAGATTGCACCCAAGGAACAACCACCAAGAGTCAATACAGTTACTAAAGCCACTAAGAGTTCTTTTGAAAAGCTTTTGCAACCACAGCCTACACTTGCAATCACTTTGGGTGTTGAAGAAAGCCAAAAGTGCAACACTTTATACTGGAAGTGATGCCCACCAAAAGCACCAAGGTGATATCACCTGTGAAGACACCAAAAGCATATATGCCAAAAGGCATCCATCACATCCACTGACAACTTCCATACTCTTTGGGAGCAAAGGTATTCTGTCTATACATTGGCCATCTGAAACCAAACATAATGGATTTGTTGGCAGAAGAAGTTCCAAAATGGGAGGGAAATCATTGCCACTTCTGGGTCCAGGAAGGGTAGCAATTAAACTCTGATGTACTTACAAAGCCAGGATGACCTCTAACTCCATGAACATTAGAATTTGAGCTTGACCAAACAGTTCTGTAGAAAGAGACTCTTTCCTGGGAAAGGGGATGGTGAACTTCAGATCATGCCTGACAGTGCCCATTTCTAGAATCCACTGATCCATTTTAATCGTTCTTCAGCTGCAAATTCAAAGACCCAACCCTTCTGTAACTTGTCCCCAACTAGAATGAGAAATGTGTAGCAGTGAGTGGAAGAGTCAGCTTCTTAGGTGACTTGCCAGTAACATAATGGAAAAGACCCTGTGACATTTAATGGCCTTTTCTAGATATCAGCTGAGGGTGTCAGATCTAGAAACCGTTGTAATGGAAGTAGCAAAAGTAGGCTTCATAAAAGCCTTCAAAAAGATAAGCGCTCGTTTCCTCCTTAGGAGTTCCCGATAGATTAAGCAAGCTGGCTGAAGATCACTTCTCTCAAGAAGTGATCACTGATTCAGTAGGATACTCTGAGTTCCACTGTCAAAGACACAGGGAAAATCCACTGAAGATCTGTGCCCCCCCCCCCAACACACACACCACCTTACTAATCCATGTTAACTTTAACCCTGCCCTATCCCAAATCTTTTATCTTACCCTTACAAAAATCTTTCTCTAACACTACCCGTAAACAAGACAAGTTCAGCGACACTTCACATGCATTAACAAACGCAGACGCGCAAGCAGACAAGCGCACACACAAGCGCACAAAGACGCTCGGACACACAGACTCTCTTTCTACACTAATCCTATATCTTTATCTAGCCCTTACACTAAATCCCTAACCCAGAACATGCACACATTTACCTTATGCACACATACAGAGCAAAATCTATCACCTACCTTAACCCTTACTCTAACCTGCAAACACAAACAGACACTTCCCAAGCTAAACTCAAAAAACACACACTTGTTTTCTTCAGTAGCACTAATTCTTTTTGAAGCAACATACACACATTCACACACACACTCATCCAAACATCCACTAGATCTAATGTGAACAACGTGCTGTGTCAACAAAATGACTAGCTAATAGAAGGTCTGCAATCTGTGTGTGTGTGTGTGTGTGTGTGTTCACTTGTAAGTTATGTACAAACATGATCTACACAATTGCTGAATAAAGACCAGGCATATACATTGAAAACCAAGTCCACATAATACTAAATCTGGCATTAAAATTGGTTCAGGGAGGCATGGCTAATTCTCCATTTCAGTGCTTTAATCTTTGACAAAACATGAAATGAGGAGTCTCAGTTAATGGGCCTACATTGGTTTTCTAACTAAATTTAGAATATATATGACACACACTTTTCTTAGCTCCATCTCCAATTTGATTTCTCATCTACTTGTAACCTTTAATTCTGCACTATTCCTGGCTAACAGGAAACTTATACTTATTAATGTAAATACTACATGTACAGCTTATTTACTTAGACAAACTGCATAACATCACTTTGACTAGTAAATAAATGTGACAAAACTGGTCCTTGTTTAGATTAAGGGCATTCATCTAATGTCATACATGGCAATGTCTTGCACTGTAGTTTAGGCCATCTTCTTATGAAATTGTTCCTTCTCATCTTAATATGATCAGGCAAATATTACAGAAATAGTTTTTCTAGCGGATTCAATAAACCATACATGGTCCACTAAGACCGTGTGCACATCACATACTGTTTTGTATTCAGTAAGTGGCTCTACATAGTGTGCAGGGCTGAGCAAACACACTAAACTTTGTGGCCTGCTAATTACAGCATAAGCAGCAAACTGTATGCAAATAAACCAATCCAAGATGGAAGGTCTACTCAACAAGCTATAAAGCAAACATGCAGACTCAGTGCTGGTTTTTCCTGCAAAATACAAAACCGATTGGAATACAGCTACGGAAAGGAGTCTACACAGAAAGAATGTTAGGTGCTGCTGTTGCTTTAATTCATATGGATGTGCAACAGGGTGAAGTCTATTCTGCTGCTGCTAACAGACCATGGCCAAGAAGGAGAAGAGTTTTCAAACTCCAGTTAACTTATCACAAACTGCATGAGGCAGAAACTGTAGAGCGCTACAAAGTGGATATACACACACACTAGAGGAACTCTGCATCCCTTGTTGCCCTCAACTCGGACCCAGGGCAAAGCAAGGGGAACCAATATCAATGGAGACCAAGGTATTTGTAGCACTTAGAATTTTAGCTACAGGAAACTTTCCGAGACCAACTGGGGACATGCTGGGGGTATCACAGGCATCAGCATCTAGGATCCTCCATCAATTTGTGAATGCTATGCTCCAACATGTCAGTGACCACATACATCTTCCCCATACTCCTGAGCACAGGGGCCAAATATGCAGTAGTTCTACCCTGTAGCACACTACCCTGAAGTACTGGGTGCCACAGATTGTACACACACAGAATTCAAGGCACCACCTAGGGAACAGGGAAGGGTCTACATAAATAAAAAAAGACTTCCACTCTATTAACTGCCAAGTTATGTGTAATGCTAAGGGAATCATCCTGAATGTGTGTGCTGGCAATCCAGGCAGTTACCACAACTCACATATCTGGCACATCTCCTAAACGTACCAGAAGCTCACTTCACTAGGGGTGCTATCCCACAGGGTTATTTACTGGGGGATGCAGGTTATGCACTGGAACTGT
>NC_056727.1:62709487-62979487 GCF_019279795.1 Protopterus annectens | reverse complement strand
AGATCTCACTTACCCCTCCCTCTCCTGGTTTCAGTTATTTATGCAATAAGCAGCAGGCAACTAAATGGCAACAAAACCTTTCAGCATTTCAGCTAATCTCTGTTGGTGTTCCCCAAGGGCAAATACTCACCCCCCTTATATTTAATATTTTCATAAATAAATTTCATACCGTTATACTTGCCACACTCATATAATATGCTGATGATTCAACCCTTATCTGCTCTGCTCCATTCATAACATTACATTAACATTACAGGAAATAACTCAAAAATCTTTAACATTGAAATATGGCTAAAAAATTCTAACTTGCTGCTTAATGCCAAAAAACAAGCTTATGCTATTTACTCCAAAACACCTTAACCAGACCACACATTTCACATTACCTCAATGACACAAAAACAGAAACCACAGGCCAGACTGAACTACTCTGAGTCATAATATATGACTACCTCAAATTTGATCACCACATACTTCATTCCATCACAAAAAATCACTAAAAACTTGGCTCTCTAAGGCCAAAAACTATCCGACAGATCGAAGCAAAGATTTACTTAGCTGCAACATACATCCTTCCTTCTGAACTATATGTTTCGCCTGTTCTTACAGATATCAGCACTACAACCTCAAGATGCACGCACTCAAGACTCTCCTCAGTATGGAGACTATCGATATCTGTGCAGTAACAGAAACTTGGTTCAAGGCTCCCAAGAGCACCCCAGCACTAACAGGTTATACTTCATACCATGCGTTCCGGCCCCAAAACTCAGACTGAACCACAAAAGGAGGGGGAGTATCCATATTTATCAAAGATACCCACACCTCCAGGTTAGTGGGACTGCACGAAGCATTGGAGACCATCCATGTGCAACTAACAGTGGGCAAAACTGCCTTTCAATTTGTAGCCTGCTACAGACCACCCTCCCAAACACAGGAACCTCACTCGGCTTTCCTGAGAACACTGGAGAATATAAAGGTCTCTACAAACACCATTATATTGGGGGACTTCAACTACCCAAACATTGATTGGGAAAACTACTCAAGTCCAAACACCCTCGCCCAACGGTTCCTAGAATTTATAAACTCAAATGCTATGGAACAACTGGTCACCACTCCCACAAGAGGGGAAACCTATTGAATCTGGTCATCATGAACATGGGGTCTCTATGTTCCACACCAGAGGTATACCCCTCATTGGTAAGATCAGACCATAAACAAATCTCACCGGACATCCATATTCCATCCCCACCCCCAGCCAAGGAAACCACGGTGAAGAACTTCTCAAAAGCAAATTTCACACTTCTCAAAACCGAGGTGGAATCCTTCAAAGCCCCCGGGCCAGTGGAAAATACGGCCCAAAATGCAGAATCCTTTACAAAAAGCATTCTATGGACACCAACAGGAATGCATGGAGCATGCTATCCCAAATAAAACCAAGACTCACTCCTCCAAAGGCAGGAGACCTGTCTGGTGGACCCCGGCCATAAATAAGCTATACAACAGAAGGAGAAAGCTACTACATGATAGAGCAAAATCCCAAAAAGGGAAGGCGTCTCTGATCAGTACTAGCAAGAAACTACGATCCCTCATAAAATCATCTAAGGCCAGCTTCGAAAGAAAAATTGCACAAGACACTAAAGATTATCACAAGGCCTTCTTTAGTTATGTCAGAAACCTGGGAGGCAACTCCTGGACATGCTCTGAGTTAGTGCAAAATGACAAAAAATACACTGAACCCACAGACATTGCCAACATCCTGGCAGAAATGTTCAGTGCAAACTTCTCCCCCCCTTCCCTCCCAAAAGAGCAAATGTTTATCTCAACAGAGTGCAACCTTTCTGAGATCACAGATGCACAGGTGAGAGCTGCCCTCTCCAAAGCAAAAAACACAGCATCAATGGGACCAGACTGTGTCCCAGGCTGCATCTTACACGAGCTCCAAAAAGTACTAAACCTTCATATAACGTCACTGTTCAATCTCAGCCTTACTACAGGATATGTACCCAAGGAATGGCGTACAGCAACAGTGGTCCCACTCCACAAAGGTGGTGGCACAACAGACCCCAGAAACTATAAGCCTAACTAGCCTGGTCTGCAAAGCTATGGAGCGTATCATCATGGAAATCATAAACAAAGACATTGGGAACCTCCAGACACTGGATCCTACCCAATTCGGCTTTGTTAAGGGCAGATTCTGCCTCTTGAACCTGGTTGACTTCTTTGAAACAGTTACCAAAGCCACAGATGAAGGAAAGGTAGTCTACACAGACTACCTGGACCTCGCAAAAGCCTTCGACACAATACCCCATTCGGGCATCATAAATAAGCTCACCAGCTTAAATATCAACCCCTATGTCACAAGATGGGTTGCAAACTGGCTCAGGGATAGAACCGACATGGTCAAAATAGCAGTTGCCATGTCAGACTCTAAACCAGTTACAAGTGGCTTCCCACAAGGCTCAGTCCTGGGACCTCTCGTTCGGTATATATTTCTCTGAGGTACAGGCTAACACGGGTGGACTATGGCTGACCAAGTTCACAGATGACTGCAAACTGGGTGCCGTAATCGACTCTCCGGCCAACACAAGCATCCTCCAAAAGGGTCTCACAGAGATGGATAACTGGTGCCAGAGCCATGGCCTAAAGCTAAATGCCAAAAAGTGCATAGTCATCCCCTTTGGGAAAAACAAAGTGCCCACAAATTACCACATAGGTGGTAATCCATTAAGTACGAAAGAAGTAATTAGGGACTTGGGGACCCAAGTAGATAGCAATCTCTCCTTTGACAATCACGTTGTCAAAGTGGTTAGAAAAACCTTCTATATAGCCCACCTTATCAAGAAAGGGTTCACATCTAGATCAAAAGAGGTCAATGTGCCCCTCTACTCATCACATCAGGCCCATAATTGAATACAATGCCCCCATTTGGGATGTACCTTACCCGACACCTGCAGCAACTGGAAAGACCCCAAAAGTATCTCACCAAGAGCATCAAGGGGCTCAAACAGATGCCCTATGCAGTTCGGCTAAAGAAACTCCAGCTCTACTCATTTGCGTACTGCCTACACAGAGGCGATCTGTGTCTGACGATTAAGGCCATGTCCAACCCAGAATTAATGGACATGCTTCGCCTCAGGAAATCCAAATCCCTTAGAGCTACACGCTCCAAGGACTTGAACTTCAGCACAGAAATAAATAGGACATGCTGGAGGGACAGATTCATATCCCAGAGGCTCCCCTCACTCTGGAACAAAATCCCAATCCATGTTAAGCAGAGCCCCTCACTGACCCTCTTCAAGAGAGATCTTGACGAATGGATGGGAGATCGTAAGTTTACCCCTGGGATCTCTTCTGTGTCCCTGCTTGACAGAGGTACAGTAAACTAACCTTAAAGGGGCTACCTTCTGTGACCTACTATACAGAGGCACAGTCAACTAATCTAAAAGGGTGGCGAGAGCCAAACACACTCTGGCTAGGCTTATAAATGCCCTAGGGCAGATAGCCTAGTATCAACCTATGAACCTATATAAAACTAAATTAGCCTCCTGCTACTACAAAACAGCTAAATTCGCAACCAACCAGCTTTATAAAACATACCACTGCACACACAGAAGACATTCAACACTGCTGTCCACTGTGTCTCAAAACTCTGAAATGAAATCCTCAGTTCAAACAGAAAACTCACACCCCACCACTAACTACAATTCTTCCCATGTCCACTTATTCTCCTGCTCATTTCCACAATTTCTACTTTAATCTCTCTCTCTTATCAATGTTTAAGCCACATTACTACTTGCCTGTCTAAATTAATAACCTCAAAAACACCCCAGTTTGATTTTTTCCTGCACCCATCATGCTATAAATAAATTATTACATTTTATTTTTCTATTCAATAATTAGCCAATTTGTTAATTTCTCTTCTTTTTTGTTTTAACATGTCAAGTTAATGTAAGGAATATTTAAAAATCATGTAAATAAGCTCATGTACAGATGTTTTACCCTGCAATTATAAATATAGTAACATGTGTAATTTAAAAAGCGCAAGTTTTCTCCCTGGGCCTTTGTTGAAAAAGAGTTTCTCAGACTTTTCCTGGTCAACAAAGACAAATATACAAGTTGCAAACAGAAGTAACAGCTGGTGAAGAGGAAACACTGAAGGCATTCTTGGCTGGTGGAGTTGCCAGTTTTACCTCTGCAACAGGGATTTTGTTACAAGAAAGTAGTAGCTACGCAAATTCAGCAAGAAAGAATGAAACAAACATTTGCAGTTTCTCAATAGTACAGAGAAGAAGCCCAGTGGTATAAATAAAATTTGCTGGAAAATTGTATGACCGAGACTGAAAAAAGAAATACAGTACCATCATGGAAAGACTATTTCAGAGCTTGGAACTACAACTATAAAATAATTAAATAAATATGCAATTTAGGCTTCAGATATAGAGGAGTGTGAGTTAAAACTTTTTTTCTTTCATTATGCATTAGGGTTTATGAAGTAAAAAAAATGGGACAAAAGAAATGTATGGACTTGTGGTTAGGAAGTGTGGGTAACAATGGAAGTGTGGGTAACAATGGATGTTAAGGATGAGAAAATTCAGATTTCAAATACAAAATTGTGGATGTAAGAGAATATTTGGTAGGTACTGTGGCTAACATGAAGCATGTTATTTCTGTCGGGATGAAAATTATTTAATACAAGACTGTAACATATGAAGGTATGGCGAATGTGGAGAGAAGAGACGTAGCCAAAAAAAAAAAGACATTTCTGGTTTTATTGTCCCATATTAGGGAAAAAAGAATAGATGAAGGGGAAATATCAGAAGAAAGACGAACAGTAGAAATATTACTACAGAAGATGATGAAAGAAGTTGGTACAGGAGAAAGGGATACTGAAAAAAAAGGTCAAAGAACTAAGAGGTAGTTTAAGAAAAAGGTATATTTAAAAGCAAAGTTATTAATATACAAGAATACTGATGTGCAGTTTTAGAAAGTGAAGAGGGAGAAATTCAGACAAGACAGGGAAAAATCATTGGTGGGACACTTAGAAGGAAAATATAAAAGATCTGGAAGTAAAACATTTACAAAAAAAAGGAAAAGGACAATACAGGAATTTTAGCATTAAATGTGAATAGCACTAGAAACAAGACAAGAAGTTTAGTGGTGGTAGGATGGTGTAAAAATAACAATGGAATGATTCTTGCCTGATGGACACCAGATGGAACAAAGAAGAAAACAATGAAAAGATTTCAGGCAGTATTGGGGCTTAAATCGTTAGGTGGTAGGAAATCAAACATGTTCTAGAAAATGAATTCTTATAAAAATTATGAAATAATTCTAGGTGTAACAGCAGTACCAGGAAGGGTAGTAATATGTGATGAGACAAAAAAGGTATAAGATTAGTACTGATTTATGTGTTCATTAATATGATGGACAGAAAGTGTACAGTTGTCCAAGTAAACGTAACCTAACAGTAGATGTTCAAATGATCACCGATGCATTAGCCTTAGCTGTATGGGTTACATCCTGCCAAGGATATAACAGCCCGCCAGCTTCCAAAAAGTACAGTTGTGTACACTTACCATAAATGTAGATGTTCGAGTGTATTCACTGTTGCAGTCATTACATTTAGGTAATCTGCTGGCAGGTTGCCCTCAGTCGGCCTGATTAACAAAGTCTTGGGTCCTGCGTCAGTTGCTGTCCCTTCTTCCATGACGTCAGGTCGTCAGGGGTATAAAACATGCAACCGACGCCATTACATGAGTTTTTCTTGCCCCAGATGTCAGGTGCCCCTAAAATGGGGAGCAAAAAATATATGTATATATCTATGCATATAATTTAAAACACAAAAAATATACCTCCACACAAAAGCAAATACATCAAAAAGGCTTTTAAGCATACTAAAAGAAAGGAGAGGTATAGTAATAGAAAAACAGGGGGCTGGAGGGTGGGTAACCAGGACTGCAACAGTGAATACACTC
The DNA here is from genome assembly GCF_019279795.1 of Protopterus annectens. NCBI lineage: Eukaryota > Metazoa > Chordata > Ceratodontiformes > Protopteridae > Protopterus > Protopterus annectens. The sequence continues at coordinate 62,973,515 of NC_056727.1, read as the reverse complement.
GAACATCTACATTTATGGTAAGTGTACACAACTGTACTATGTTCTTCGTGTTTCACTGTTACAGTAATTACATTTGGGTAGAATCCCAAAGCTATGGTTGGGAGGATGGAATTATACAGCATTAGGAGCAGCTATAAGGCCCTGCAGGACAGCAGTGGCAAAGCCAGCTCTGGATTTAGAGAAGAGAGGTAAATGGTAATGTCTGGTGAATGTATGAACTGAGCTCCAGGTAGCAGCTTCTAGAATGTCTCTGGTAGGAACCCTTCTCAGAAAGGCTGAAGAAGTAGATGCAGCCCTGGTGGAATGAGATCTGATCCCCTTGGGGATAGGGTTTACCATGGTGCATATAGCAGAAGCAAATATAATGGCTTATCCATTTGAAAATAGTCTGCTTTGAAATAGCCTTTCCCTCTGCCCCTGCAGCAAATGCCACCAGTAGTTCAGATTTTCTTGGAGATTTCGTCCTAAGTAGAATTTAAGTTGTCTGTGTACATCCAATAAATGCAGAATCCGCTCACCCTTGTTCTGTGGATTGGGGAAGAAAGTTGTCAGATGAATGGTCTGATTATGAGCCACACTGGATACCACCTTAGGCATGAAAGATGGATTGGTCCTGAGACCGACCCTGTCCGGATGAAAAATAATGAAAGGCTCCACTGCCATATGAGCCTGTAATTCTGAAATCCTTCTAGCTGAAGTGACTGGTAAAAGGAAAGGTGTTTTCCAGGAGGGAAATTTTAGGTCTGCAGTAGCAGCTGGCTCAAAAGGAGGGAGAGTGAGTTTTTCCAAAATGAACTGAGGTCCCATGCAGGAGTAGGTGCTCTCCTGGGAGGTCTTAAATTTTTGGCCCCTCTGAGATACTGTTTTAGCAGACGATGAGAGAAGAGGGGAGGTTCTGTGTTGTAATGAGCTGAAATGGCAGAGGCATGGATTCTTATGGAAGAAAAGGATAGGCCCTTGTGAAGCATCTCAATTAAGTATTGTAGAATCTGAGGAATATCGGGCATTGCTGTGCTTATTCCTTGTGATTGGTTCCAGGCACAGAATCTTTTCCATTTGTCATCATAAGATTTTCTAGTACTAGGCCTTCGAGCCTCCAAAATTACATCCATCACAGGTTTGCTGATGGATGCCAAGGGTGAAATTAGTTGATTAGCCACGCTGCAAGATTCAAAGTTTGGAGCTGAGTGCACAGAATTTGGTAGTTCTGCTGAGACAGTAGGTAAGGTGTCGGAGACAGGTGCCATGGAGGAAGGTGTGACACACTGCGCAGAAGTGGGTAGCAGTGTTGGCGAGGCCGGTCTGGAGCAATCAGAATAATTTTTGGGTTGTCCAGTTTGACCTTTAGTAGAACTTTGGAGAGCAGAGGCAGAGAGGGAAAACCATAGACCGAAAGTTTTTTCCAGCTGAATGATAGAGCATCCACCTTCCAAGCTTTTTTGTGAGGAATTCTTGTGCAGAATTTGACCAACTGATAGTTCTGGGGTGAGGCAAAAAGATCTATGTCTGGGCTCCTCCATTTGTGTGTCAATATGTTGAAAACTTGTGGTTCCAGTTTCCATTTGTGTGGGTCCATAAGATTTCTGCTTAGTTCGTCTGCCAGAGTATTTAGCTTTCCTGGCAGGAACTGAGCTTGTAGTTGTATTTGATAGGTCAAGGCCGTGTTCCACAATGCCATGGCTAGTCTGCAAAGGGGTAGGAATCTGTACCCCCCTGCTTGTTTATGTACCACATAACTGTGGTGTTGTCCGTCTTTATCATTAGTTGTCCTGGATGAAGGTAGTCCTTGAAGGCTGTCAGTGCATTCTGTACAGCTAGCATCTCTTTCTGATTGATATGTAGGTGCATTTGATTTGGGCTCCATTTGCCCTGACTGCACTTCCCTGCCAGATGAGCCCCCCAAGCAGTCTGATGCATCTGTAGTCAGGGTTTAGGCGGCAGGGGGTGGAGTGAATGGAAGTCCCTTGTTTTGGTGGCAGGCCTCTGCCCATCATACCAACTCTAGTTGCAGGCAAGGTATAATAGGAATCATTGTTTCCAGGCTGTGACAATGTTGACTCCATAAATTTTTTAAGTACCACTGAAGTTTCCTCATATGCAGTCTTGCATATGGAATTAGATGAATGCAGGAAGCCATGAACCCAAAGGCTTGCAGAATTTGTCTTGCAGATAGCAGGGTTTTTGTGGCCACCTGTGTGAAGTAAGTCACCGATTGAATTTGCTTTTCTGGCGTAAGGTAAGTCATCTGGGCAGATGTATTCAAGCTTGCACTCAGGAACGTAATGGGTACCAGTTGTGATTTATTTTCATTTATGCTGTACCCTAGACAAGTTAGAACTCTTTTTACAAACGCCAGATGCTTTAAAATAATGTCTTTTTTTTCTGCCTGAATTAGACAATCGTCCAGGTATGGATATATTTGAATTTTTGTCTGCAAAATGTAATTACTGGTGCCAAGCACTTTGTGAAAACCCTGGGCACAGTAGATAAGCCAAAGGGCAGTGCGGAGAACTGGTAATGCAAGTAGCCTGCTTTGAAGCGGAGGTATCTTCTGCAAGATTCCCTGATTGGGATATGCAGGTAAGCCTCTTAAGTCTAGAGTTACCAACCAGGCATCTTTGCCTAGCATAGGTAGTAACTGTTGAAGAGTCAGCATCTTGAATTTTGGAATGTCCAGAAATGTGTTTAGAGTGGATAAGTCCAGAATTGGACGCCATGATTTGTCTTTTCTGGGTACCAGGAAAAGTCTGGAATAGAAACCTTGTCCCTTTTCCTCCTCTGGTACTGGTTGAATAGCCCCCATGTTCATGAGAAACAGAACTTGTTTCTGGGCCTCTGACCACTGATTTGTTGGCAGATCTGGCCATTCGTTTGGGGTTGGCAATGTGTGGTAATGAAATCTGTATCCCTGTGATACTATATTTAAAACCCATTTGTCCTGGGTAACAAGTTGCCAGTTTCATGCATGAAGTGCCAGTTTTCCCCCCAAAGGGGCGGCTAAAAGGTAAATGCTTGGTGATTGTAGAGGGAAGTCATTGAGGCTGTTTACCATAGGGAGAGGCCTTGTTGCTTCCAGATTTGGAGGTGGAAGCATCCCATTGTTTTGTTCTAAAAGTTCCTTGTGACTGAAACCTGGAGCCTTTGGAATGTCTTGATTTGACTTGAGCAGCTCTCGAGTGGACTGGAATGGACCAGTTCTTAGTAGGCCAGTGCCTACTAAATCTTGGAGGTCGCACTTGTAAGAAATATTTCACAGTTTGCATAGATTTAGCTTTATCTTCAATCTTTTTTAACACTTCTTCAGCCTTATTACCAAAGAGACGGTCCTGTTGTAAAGGAGCATCCAACAATTTTGCTTTAACATGGTCAGGCAGAGTTTGCTCTTTGAGCTAAGCATGCCTTCTTAACACAGATCCAGTTACAGCGGCCTTGCAGGAGGCCTCCAAGGAATCAAAACCACATTGCAAAGTATGTTTTCCAACTTGTTCAGCTGAATGTAATAAATCCTGCAAATCTTTATTTTCCACACAGAGAGTAACATAATTTTCTGTTTAAGTAGTCCCATGATATACTGTTGACATTTAAGCATATGAAATTGACAGTTTAAAGCCCTGATTGCCAAGGTTGCAGACGTGTAAACCTTCTTGCCCCATCTATCCAGCGCCCTGGAATCTCTGTCAGAAGGGGTAGGATTTTTAGCAGTAGAGGCCTTAATGCCCTTGGGACCCTGAAAAATGGTTTCAGGATCAGCAATAGGATTTTTGAAAAGGAATTTGTGGGAGTCAGGAACCCTGTAGTATCTGTCTGGCTTACAAGGAGCCAGAGGCAGAGAAACAGGAGTCATACTAGATTCTGAAAAAACATCATCAACAATGTCTAGAACAGGAGATATAGCCAAAGGCCTATGCTGAGGTAGAAGAAGAAAATCCCTAAGTCTCTTTTTAGATTCAGAGAAATCCTGACTTTCCCATTGGAAATGTTCCCTTAAGGCATGTAAAGTTTCCCCAAAAGAAAAATCCTCAGGGGGAAAAGCAAAAGGAATGGAATCCTCTGCATCAGAGTCCTCATAAGTAGGAATACACAAATCCTGTTCATTAGAAGAGTCAGAAGAAATAGAATCCTGTTCAGAACATTCATAATCAATGTCTTGCCTAGGCCTCTTAGAAGGAGGGGGTTGGCTACCCCTGATCAGAGTAATTAAATCTTCAGCCATTTTGATCATTTGTTTTTTAGGCATAGGGGCCTGCACATGTGGCCCAGGCGTCGGTTTTTTAAACTTAGATTTTGGCCTTAATTTAGAAGATGGCGTCGGTCTAATATACAAATCTGTAGGCCTGAAAACACCCTCAGAAGCTGGTGCCTGCACAGCGGCTCCGGACCCACCTAAGGTAGAGACATCCACGGGTGCCATAATTGAAGCATTTCGCGGCATACCGGACTCCGAATAGGTCTCAATTAGAGGCCTGCGAATCAAAAGTAGCGGGAATCAGGGACTGTGAAAGCACCTCACTGAGTACCGCCGAACCGGCGACTGGCTTAGGAGAAGCGTCGTTGTCGGTTTTGGATCTAGATGGTCTGTCTCTGTCTTTTTCTTTGCGTTTTTTTTTAGGTATTCCAGTAGTCAGACTGCTAACCGACGACATTTCTGGAAAATTAAATCTTGAGCCAAAATATTCAGAAGCAAAAATATACCGACGTTTAATCGTGCGTTGATTAAATTTAGCACAAAACCGACAGCAAGGCACGTTGTGGTCAGGGCCTAGGCAAGGAATACAGTACAAATGAAAATCCTTATGAGGTATTTGCTTCCCACAAGTAATGCAATTATTAACTTCTATTGACATTGGTAAGGAGCAAGAAAAAGTTTCCCCAACGGGGTACTTAGCTTTTAGTTGAAGACTTCGGTTCTGAAACTTGAAAATGAAAATTTCAGGAGTCGGCCGACCGGTACATGTGAACTGCTTCTGCTTCGGGCGCCACGTGGCAAGAAAGACTGATGTAATGGCGTTGGCTGCATGTTTTATACCCCTGACGACCTGAAAGGACAGCAACCAATGCAGGACCCAAGACTTTGCTAATCAGGCCGACTGAAGGCAACCTACCAGCAGATTACCCAAATGTAATGACTGCAACAGTGAAACATGAAGAACATCGTCAGGGCACCTTCCACACATCCAAACTGTCAGGCAGCTCGAGTTGAGCTGGCTAAAAGGCAAGTTTTGTCCTGAAGCCATTCACAGCTTTACTGCCAACAGACAGAGGGATGTTGAGTCCCAAAAGGACAATACTAAAAGAGCAAAAAATAAAACTGCATGTTAATATAAATAACACACTAAAAAATAAGGGCAATGGAAGGAGACAGCAGGTACTGCTGCAGTGGTCATTTGAACATATACTGTTATGGTAAGTTTACTTACACAACTGCACTATGTTCATCATACTGATCACTGCTGCAGTAGCCTTAGCTATATGGGTAGATTGGGTCTATATTAGATCACCGAATGCTTAGGTAAGCGAACGGTGATTAATCGACCCCATAGAAGTGAAAGCTTACAAAACCGAACTATCAGAAAAAAAAAAAAAAAAAAAAAAAAGCACATTAAAACATGAGATTAAGTGGGGGGCTGTGCCCTCACACCCCCCTACGTATATATATCAACTCCAAGACGGCACTACAGTGCCGAAAACGGCAAAGTACCGAAATGACATGTAAGCGAATTCTGCATAGGTTCATAGGTTCATACTAGGCTATCTGCCCGAGGGCATTTACAAGCCTAGCCCATAGTTTTGTGGCTTACGCCACCCCTTTAGTATGGGGAACTATACCCATTATTTTGCTGTGCCTCTGTTGAGCAGTGACACTGAGGTAATCCCTGGGGTATATCTGCGATCTAAGTAAATAAAAACCAAACTGAAAGCAAGAGGAGCTGCACCAAAGTAATAGCGTAATCAGTAGTTTAATTTCCGCTTTCGTCAATAGACTTCGTCAGAATACAAAATCAGCACGAATCAAAACATTTAAATACCACAGTAGTGAATAAACAAATTAATCAATTAAGACACAATCAATTAAACATTTGGAATAATTGTAAAACCAAAAAACTGCATTCATCCAATGTTAAAAAAACCTAAAGGAAATAATTCCTTATTAATGTGTAATATTCTATATTTTAAAAAACATTTAATGTTGATGTAGTCATTCAGACCAGGGGGTTTGTCAGCGTTGAGTTTAATTTGCCATAAGGTTTCACGCTGTTCCACAAAATTCTTAAAATCTCCTCCTCTAAGGTCAGAACGTACTACCTCCAAGACAGAAAATAAAATTTTTTTGTGTGTCCTACATACTTTTGAGTGTTTGTAAAGAGCGTTATTCTCGTCTTTGGTTTTAATACTATAAATATGTTCTCTGATTCTGATATTTAAACTGCGGGTGGTCATGCCAATGTAAAAGGCAGGACAACCTAAACATTGACTAATGTAAATCACCCCCTTGGTCTTACAATTAACGTATCCAGGAACCTTGAAAGTGTAGTCAACATTCTCTATCTTTATGTAAGGACCCTCTGAAATGAATCGACACATGTTGCAACTGTGACAACAATGCATCCCAGTATTGGTAGAACTAACAGTTGACAAACATACCGATTTATTTTCAAATTGTTGTGGTTCCTGAATACGAAAGAGGGCCCACCAACAAATATCTTCCTCATCTCCTCATTGCCTTCAATAATTTTCCAATTGTTTACTATGGCTTGTCTAATAGAGGAACTGTCTGAACTAGTCTCCAAGGAACACATGAGGCGTGTTTCAACTTCCCTCACTTTGTCCCCCTTGTCGCCTCCTCCCACTGTTAAGGTCGGAAAATCCATGATAGATCTAAATATACTTTTACGTTTCTGTAAAATTTCGTCCCTAATGAAATGTAACTGGTTAAATTCATACCCCCTCTCAAGAAATAAATAAATAATGATGTTAAATTCATCAAGTAAGTCATTTTCTTTAGTAGTCATCCTACTTGCCCTTATAAATTGTCCACGAGGAACGTTCTTAACTACATGTCTAGGGTGGTTGCTAGCGTGGTGTAAATATCCGTTCGTAAAGGTCTCCTTTCGATAAATCCTACTATGTAACCGACCGTCATCTACGTCCCAGTATAACAAAATATCCAAAAAATTCACTTTTGTTCCTTCAACACCCATGGTGAACTTCAAAAACTCAGAAGAATCATTAATTTCTTCAAACAACATATTTACTGTCGAGGAATTTCCTTCAATAACAAAAAACAAATCATCAATGTATCTGCAAAAGAATTTAATGTTAAATTTCTGCTTCAGAGTGGGTATTACTTCATGTTCCCACCTGGCCATAACCAAATTAGCAAAAGCAGGGGCGGCAGAAGACCCCATGGCCACCCCCTTTCTCTGCCTGTAATACAGTTTGTCAAAAAGAAAAACATTATTTTCTAAAATCAATTCCAAAAACAACCGGATGGTAGAAATGAAACTGTTTGTAAATACCCCACCTTTACTAGTCAAAAAATCACAGACTGCATCAATTCCTTCACAATGAGGAATACATGTGTACAAGGAAATAACATCAACTGTAAAAATAATGTCTTTTGAAGGGTCAAAACCTTGTTCAAGTGTGTAAATACCAAACTTTCTTAAAAAATGCCAAGAATCCTTGACGTAAGATGGTTCTTCATTAAGAAGGGGGCTAAGAATAGCATCAACCACAAGGGAAATACCTTCAGTGACAGAGTGAGGACTAGAAACTATAGGTCTAAGAGGGGGATCTTTAATGTTTTTGTGAGTTTTGGGTATCCCAAAAATCACTCCTGTACGTGGTTCAGATACAACACAAAAATCATAAACTTCACGTGTTATTTCCCCTGTCATAAAAAGACCATATAGTTCAGAGTGAATAAATCGAACCCTTTTTTGAAAGTCATAGAAACCAATTGTCTCATATTCATCCTCGTTGTTAATAATCTGTAACATTTTAAATTGGTAAGCCTTTTGGCTCATTATGACTTATGTTTCCCCCCTTGTAACTCTTCATGAATCTAAAATTTAGATTCATTTGTTTGAGGCTATTGAGTGCCTGTCTTTCTTCCTTACTAAGATTATCAGAGGTGAACCTCTTGTTATTCAGAACACTAATAACATCAGCTATAACTTGTTCCTCAAATGTTTTTATAGTGTGATGCAAATGTGGAGTAAATACAGAGGGTTTGAACAAAGACTTACTATTCTGGTTTGACTCAGGTAAAAAATCTAAAACGTAACTTATATTAAGTTTTCTGCAAAACTTTTTGATGTCAACTATAGTACTCGACACATTGGCTTTAAATGTGGGAATAAAATTTAAACCACGTTTTAGTACATTAGTTTCATGCTCAGAAAAACAGTGTTCGGTTAAATTGATAATTTTGAACTGGTCGATGGACTTCTCTACGTCTCGTCCCCCGAAGAGTTCGAACCTAGAAAGGTCCGACTGCGAGTGAACACAGTGTTCTTGCTGGATTGGTTTCTTTTCTTGTTTAAAAAAGTAGTGGTGGTACTAGAACCACTTGTGACATTCCCCCCAGTGTTGTTGACATGTTTAACTTTAGGTCGGACTGACCCCTTGAGAATAGTTCCGTGTCCAACAGTCTCACTGTCGTTATTATCTAATTCAGTAGCTCCTTTGTCAACAATGTTGTCCCCTCTTTCCACTGTACTACTAGCTGGCTCATTATTTGAAACTGTGTGGGGCACGATGTTAGTGAAAGAACTCTCACTTGGTTTAATTTTAGTGCCTCTTGCCTCGTCAGTCACAGTCAACCTCTTATCTCTATCACCATGTTGATTTTCAGTACGAGTGCCTGTGTCTCTCAGATGAAAGTTTTTGTAGCGGTTGATGTCACCGCTCCGTTCAGTTAAACGGTTTCTGATGGCAAAATTATTATAAGCAGCATTGTTGTCATAAGCGGTGATGTCACGAGTTAACTTTGACTGTTTACGGCTCGTAACATCAACCGTGTGCTGTTCTAGTTCATCGTGCAACGAAAAAAATAACTCACATGATTTTTGGGGGCCCACCAGTTCTTTTAGTTCACTTTCTACTTGAACTATTTCTCCTTTCAAAACAGTCATTTTCTCAATATTGTTTTCAATTAATAAGTTTAAGAAATTTATTCCAGCGGTATTGAAAAAACCAACCAATGTCTTAAAAAAAGGAGACGTTGCAGTGACACCATTGGGGCATTTAAAAAATCTTAGTCCCTTAGGGACCACACCAAGATCAACACAGTGCTTGAAGTAGCTGTTCTCTAAATCCAGAGAACGGTGTCTTTTCAACAGTCTTAAAAGAAAATCACGTTTGCTGTTAACCTCAATTAAGTTAAAACTTTGAATGTCTTTACCTGTGTGTTGAAAGGGATTTGGCACTCCGTCCAAAAAACTTTGTATAGATTTATATCCCCTAGTGTCAGTAGCAGGCTTGTGTCGTGAACCAGACGCCGCAAATCGGCCATAATCCTTCTCACATCTGTCTCCTGCCTCCACTACAGTGTCAAGTTCAATGAAGGACGAATTCGGACTTGATGCCCCTCGTGTACTGTGTTTCACGGTGTTGCTGCGATCATTACGGTCAGCCCTTGAAACCAAGATCTTCAGGGTGCTTTGAATGTCCAATAAAGTAACCGTTAACAGTTCACTCAGTGAAGAAGCTGCCGAAGTTGGTGTAGGATGTACCGTGAGATTTAGAAGCTCGTCATCTCCTGCTTCAGTCATGGTGCACACAAACCAAGAAAAAAGAAGCACCAAAACGTAACCAAGTAAATAAAAACCAAACTGAAAGCAAGAGGAGCTGCACCAAAGTAATAGCGTAATCAGTAGTTTAATTTCCGCTTTCGTCAATAGACTTCGTCAGAATACAAAATCAGCACGAATCAAAACATTTAAATACCACAGTAGTGAATAAACAAATTAATCAATTAAGACACAATCAATTAAACATTTGGAATAATTGTAAAACCAAAAAACTGCATTCTCCCATCCATTGGTCAAGATTTCTCTTGAACAAGGCCAGCGAGGTGCTCTGCCTCACATATACCGGGATTTTATTCCACAGCATAGGGAGTCTTTGGGTGATGAATCTATCTCTCTAGCACGTCCTATTAATAGCCGCGTCGAGGTTTAAGTCTCCCGCCCTTGTGGCTCTGACGGATCTAGATTTTTTGAGGTGAAGCATATTCATCAAATCTGGGTTTGACATGGCCTTGTATGTTAGGCAAAGGTCACCTCTGAGCAAGCGGTAAGCGACTGAATAGAGCTGGAGTTCTTTCAGTCGGGCAGCATAGGACAGATGTTTGAGACCCTTTATCCTTTTGGTGAGGAACTTTTGTGGCCTCTCCAGCTGCTGCAAGTGTCGGGTCAGATACATTCCGAATGGGGCATTGTACTCAATCATTGGTCTGATGAGTGATGAGTATAGGGAGACTATGACCTCCCTTGATCTAGATGAGAATCCCTTCATGATAAGGTGGGCAATGTAGAAGGTCTTCCTAACTACTTTAGCTACATGGGTGTCGAATGACAGACTACTATCAACCTGGGTCCCCAGGTCCCTGATAACTTCTTCTGTACTCAGTGGATTGCCACCTATTTGGTAGCTAGGGGTAACCTTGTTTTTCCCGAAGGGTATGACTATGCATTTTTTGGCATTTAACTTTAGGCCATGGCTCTGGCACCAGTTATCCGTTTCTGTGAGACCCTTCTGAAGGATATCTGTGTCAGATGTGTTTTCTACTATGGCGCCCAGTTTGCAGTCATCTGCAAACTTTGTCAGCCATAACCCTCCTGTGTTTGCTTGTACTTTGCTTGTACTTCGGAAAAGTAGATGCCAAACAAGAGTGGGCCCAGGACTGAGCCCTGTGGTACACCACTTGTGACAGGCTTTGAGTCTGACATGGCGCCAGCAACTCTGACCCTGTGGGTTCTGTCACTCAGCCAGTTTGCAACCCATCTTGTGATGTATGGGTTAACATTTAAGCTGATGAGTTTTTCAATGATACCCGAGTGGGGTATTGTATCAAAGGCCTTCGCCAGATCGAGGTAGGCTGTATGGACTGCCTTTCCCTCATCAATGGCTTTGGTGACTGTTTCAAAAAGTCAACCAAGTTTAGAAGGCATGATCTGCCTTTGACAAAGCCAAACTGGGATGGATCCAAAGTCTGCAAATTCCCTATGTCTTTATTTATGAGGTCCATTATGATCCTCTCCATGGCTTTGCAGATAAGGCTTGTCAAGCTAATGGGCCGGTAATTTCCAGGGTCGGTGGAGGCACCGCCTTTGTGAAGTGGGACCACAGTTGCAGTGCGCCACTCCCTGGGTACGTATCCAGAGGTAAGACTATGATTAAACAGCTGTCCTAGCTGTGGGTTTAATTCCTCGTTGAGTTCGTGGAGCACACAGCCGGGGACACCATCAGGTCCCATGGATGCTGTGTTTTTTGCTTTGGAGAGAGCAGTTCTCACTTGGGCGTTGGAGATGTTTGGGGGGCTGCAATCGCTTGGTATAGATCTCTCCTTTTGGGGGGGAGAAGTTTGCACTGAACCTGTCAGCCAGTATATGTTGGCAATGTCTGTAGGATCAGTAATCTTCACATCATTTTGAACTAGTTCTGAGCATATCTGGGAGTTTCCTCCCAGGTTTCTAACATAGCTAAAGAAGGCCTTATGATTGTCTTTTGAGTCTTTAGCTATTTTTCTCTCAAAATTTGCTTTGGATGATTTTATGAGAGCTCTTAGTTTTTTACTTATAGTGATCAAGGGTGTCTTACCTTTTAAGGATTTTGCTCTATCTTGGAGTAGCTTCCTCCTTTTGTTGTAGAGTTTGTTTATGGCTGGGGTCCACCAGAGTGGACGCTTGCCTTTGGTACAAAGAGTCTTTGTTTTGCTTGGGATTGCCTTATCCATGCAGTCCTGCAGGTGCTGGTAGAAGGCATTTGTAAGTGATTCAGCGGCTTGAGTACTGTTTTCCGTCGGCTCGGGGGCCTTAAAGGAGACCACACTAGTCTTTAGAAGTGTGAAGTCGGCTTTCGAGAAGATCTTTACTGTGGTCTTTTTATTTCAGGTGGGGTGGGATGAGGACCTCCAGCGAGATTAGTTTGTGATCTGATCTCACCAGTGAGGGGTATACTTCCGGTGTTGAACATTGTGCTCCCATGTTCGTGATGATGAGATCAAGTATGTTTTCTCCTCTTGTGGGGATGGTGACTAGTTGTTCCATGGCATTTGAGTTTATGAATTCCAGGAACTTTTGGGCTAGGGTGTTTGGGCTTTAGTAGTGTTCCCAGTCTATATTAGGGTAATTGAAGTCACCTAGTATGATGGTGTTTGGTGATACATTTATCCCCTCTAGTGTTTTCAGGAAGGCCATGTGAGGTTCCTGAGTTTGTGAGGGTGGCCTGTAACATGCTACAATTTGCAGAGCAGTCTTGCCTATGGTTAATTGCACCTGGATGGTCTCCGATGCATCGTGCGTTGCCACCAGTCTTGAGGTGTGGGTGTCTTTGATGAATATGGATACCCCCTCCTTTCTTGGTATTGTCCGGATTTTGGGGCCAGAACGCATGATAAGAGGTAAAACCTGATAGTGCTGGGGTGCTCTCAGGAGCCTTGAACCAGGTTTCTGTCACTGCACAGACATCGATGTTCTCCATACTGAGAAGGGCCTCGAGTGCGTGCATTTTGAGATTTAGACTTCTGGCATTGAGCAGCATTACCCTTAGTTTTTTCCTTTTTGTGTTCTAGGGTGGTAGGTTTAGAATTTGAGCCTTGCCTAAAAAGGCACTATGGGGTGGCAAGAGCCTTTGCCAATATCCGGAATCCCAGGGTGACAGGTGCAAGCCGTCCCTTGCGAAGCAGCGTGGCTTGTCCAGCATGTCATCCCAGGCAGACAGACATTGGATCCCCTTTGAATGACACCAGAGTTTAAGCCAATTGTTAAAGCTGATCATCTTATCTCTGTATTGTGGCATCATTCTTGGTGAAGGTAGGATACTGCTCAAGGTCAGGGTCATACCTGCCTGGGCTACATAATCAGAGAGCTCCTCAATGTCTCTTTTCATGTAGTCCAAGGAGGTACGTCTCAGGTCGTTTACACCAGCGTGGACAATGACTGAGTCATATTTGTACCTGCTGTTGAGAGACCTGAGTGCTTGCGTTATGTGGCGGATTCTAGCGCCCGGCAGGCAGCTTACTGTGACCTTCTCCTTACTCAGTCTGGTGAGCGGGACGCCAGTGTGTCTGACTATGGAGTCACCAATGACTAGTGTGTCTGGCATTGTGTTTGGCCTTAAGGGCTGTGACTGTTTGACACTCTGACTGTGAGGTCTATGTGTTGCAGGTGTTGTGTTCTGAGGTGGTGGTTGTTTGGGTGTCTGCTTTGGTGGCCTCTGCTGTTTTGGTAGATTTTTGATCAGAGCCGCCGAGTATGTCTTTGTGTGTTTATGTGTATGATTTGAGGTTGTGATGGTACTATGTGAGACTGGGTCTATAGTGTGTGTGGTAACCTTCTCCTCCTGACTGGTCTTGCCAGTCCTATGTTGAGAGAGCTCAGCCTCCAGTTTGGCTGTATAGTTGCATCTCTCGCATGTATTTGTGTTTTGTGGGAGGAGGAGAGTTTCGGTTTTGTCAGTTTGACCAAGACGCATTCGAAAACATGCATCTTCGGTCTGCTGATAGGAACCCGGGTAGATTTGCATATCTTCCTATATTTGGGAGGTGGAAGGAGAAGAGTCCAGCAGCCCTTGGACCATGGACTGACCTACACCTAGAGAAGAAATCAAGATAATAATGTTTTGTAAAAGTAACTCATGGGAGGATTCTGTATGCATATCTTGAACTGGGGCTGAAGGAGTGAAGGAATGCCTTGGGTTGAGTTTCATCTGATCCTTCCACCATAAGAGTTCCCTTCTTAGAAAAGATAAAAGGAGAAATCACTATGTTCAGAGGGTGAGAGTGCTAAGACCAAATCGTTTTCAGGTACCATTAGATTTTACTCATATGCTGTCTGGCTGGGGGGCATTGGAATAGTAGCTGCCATGAACCCCACAGTCCTTAGGATCTCCCTGGATGAGCACTGGCTGAGCGAGGCAAGGTTGTGGAATAGTTTGAAAGGCTCTGCACCTTTTCTTGAGGTAAGCATGCCTGCATTCTTTTCATGTCAGAAAAAAACTGCTGGGATCATTTTTTGTAGTTGATTGTGAACAGCCACTGAGATAGGAGGAGAAGGGTGAACTGGAGATGCTATAGGAGAATTTGTGGTGAAGCAGCTTGGATTAACAGGTCATCTAAGAAGGGAAAACTCTGAATTCCCTGGGTTGGGCAAAAGGCAATCACTGGTGCCAGATACTTTGTGAAAACTTAAAGAAAGGAGGCAGTTTCAGAACCAAAATGACCTTACGCAAACATTGAGAGTAATCCATCCATTTCTTCTCTCTAGAAGAGGGAGGAGGTTGAGGGGAAGCAACATGTTTAGTTTTCTAACTCTTGTTTTTTGGGGTTATGTATGCCTGTAATAAACATGGTGGCTCATTTCCCTAACATACTTCAATTAGTTTACCAGGGATCTCTTCCCTAAGTAGGAAATGAGGGATACCCTTTGGACCCTTCAATATGACGATTCATGATTCACCTCAGCCTGCAGAATCAGTCATCAAGGCCTACAATGCCATAACTGGCTCCAACAGGGTCATGACAGAGGGCATCAGAAGAGGAAATGAACATATCATGGGTTCTGAAACCTCAGTGGGTAGTCAAAGACAGAAAGGGCCAACTCAGTATCTGGCCTAGGCCTTTAAAGCTTTTTCTTAAGTGATGGAGGTACATTCGAAGAAGCAGAATCTGCCATCTTGGAGCGGGTCAAGCAATTGAGACATTGAGTCTCAAAGTGCAAGTAAGGATAAACAGAACCGCGAGGTCTTGGGTAAAAAAAATTGGCAGAAGGAGCAAGCTGTGTAGTCATGTTATGCTACTACACAAAAGAGATGCTGGGTATGCAAATCTTTGTACAAGATTGGCCTACTGCACTCACACTTGCCCCTCCTAGATGACATCTACCACCAATAAAGAGAAACAGTTAAAAAAAAATATATGAAGGAAGGTTCCTCAATGGTGCAGTTATCAGAGTAATTGAAGCAATGGTACCAACAACCAATCAATCAGATGGATACTTGATCTATGTTCAGGCTGGCAGCAAGATAGTCTGAGGAATTATGCTCATACGTCCAACTACATACCCCTATACATGTGAGCTGAGGTCACAGGTCTGATGTACGATAATGGGAATGTAAAGCTTTTGTACTGCAGCCAGACAAGAACAGTGATGACCCATGTTTTAGAAATACTGAAATAGTGATTTCAGTTAGGATACCTGCTGATACAGCTCTAGTTTGTCTGGAAGAAGAAAGATTCTGCCCTGGAAACAGCCTAACAGAAACACAGGGAATACAATTTTGAGGGAAGAGATGAGAGACTAATTCTGAATGTTGATCTGAAAACCCAGAATGAGTAGAATATTCTGGACAGTTTGTAAGGACTCTTGAGAACTTGAAAGAGTCTGAAAAGATAAGACACTCATCCAGTTATACAAAGATATAAATTCCTTGAAGCCTTCTGTAATCAACGAGTAAAGCGAGACACTTTGTGAATACCCTTGGCACTGATGAAAGTAGAATACTTTAGAGAACTGATAACGTTAGCCAAATATAACGCATCTTAAAAATCACCTGAACTACTCAACAACTGAAATGTGATAATAGGCATCCTTTAAATCTAACTTTAACATAAAGGCTAGGGAGGGATTACAGGAAGAGAATGAAGGGATAACATTTTGAACCTTAAAATGCTGACAAAATGATTTAGAAACTAAAGGCCCAAATGCAGGCTTTCAGGAACGTTCCCTTTTTTGGTACTGGAAAAATCCTGGAATAAAAAGCTTTTGCCCAAGTGGTAGAGAAGTGCAAGCTTTACAGCTCCCTGGACTGGCATCTAATGCAGAATAGGAGGAAAGTAAAGTGGTTCACTGGGCAAGGAGGAATCGCCTTGGAAGGAGGAAGGGATTCGTATTACCAAATGTAGCCCTGCTGAATTACATTCAGAACCCATCTGTCTATAATATTCTGGTGACACAAAGAAAGATGAAGCCTCAGAGAGATGGAGACATTGCTAGGGTGAGAAGAATGAAAGTCCTGATTGGGCCAATTGTCATTGCTGGTTAGGTCGACTGCTCTTAATTTTTTTGAGGCTTTTACTTTACTTCTGGAGCCACCATGTCATTGCTTTTTAAAATCCGGCTTGTTGCCATCTTTTTTAAATAGCTTACTGAAAAATAGAGATGAGGCTGAGGGGAGTTTTT
The DNA here is from genome assembly GCF_019279795.1 of Protopterus annectens. Classification (NCBI taxonomy): domain Eukaryota; kingdom Metazoa; phylum Chordata; order Ceratodontiformes; family Protopteridae; genus Protopterus; species Protopterus annectens. The sequence goes on along the minus strand of NC_056727.1, from coordinate 62,957,109 downwards.
ATTACCTTTGAAAAAGGAGGGTTTACAATCCAAGTCATTCCTTGTATTAATTTTCCACTTTCATCATACTTCTTTAACCCCTCAGCTGCAGAAGGGCCAAAAAGAACCCACCTTATTTAAGGAAGAACTTAAAACTTCAGTTTTAACATATTCAGGAAGATTCTGAGAATGAAGCCAGGCCAGTCTTTTGAGTACTGACCTAGAAGCAGCAGCTCTAAAGGACGACTCAACATAATCATAAACATACTTTAAGATGTGCTTAGCAATTTGAGAAGCAGATGTAACAAAGGCTTTCAAGGATTCTTTTTTTTACCTCAGGAGGATTAACTACTGAGTTATGCAAGTCCTCAAAAGATAAAAGTGAACACTTAAGCATATGAGCTTGACAATTTAAAATCTCGAAAGTCAAAGTGCTACAAGAATACATTTTCTTCCCGGACGTACCTGTTGCTTTCCCATTCTTGTCAGAGAGAATGAGGTCAGCAGCAATAAACTGCTCAGCAGAAGCAGTTTTGGACAAGGAAATCACAGCTGGGTCTATTTAAGATTTGAAAACAAATGCCTGTTAGTCTAAGGTGTCCTATATAACCGGTCAGACTTCCTAGGAACAGGAGAATGACTATGACTATAAGAAAACAAGAAGCCGTGAGAAAAACATCTCTAACGCAGGCAACAGAAGAGGAATAGCTTCATAATTTGGCATTTCTAACTAACAATCACAACACATTTTCTGGCGTCTATATCATGTTATTGAAATTTTACTACATCGAATCAATAAAGGTCGAACTTTATTGATCGAAGTAGTAAAATATCAAATAACGTAGAAATAAAAATAAATCAATAAAAAAAACTAACTAGGGTAGGAAGGGGGCAAGCCCCCTGCACCCCCCCTACTTAAATATACCAACTCCGAGACCGCACTACATTGAGGTAAATGGAAATTTCCCCCTTGCGGAGATTTCCATTTACCTGTGCAATGTTCTGAACTTTCGACACTGTCGTGCCGACGATATCGTATTCGATATTGTCAGCTTATGACAACGTGAACTAGACCCCATTTTCTGTGTTACATGAATTTCAATCTGCTCCCAGTGAAAAACCTTTCCACCTTAAATACAACTTCTGAGAAGGATAAGTTTTTAGTAGGGAAATCTGAAACCATACCTTCTTCAGAATCAGAAGGTTCAGAATGTGAAGAAACTTCTGAACTTCTGAGATACAACCTTCACCTGTAATGCCTTTTTGTTGGACTGAAAACCTATATCAGAAAGAGCGTGACCTTTTTTACCTGAGGAAACAGAAGAGAAGGAAAAAGCTATAGAAAGTTCTTTAGAAAATCCCAGTTTGCCTTCCCTCTCCAAAGAGATAATAACAAGAGACTGGAAGGGTTTTCTCAAAATATTCCCTTTTCCTGGGCAACTCCCTAGCAAAGTACCAAGTAGGTTCCCTACCAAGACATGGATAAGAACCTTAACTTGTCCCTTCCTCCGAGACCAACAAGAGCCATTGTTCCTTGCTCACCAAAGGCATCGCTACAGCTGAGGAGGACATGGCCATCCCCTCAGTCTTTGGTGGCTGCATATGCTAGACCAAGAAGAATGGGGAAAAAGATGAGTGGTCTGAGGAATGAGTGGCTACAGCAAAGTCACCCACCAATGGCTGAGGCACAACAGGAGCTGGCCTGATACCAAAGACCCTCTGTCAACTTTCTTCTTCTTGCAGATGAGGAAAGTAAAACCACAAAGATCTGAGGCTGCACCACTAGTAATCCAAGAAAGAGACCTTGAAAGCAGACAGCAGTGCCTAGATAAGTCAGTAAAGTAAAGAACAAGTAGTTCTGAGATAACTAAACCACTGACAATCCCCCACAAGAACAGTATCCTGCCCCCAATACACAAACGCTGCATAAAGTCTGTCAAAAGCATAACTGTTCACACAAAATGGTGGCACTGGCATTTACATATACACTCACTTAGAAATGCAATGACAGTTCAAAAAAAGTTTCCTGGCTAAACCATATATTTCAGTCAGAAAAATGCAAGTTTTCCTCAAAAAAATATTACTATTGGAAAGTTTTCAACAGTTGAGGACTTATCGGCCCAACTTTGAAAGATCGCTAGCCACAAAACAGTTTCACTGGGCCCAACAAAGGAGTGGTCTTCGGTGACACAAAAGTTCTAAAACTGTCTTTATATGCAGCTCCACTCAAGTTCCTGACCAATAGTGTGTGTGGAAGGTACCATTTGCTTTGTGATCTGGCCTATCATATGAGATAGGACCCAAATAGCTTGGGCTACTGCAGCAGTGATCTATGCATTGAACATCAAGTTTAATGGCAAATGTGATGGCCAAGAAACAGATACGGTAGAAGGGCAACCAGTCTTAATAGACAAGATTTTTCTCAAGTTTCAATGCAACATAAATTACAACGTATTGAGGAAATTAAGGAATGCAAAACAGAGAAGGGAAGGTTAGATGGTATATTTATGTAACATATGCTAAAGACATGACAACTTTTTTCTGAGCATTTTTGCTCTCAAGCTGCCTTCAATTAGGCTCAGTCAGGTTATCTTCAATATAAAGGTCATGTGTACAACACAATATTGATGTCACTAAGGCATCCACAAGGGTTCTTTGTGTCCCTGTTCAGTTGCCAGAGGTGGACAACTTCCTCCACTGTCCCATGTACTTCTGGCTTTCCCTCTGTATCAAGGTCCTATGGCATCCTGTATTATTAGTTCCAGGGATGGGAACTACATGGTACCTACTCAAGCAACTTTTCTTCATTCTGACTGCAAGCTATAAGGGCATTTCTAATATGCCTTAACGCTACAGCTGGCAGCAGATATGTAGGCACCAGCATCACCACAGTAATGTCGTAAGAGTACTTTCATCAGACATGCACACGATTCTTCGTGCCTGTCCCTTGACCATATCTTTCCAGTCATACAGCCACTTTCTACATGCATGGGAGCAGGCGGCCAACCAGGTTCACCATCTCCCTACCCCAGGGTGATCAGGCTGGTAATACCATTTATTCCCATCTACTGCTCTGCTCTTCCAATATCTGAACCATGAGATGGACTCTAGCTGTTCTGGCTCCCAACTGGGCTTTATCTCCTTAGAGTTGAGTCAAAACACAAGATTCTGGATGGGGTTTGGAAAAGCAGAAGTCAGGCAATATTTGGGGTATAAAAGTTAAGTGCATTTGCATCTATATTTTTCTAGCCATCAATCTGAATTCCATGTACAACTGAATTATTTACAGGGTGGATGGCAGAAATTTAATAGAGTTGTAGGACAATTCAAGAAAAGTTATGGTCTGCCACAGACAGTTTTTGTTTTGATGTCTGAAGTGAAGATTGCAAAGCGGAAATTGATTTAAGCTGATGGTCATCCAGTAGTCAGATCTACAGACCATCAAGAAGTGGAAGAACTACATATTTAACAGTCTGAAAACAAGGAAGCCTATTAATAAGTGTGATCTGTTTTACAAGCAGCCATCTTGCATTGACTGAGGCTGGTAGTCCCATCCTCTATCGGCAAAAACTAAAGATGGCTGGGCTTCACTCTGCTGTGGAAACTTTAACAGGCTAGTTATCCTCTCCCCTTTTCTCAAAAAAGCTGGGCTACCAGGATCCCCTCTCCAGATATTTGAAGTCCACGTAATGCTGTACACAACTGAACATTTAGAAAACCAGAGAACTTTTAGGCCTGTGCTGGGGGGGGGGGGGGGGGTTGGATGGCATTACCACTCTATATCTAGTGCTATGTCAAGTACATAACTTTCATATCAGAAACTGGAGTTGCATCCTCATTATCAGCAGGACTTAATCACAAGCTAAACCTCTTAGATGGTCCCTTATGAAGAAATGTCTCATAGAATTGTGGCAGCAAGACCCCAGGCATACAGATTAGAGTCAGTTTGCAGCATTCTGCAAAATGATTTAATGGTGCCCATATAACCACTGCATTATCATCACCTACAGATGTATTACAGAAAAAAGTTCTGTACCTTGCCCTAAGTAGTACACCTTGCACTAACAATTAAAAAGGTTCATGTCAAACTGGGTTCTCTCTATAGGGCTAAATCGTACCTTACTGACCATGCCAGACTCTCAACAGCCAGAACCCATCTCATCTTCCCTGCTTTACTGTTCACAAATATTTACCAATCTTCACAAATCTGTACTGAGTAGCCTGGAATCTTGCTATAACAAAACAGCCAAATTTGCCACCAATTAGTCTCAAAAATCTCACCATTGCATTGCCCTTCTCCAGTTGAACTGGTTAGAGCTCCCTTGCCTGCTTACTCTGACTCAGCTACTAACTACACATACAGTCTTATACAAACCTGACAACTGCCCAGCTCTATCTGACCTTGTCCACCCCAACACTAACCTAAAATATCTTAGATCTGCTGATAAAGTATTGTTGAAGGTTAACAAAACTCAAAACTCTCATGGTTCATAGAGTCGTACTAAGCTAACTGCCCTTGCGAGCTATTTAAAGCCTAGCCAGTTATCCCTTGTGAGACTCAAACCCTGCAGCTTGTGTTTGCAAGGCAAACACCTTAACCATTACGCCACCCTCCCAACCCATCAGGTGTCTCCTTATTCTCATACATCATTGCCAAACACTGGAATTCTCTACCTAAGCATATTCTGTCCATCAATGATACACATTCATTTAAACAGTCCCTAAAGGAAAATTTCACCAAACATAGGCTTTGCTCATGTTCTCCATCAGGCTAACTAATTTAACCCCTTACTGTAACTTCCTTCTCTCCACCACCCATTGTCAGTATTTCTTGGCAATTGAGCCTTCTTAGCTTCAGTTTGTGATATTTTTATCCTGGAAAAACAAATACATACCTACACACACACACACACACACACACACACACACACACATATATATATATAAAGACGTGTGTATGTACTTATATATATATATATATATGGGTCCAGGACTAATGCTCGACCGGCCGTTTCACCGAATGTGAAATGGCTGGGCATACTTACACGAAAGTGCTTTTCACCAAAGAAGCACTTTCGTGCAAGTATGCCTGTTGCGGAGATCACACTACAGTGGGGATAAGGGAAAATTCCCTTTTCCCCACTATAGTGCGACCTCAGAGTGAGAATATAAAAGTAGGGGTGTGTGGGGGGTGCAGGGAGGCTTGCCCCCCTGCAAAAACATAAATGTAATGTTTATTTTTTTTTTTAACACACTTTAACGAAAGCGCTTTCGTTAAAGTGTGTTTGGTGACAGTGGATTCGGACTGTTGAATTTTCGTTCAACAGTCCTAGATCCATATATATCTATTATATATATATATATATATATATATATATATATATATATATATATATATATATATTCGGACACTACCCGGTTATCAAATGTAAATAAATAAATATTTTTTCACAAATCCATTGGTTTATAAAGTTCATAGTTGCTTTGCATAGGTGAGCACTAGGGTAGCTGGCTTTGTGAGCCATTTTAAGCCTAGCCAATTTCCCTCAAAGGTGAGAATCAAATCCTCCACCTTGTGCTTGTAAGGTAAACATGTCAGCCATTATCCCAATTCCCAACCGGTCCCCACAAGTAACCATGACTGCAACTGGATGAAGTCTGGGAACCTCAGACAGGGATTTATTGTATTTTTCATAACAAATTTGTAGAGACAGCCATTTAGACGTGCATAATTACCACATAGTTTGACCAAAGCCTTACTGGAATAAGAGGTAAATAACTGAGAACCTCTACGAAATGTTTGGGTCAATCCAAATAATAGCAAAGTTGCCTGTGAAAATCTGAACAATGTGACAGATATTCTCCCTTGTTAGAGCAGCTTGGAAGAACACTGGCAACTCAACAGACTGATTTAACTTAGTTTCAGCAGCAACCTTCGGCCAGAAAGAAGGAATAGTTCTCTGTACCTGTAGAATGCTAAGTAACTAGAATTAATAGATAAGGCCTGCAAATCTAACACACGCCTGGCAAAGGTGACAGCAACAAAAAAAGTACAGTTCACTAAGTTCTGTCGGCGATACTGTAATTGAGGGCTTCACCAGATGCGCAGTAGCAAGCCACGCCTAAAACCCACCCCCGTGATATGTCATTCATGAATATGCATTCCCTCCCAATGTACAACCGAAGGAAAACAAAGTGCACTTGACGTTGTAATAGGAGAGTAAATATAACAGTAAACTGAAAGTAAATTACTGGTATGGCGTGAACCAACATTTAAACAAAAAAAAAAAAAAAACACTTTCTCGACCTTGGGGTATTTCAGTTTCTTAAGAGGACTGCCAACTGCTAAATTATGGATTTGATACAACGTAATAGCTTCTTATTTAAACTAAAGTATTTCCGTTGTCACAGTGCTTTTAATAGTCAGTCACCAAAATCTCATATTTACACTTTGAACTGTTATGTGCTGTCAGTACAGCACGCAATCGTACGGAAGTGTAACCGCTTCTTCTTTCTTTCACTCAGTTGTGGGGTTAAGTCTTTAAGTATTACAGGGTGTAGCAGCATGACTGAACTTTGATATGCACATATTGTGTATAACAGCAAGTTTTAATCGACCTAAAATGTTAAAAAAATATATATATATATAGAATTTATTGCCAGTTTGTCGAAAACCCCAAGTAATATGCAGACCGGGTTGTCACTCAATTTGCGACATGCCCACTTCTGCACGAAAGGAACTGGTGAGGCCCTCAACTACAATATCGCCGTTCTGTCTACCTGTAACAGTACAAGTTCGAATTCCTCACTACCTCAGTGGCATTACCGTTTACCTGAAAAGTTAACCTAGTACTAGCCAGCTTTCAAAAACTCAGATTCCCCACCCTCTCTCTTCCTATGACAGTGGACTGGATGAGCATACCCTAACAGGAAAGCCTTCAGCTGTAACAGCGAGTGAGTGTTCAGGCTTCTTCATTTCCACAAAGGAGGAGATGAAAGTATCAAGCGAGAATCTAGTAAAAGTAAATTTGCAGCAAATCACAATACCATAAAGAAACAAACCCAACCACCACCAAATCAAAGAAGCTGATATCCACCTCAGCTATGCACAGTCTCAGGGATGGCAGGTGGGTGCTGCCACTCAGGAAGTGAAGAATTTGAACATCTACCATTACAATTAAGTAGGACTTGTAAAACTACTATTTTCATCATTCCCACGGGCTCAGTGGTATTTTAGGTAGATTTCCAAAGCTTACCCTATGTGGGAGGTGGAAGGATAAGGATCCAAATTCAGTTTATAGTGCTGTGTACAGATTTAAACAGAGGACCAGGTTGCTGCCTCTAGAATGCTTTTAGAGTCCACCCCTTTCCAATATGCCATGAAAGATGATAAGGCCCAAGTCAAGTGAGACTGGAACAGATTTACCATGCTGGGAGTAACACAAAACAGTAGCAGAGGACAACCATCACACAATAGTTTGTTTACAGACAGATTGAGTTTTCTTTGCCCAAAGGATACAAAAAGCTGTTCAGGATTCCTAAAGGGCTTTGTTCTGTCAAAGTAGTACCTGAGTTGCCTGAGCGCATCCAAGGTATGCAGAATCTACTCTCTCTCTTTTTTTTTTTTGGATCAGGTTAGAATACTGGGAGACTGATGGCTGATTCAAGGTAAATTCAGAAATAACTTAACACAAGAATGATGGACTACTGTGTAACACATCCCTGTACTTGTGAAATATCAGATAGGAGTGGCAGACAATAACAGCTTGCAGCTCAGAGACTCACATTGCAGATGTCAGAGCAATGAGTAAAACAGTTTTCCAAGTAATGAACCATAAATCAGCTTGAGAGGTATGTTCAAAAGGTGGTATGGTGGATTTTCCAACAAAACTGAGGTCCCGGGAAGGAGGAATTTGCATTCCAAAACCAGAGCACCACCTACAAAGCCTCTTCCACTTGCAAACAAGATTTTGCAGGTTTTCTTGCCTCCATAATTACCTGCTGCACATCCTCATGGAATAAGCACCTAAAAGATATAAAAATAGAATCATCCAGGCTGATAGCTGAAATTGCTCTAAGCTTGGATGTATTATTCACCCCGATGCTGTATGAGTAGATCCACTCTAATGAGGAAGCTTGCGGCAATTACCCTTGGCCAATTCCATTAAAAGGGAGAAATGAAATATATGTACTTATAACAGATAGAGTTTTGTCAGGCTCAATAAATGGGTTATTGGATCCAATGGGATTCAATCTCGGCACCAGCTTGGAAGTTTTTATGATACCAGGGCTCTGACTCCTCCTCTACCCATAATTCCGTGCATTCCACTCCCTTCCTTCAAATTGAGTTTGCCCTGAAAATACAACACTTTCTTCAATACAGAAACACAACACATTCCATAGAACCCACTGAAAAGGTAAATGACAACAGCCAACAGGGCTTAACACAGACAAGGTATAAAGTATATGCCACTCAGTCATCTCAAAGCTATTGGTTTCAATTTGGAAGGGGATAAGAGGGAGGGAAGTTGAACTGGATGAAAATCAGACAAGGATCTTATGATTATGACAACTACATAACTTTTATTGTGTTTGACTAAGCATTAGAAACACAGAGCTGTTATACCCAGCTGATGTCCATCATCATTAGGGTCACTGCAAAAATATCCCAAACAAATTAAAACAATGAGTGAGAAGGGCATTGAAAAACCAATCAGTAAAAACAAAATGAAAACTCCAGCAAAGCTAGAACTTCCACTGATTGACCTCCCAAACCTCTTGCATCAGAGGCACATGGGATATATGCAAATGATCCTTATGAACATCAGGTGTTTCAGCTAACTGGCGGTTCTGAATGCTCATGACTTGTTTTGTCGTTTTACTGGACAATTTCAGGCCAATAAAATCAAACCCCACTAGCTGTGGATATGCATATTTCAACCTTGCATATCCACCGCTAGTGGGGTTTGGCTTTATTGGCCTCAAGTTGTCCAGTAAAATGACGAAACAAGTCGTGGGCATTCAGAATCGCCAATTAGCTGAAACACCTGAAGTTCATAAGGATCATATGCATATATCCCATGTGCCTCAGATACAAGAGATTTGGGAGGTCACTCAGTGGAAGTTCTAGCTTTGATGGAGTTTTCATTTTGTTTTTACCGAGTATGTTGGAACCAAATGATGAACATGATCTGGACTGCACATCCAACTCAAAGGTATGAATCGTTGACCAAATCACTGCTGCTCAAATATCCTTAATGGACATCCTCTTTGTAAAGGTAGTTCATGTAGCTACTGTTCTGGTTCAATGAGCTTTTGTTTAGACAGCAATGTCAAATTCTTCTTATTATAGACAAAGGAAATGCAATCCGACAACCATCGTGAGAGTGTTACTTTCACGACAGCCTTCCCCAACCTCTGTTTTGAGAAGGCAATAAATAATTTATCAAAGACTGCGAAATGTTTCATTTTATGGAGGTAAAATCTGAATTGACGATTATCTAGCATATGTAATGTATACTCACTATTGCTTGAGTATTGTGGAAAAAATACTGGTAACTCTGTAGACTGATTCAAATTTGCTTCAGATGCTACCTTAGGGAGAAAAGAGGATTGGTTCTCAACAAAACTCGATCCTTGTGGAAAATCAAATATAGATGCTTAGAAGAAAGTGCCTGTAATTCTGAAATTCTTCTGAACAAGGTAACTGCAATTAGAAAAACTGTCTTGCAAGATAGAAATTTAAGGTCTGCAGAAACCACAGGCTCAAAAGGAGGTTGAGTCAAAAGCTTGTAGCATGACAGTAATGTCCCAAGGAAGAATTGGATCTCTGGTTGGTGGCCATAAAAGAACCTCCCCCCTTAAAAAGACTTTAGTAACGTTTAAGGATGTCAAGGATGAATCATTGTAACCACTATGGAAGCTCAATATTGCTGTCATCTGTACATTAACAGTAGAATTAACTAGAACCTTTATCAAAGATATCTGCAAGAAAGTCTAAAACAGGTGGACTATTCCCTTAGAAATACCTCAAACTGAAAATCTTCTCCACTTCTTATAGTGTCTCTTTTTGTAGATGGCTTCTGAGAGACTGGAATAATTCTTACAACTGTGGGTTGCCTGGCATCTCTGACTATAGTTACAAACTACAGTTGAGTAAAATCTTACCATAACAGTAGATGTCCTTTTCACTGGTGCAGTATTCATCACCTCTGGGATCTCCTGCCAAGGATACCCCCAAGTCTGGCCAGCATACCAAAGCCTTTATTACCTATGGGACATTGTACATTAGAGATTTGCTCCACTCACAAGTTTAGGGCGTAAAGATGATGCATATACACTTACAACTTGGAAATGAGGTACCCCAGAAGAACTACGACACCCAGTGGATAGTACAACATGTGCACCCATAAAAAGGAATGAAGCAAAAGGGCCAGTACTACAAATTCCACCCATTCAAAAGAAAGACAAAGGGGGCAGGAGGGAGGAAATAAATACTGCAACAGGGAAAAGGAGGACATCTATTCTTATGATAATATTCTGCGTGACTGTACTATGTCCTTCCACATCATTGTTGCAGTATTATTCATCACCTCTGGGAGAGTACAAAAGCTACAGTGAAGGCAAGGAGGAGCCTTCAACAAACCCATGCAGGACAGCCTTGGAAAACCCTCTCTGGCTCTTAAAATGACATCCAATTTGGAATGTTTTCTTAAAGTGTGAACTGAAGACCAAGTAGCAGCTTCAAGGGTGGAGTAGGTATCCAAACCTTTGGAGAAAACCTCCAAAGAGGCCACTGCTCCAGTAGAACAGGCCCTCACAAAAGCAGACAATTGCTTGTCATGAGATGCTTTGCTTACAAACTGCCAAACCCAATGTCCTGGCATGAAAAGAAACAAAAAGCTGATCAGATTTATGAAAGGCTTTAGTTTCGTCTAAGCAATATCTAAGCTGTCTATGCAAATCTAAAGTATGAAGAACATTTCCATTAGCAGACTGCAGAGAAGGGAAAAAAGAAGGAAACTGGAATAGACTGTTTAAGGGACAGCTCATTGACCACGTTGGAAATGAAAGGATTCCTATAGAAAGACACCCTGTCTCTACGAAAACACAAAACAGGAGAGACTGCTATCAGGGTCTGTAGTTCAGATACCCTTCTGGCAGAGGTTAAAGCAACCAATTAAATAGTTTTCTAGGTGTAATTTTACAAAGCAGCAGCAAAAGCAGTCTCAAAAGGAGCCCAAGTCAGCTTTTAAAGGACAAAATTATGATCTCAAGGAGGAGGAATTGGCTTTCTTGTGAGTTTAATAAGAAGGACGCCTTTAAGAAACTGCTTGGCCTCAAACCTAGAGGTCAAAGGAGGAGGTAAAAGATAGGCAGAAATAGCTGACAAGTGGGCTTTTGCTGAAAAATATGACAAACCAGCATGCAGTACTCCACACAGATATGAAAGAACCAAGGGAACCCCCACTGAAAAGGGGTTCTGGTGATGTGTAAAACATGAAACAGAAACTCTCTCTTTTGGACATATATGATTTTCTGGTATTGGGTTTCCTGGCCTCCTGCAGGACCCTAAGCACGTCCTCAGAAAACTGATGTTAGAAAGGAAAAACCCTATCACCAAAGTGTTAGGTGAAGATTGGACAGATGACGGTGAAGGACAGTACCATTGTCCTGTATGAGAAGATCCATGCGTTAAGGTAACCTGTCATGATTGCCCGTGGGCAGATGGAATAAGAGCAGGAACCTATGCTGTCTAAGCCAAAGGAAGTCACCAACAAGATTTCTGGAGAGTCCTTTTCGATTTTGTGACGGACCCTTGGAAAAAGAGGAAGTGGAGGAATGGCATACAAGAATATTCTCTTTCAAGAAAAAGACATGGTGTCCACCTTCCAAGCCAAAGGACTTGGGACTCTGGAACAGAACTCAGGGAGATGCCTGTTCACAGGTGAAGCAAAAAGATCTACTTGAGGAATACCCCATGATGAACATGTCTAGAAACACTATAATAAAACCGCAAAATGGGAAGACTTAGAATCATAAAAAAAATAGAACTTCAATGGACTAAAAGAAAGGCACACTGACGCTGAATGGATATTAAGCTTTTGTTTTTGTTAAGATGAAAGAACTTCCTCACACTACAATAATCACTAGTTCAAATATGTACAACTCTAGAATGTAAATACAGTAGCCAATAAACATAAAAGTGTTTTTCACAAAAAACAATAAGGAAACTGCACTTAAAATAAAAAGGTAGATCAAATGACATAACATTAATGGGTACAGTGACTAAGATGCTGAAGGGGGCGGGTCATTAGTTATAACAGAATACAACACATTTAATGTTTAAACTCTCATTCAGTCCTGGAGATCCTTCTGCATTCAATAACAACTGCCATTTGAGCTCTCTCAGTTCAAGAAGAGAGTCACTATATGCTAAAAACAAATCAATCTGTTCTAATGCAAAGAATTTGAATTTGTTGAACTGTCATACTGTGTTTTGCAAAGGCATCATCATCATTAGAAGCTCAAATTGCGCCCAGGTGTTCCTTAATGCAATCTGACAGCCTGCATTTGGTTTTACCTACATAGACACATCCACAAGACATACAATTACCTGCACAAACTACAAAGGTTGAATGGCAGTCAAAATATCTTGAAAATGAAACTGTATAGTTGCAATGAGAAAAAGTGTACTTTTCACCGGTAAAAAAAAGGACAAAACGCATTTAACACAACAGTACATGCCAATAGAGGAATTATTCATAACAGGAGAATGCAATAAAACCTGTGAGTCTATTTTCCACATGTGAATGAATAGTTCTAGTCTTTTTAAATGTAAAAGTAGGTGCATTTCCTAAGGCAGAACTTATTTCTGGGGAATCAGAAATAATGTCCCAATTGTTGGAAATTTCCCTAATAGCACACGTGTCCCTGCAAACAGGAATAGGGGAAATTAAGACATCTGTTGGACGGAGAAGGTTCTGTAATACAGGGTTGGAATCCATATTTTAGAATAGGAAGATATTTACTATGTCTGTCTATTTGCTGAAACTTCTTCACAAATGCTGTCAATTAAAGAAGCAGGGTAGTTCCTAATGGAAAACATGCGTTCCAGTAATGAGGACTGCACAATAAATTCTTTGTCATGACTAACCAACCTAGACAGTCTAATAAACTGACCCTTAACCAAATTCTTCTTCATAGAGAATGAGTGTTGGCTAGTAAAATCCAGAAAGTTGATTTTATGTGTCTTTTCTGAATACTGTAGAAAAGATAGAACCAGAGGAAAGTAACACAATATTCGTGTCTAGAAAATTAACAGTCTGACCCTGACTTGAAATAATTAGATTAAGGAAACCTATACTATTTTTCAAATTAGAGATACAAAAACTAACTCATTTTTGTTAACTATTCCAAGCAAAAATATGTCATCAATGTAACGTTTGTAAATAAGCATATGTTGAAATCCATGTAGAGAAGACACATTTTTACATTCCCACACAGTGAGAACTAGGTTGGCAAAAGCTGGTGCTAGTTTTGAACCCACTGCAACTCCTTTTATTTGTTTGTATATTTTGTTATTCAAAAAGAAGTTGCTGGTAAGGACAATATTAACTAGAGTACAAATAGTATTAACTTTGTGTGGAGGAAAAGATATATATTTAGTGAGAAATATTCTAAGTAGTTCCAGCCCTTCGGCATGCATATATTGATGTATAATGCCTTGATGACTAATGTTACCAAAAAACAATTAGATAAAACTTCCTTATGTAAAAACAGTTCACTTAGAAAATCCCAAGAGTCTCTTAAGTAATACCTGGTGGACTGCACTATGGCATTAAGAACAGAATCTACAAATTGAGATTTTTTTCTGTTTTCGTTTTTTTTATTTGAAATTATGTGTCTAAAAGGTAGGTCCTGTGTGTTCCTGTGTATTTTGGGTATCCCAAATAATTTACCCAAACTGGGGGAGGGTACAGACATGAAGCTCTTTCAGTAAGATAGCATTATCCAATTCAAGTTAAGTGTTTTGTCTATTAAAGTAAACTGCTTGTATACTACTTTTATCTGTACTTCTCTAAAAAAGTCATTATTCAATGTAGATTCTATTTTAGAGATATATAATTCTTGTTCCATTAGGACAAGACCAGTGCCTTTCTCTGCTCTCATGATACGCAAGGATTTATCTTTAGTAAGATCATGCAGGGCTGTTCCTCTCTGAATTATTGAGGTTAAACCATTTAGTAGATGAATCTGATTTACAGTGTTTCCCAATATCTCTTTCACATACGTTTAAAAAAGCTTGTAGGGAATTATTGAGCACTGGGTTTTATAAACCTTTAAGTTTTTGTGTGCTTCTGTAGGTCCCATGTGAGTTTTGCTCAGTATCAAAGTCATTAGATTCAGTAGATGCATCAGTATTGTGCAGTAAGCTTCCTGGTGTACATACATAGCTCTAAAAGAAGATCTGGTAAATGTACACATTGTGAAGGTATGAAAGTGAAGCCTTTTTGTACAACATTCAAATGCTCATGAGAAAATTGTCTGTTGGTAAGGTTAACAGCAGCTGTGCTCATTCGTTTGACAGTATAGCTGATGTCAAACTAATTTGCAGAAGTAGCTCCTTGTCATCTTTCTTCCCGAAGAGAGAAATCTCTGTTGGCCCCAACTTCTCCCTTTCCCTCTCCCTCTCTGTAATTCCTCTGTTTGATGCATCAGCTGTCTCCCTGGAGTGTTGTTGGTAGTGGATAAAAAAGGATGGCGTGTACTGGTTTGATTGTTAATTTAATTGTCAGCTTGGTTCTCTTGTGGTGCAGCAGCAGCAACTTCATTCTCAGTATGACTGACAGAATGCTGGTTATTGATGTGAACATAATGACCATTATAACTGTTACAATTATTGACATTAGAGACAGTTGGTGCTTTGTTGCTATGGTCATGTCTGAAAGAATTAGAAATTCCAGTAGCCCTGCATATTGTCTTCTGAAAGGTCTTCTGAAAAGTACTCTGAAATGGTTTCTTTAGTTTAACAGGATAAGCCATTTGGTTGTTATATTGTGCTAAATCCCTTTCTAACTTTTGTTTTTTTCTCTGTACCAGTGTAGCTACATGTCAGGATGAAACACATCCCTGTGAAGTATCCATTTGTGAGGCTGTGTCCTGGACCTGCTGAGGGAATCTAACACAAGACTGAGCTCTGAAGGCATAAATAATGTCTTGTAGAGTGACCTGCAGATTGATGGCTATTTCCCATGCTTGAAGGGAAAAGTGTACAGGGAAGGACCTTGTGCCCCCTTGTTTGTTGATGTACCACATGAAGGTTTTTATGGACAACACCACAGTCAGGAGACCTGGGACCCAGTAATAAATGGAAAGCTTGAACAGCCAAGAACGACAGCCTGCATTTCGTTGATGCTGATGGGATCCATCTTCTGCTGAGGAGACCAAAGGCCCTGTACCTTCAGGGTGCCTGAAACGGCTCTACACCCCAGCTCTGATGTGCCTGTGAAAAGTTCCAGAGTTGGCTGAGGATGATAGAAAGGGGCATCTGGATTGAGCGATAGCTGCCAAACCTACCTGTGAAATTCCAGTTTCTGACAAAGAAGGAGAGGAATGAGATGGTCCAGTGGGTGCAGGTACCACTGAAAATTCCTTATATGAAGCCTGGCTCAGGGAAGCATGGGAATAGTGAAGGACATGAAGCCCAGACCCCTGAGAAAACTCCTTGGCTGGGAGAGAGGACAGGGGAAGCAGGAATAAGAAATAAATTATGGGGGACAAAACCTTGGAGACAGGAAGAGATGCCAGCATTGGTAGAGTCTGGAGCCTGCAGCCTAAGAAAATGTGGTCCTGAGATGGCACATTGACTTTTGAAGGTTGAAACTGAACCCCAGGCTATGTAACAGAAGCCAGGTAAAATGAAGATCTTGCACCAGCTTGGAATAGGATGAAGCCTAAAACAAGAGCTCATCCAGATAAGGAAACATCTGAATGCCCTGAAGCCTGCATAAGATGACTACAGGGGATAAACATTTGGTGAACACCCATGGGACTGTAGAAAGCCCAACGGGCAAAGCAGAGACTGAAAATGAAGGGAACAACACAGAGAAATGCAAATACTCCCTGAATAGAGGGTGGGTAGGGATGTGAAGGTAAGCAGCCTTAGGATCCAGTGAAACCAGAAAGACCTGGGGAAGGAACAGAGGAAACAGAGTCTGAAGAGAGAGCATTTGGAAGGAAGGCACGGTGAGATAGGTGTTCAGACAGGAAAGATCTAGGGCAGGTTTCCAAAACCCCTCCTTTCTGAGGACCAGAAACATCTTAGAATAAAAGCCCAAACCCCCCCCCCCGCTCTGTCTGCAGAACTGGTTGAATGGTACCTTAGTCCAGCAGACCCTGCAACACTCCTGGAAAATGAGGAAGCAGTTCTGCAGGGGGTTAGGGAATACTGGAAAAAGAGGGAAGGGTTTTCCAAGTCATAAATTAGCCCTGCCGAATAATGGAGAGAACCCACATGTATGTGGTATCACATACCAAACTGGGAAAGAAAGAGAAAGCCTGAGGACAAGGGAACCTGGCTGAGAGGAAGGGAGGGTAGACAGTCAGATGGCTGCAGATCTGTCAGGAAAGGACTGCTTTTGTATCCTGGGAGTTGAGTAAGCTTATTAAAAAAAACATGTCCTTTTCTTTATCTTGTAATGTCTTGAATAGGTCAGCCACAGCAGTACAAAACAAATTCTGGTTATCCAAGGGAGCATCCAGAAGTTTTGATATCATCTGGCTAAGCCTGTAGGCAAACCCAGGAAAAGCACCTCATCACACAGCAAGAGGCAACAGCAATGGGAAGATGCATCTGATACATCATGGCTGCATTTGATAAGAGTGGCGAGCAACCTGAGAGGTGAAACTGAGCAAGGAGAGAGAGGAGGCTTTACCCTCAGAGTCACGCATATCAGAGACAATTTTCCCAATCTAGGAGAGAACAGACAAGATGTACCATGTCATACGAATCTGGTAACTGACGAAGGCTAATGCAGCAGAAGTGTACACCTCTTTAACAATCCCTTCCATAGCCCTAATGTCCTTATCTGAAGGAAGAAGGAAACAGCCTAGAAAGCTTGTTAACAGATACAGAAATCAATGCAGGATCGGAGGAAGGGCACTTGTACAAGAACTTTCAGGCATCCAGCACCTTATAAAACCTGTCAGGTTTCATAGGAGCTGGAGGTTGAGAATCAGGTGTCAGGGAAGCAGCACAGAAAGTATCTAGTAGAGCGGCCAACACAGGCGGGACAGCAGAAGGTATAGGAGAGTCCATCTGTAGCAATTCGTATCTTTTTTGTATGTCAGATACTTGGGAGTAATCCCATATAAAATGCTCCTCCATACTCAGGACCGTGTCACCAATGTCAATCCGGACAGACAGATGCTACCTTCTCACAGCCATAGTACAAAGGTGAAGACTACTGAATGGAACAGGATAGGGAGTCAACCTCAGAATTCGAATCCTCATCCTAAGACTCTGGTTCTCTAACCCTTTTATGGGTAGAGGACCAAGGAGGTGCAGGAACCAAAACCCCTGAGGAAGCTTCAATGCCATCAAGACACTGAACAAACCTTAACTCCTGCCATTCATGTTATGGATGTCTGGGAGTTGACACCACATCTTTAGTCTTCTGATTTTCTTCACTGGGGTGTCCAGTCTAACAAAACACAGAGGTTTGGACCCTTGCCTGGATTCTATTAAGGTGCCTAGGTATCTCTTTCCTAACAGGTATCTGAGGAAGCCCTCTGGGTCCCTGAGAAATAACCAGCTGTGGTTCCACCTCAACATCTGTGGCAGACATATGCAATGCCTCTGAGGATGTGCGAGAAGCAGGTCCTGTGCCAGACTCTGAGAAGACTGCAGTAGAGGAAATGGAAGGTAATGCCAGGCTATACTCTGGGTTCTCACTGACTTGAGGAGAGACATCTTGTGGAGGCTGGACACAGCAGGCTCAGGTCTAGATGTCTTGGTCTTCTTTTTAAGTGGCTGCTGTACCTTAGGGTGACCAGATTCTGCCATGGCACCTGGGTCAAAAGTTGAGACGTTGGTTCTCAAGATAAATGGAAAATGAAGAAAGGCAGCTACACAAGATCTTGGGCACAAAGGCCTGAGAGATGGAAGAGTGTGTTCGTGAAATGCACTTAACAAGCACCTATCATGGCAGTCGTTTATCTGCCTCCCACATACTGACATTTCCCTTTCTTGGATGGCATGTAAATCCCTGAACAATGTTAGAAAAAGAAAAAAGAACCTTAGTGGGGTACTTATCTGAAAAATGTAGGTTCAGTATAAATAGCAAGTGTAAAAGGCGTTCAGCCAAATTACAACAATGGCGTTCTGACTGGCGTCAAAGAGGTTCTGAGTTGGAAGCGTATGTGCAGGGAGCATACGTCTGAGGTATGATACCCTTTAGGCAATAAAGACTTTGGCATGCTGGCCGGACATTGGCCTATCCTTGGCATGAGATCCCAGAGGTGATCAACACTAACAGTGATATGAAGAATATCTGGGGAAAACATGGTTAGTTTCATGGATTTCTGGTCCAGAAGAGGCAGTCTGTATGGGTGAGACAGAAGATCTGGATAATAATCTAAAATCGATGGGGAATGCTCAAGTAGTGGCTATAGGAAGGGGAACTATGTTGGGCCAGAAAGGAGCAATGTGGATCCCCTTGCCCTTGTACTACCCTGCTTTCTGAAAAATAGTTTACATTAAGGTTAGAGGAGGGTATGCATAAAGGAGACCCAGAGGCCAACCCTGGACTACAGCATCTCTCGGTGACTGACCCTGTGGAGGGATCAGGGCAAAGTAACTGCTGCACGTCTTGAGATAGGAGGCAAAGAGATAGCATCATGGTTGACCACAGCAGCTGAAAATCATCATTGCCACTGTTGGATTGAGAGACTAATCATTAAGAGCCAGAATGACCCTGCTCAACTTGTCTGCTAGCACACTGGTTGACCCTGGGATATGCATTGCTATGAGAAAGCATTGTCAAGATATCACTCATTGCCAAACTCTCACGGCCTCTCGACATAAGGTAAGAGTGGGTTCCCTCCTTGCTTGCTTGTTGATGTATCATAAAACTGCCATATTGTCCATCTATATGGAGATCACATCCTTGGAAAGGGCATCCTGAAAAACCTGCAGTGCTAGAAGGACCACCTTCATCTCTAAGATGATGATTTGAAGGTTAGCCTCTGTCTGTGACCACATACCTTGGACCATCCTCCTTCTGAAATGCACCGCACTCACCCTAAAAGGAGGCATCGGTGGTTACTACTGCAACTGGTGAAAATGGCATCCTTCGACAACTGAAGGAGATGTTATCCACCAAGCCACATACTGTTTGCAAGTGTGAAAGATCCATATCTTGGTATGCAGCAGATGAATATTTTGAGACTATTGAAATTCTAGGGTGCACTGAAGCATTAGGACTGATGAAGCGATAAGTTCCAAAAGATGGAGTGTGCACCTTGCTGAGGGATGCAGGTGATGAACTTCCATTGCCACTAGACACAGAGAACAGATTCTGTGTTGTGGGAGGTTTATTATCTTCAACGATGTGTTGAGATGACATCCTATAAATTCTGTTTGTTATGCAGATTGTAGTGGACTTTTTTGGATATTTATTGTAATTCCTAAATCCAGTAACAGTCGGAGCACCAGATCCAGGTGGCATATGAGAAGATGCTATGAGGCAGCAATTAGGAGCCAATCATCCAGCTAGGGAAAAACTTGGATCCAGAAGTAGTAGGTACACTGCTACCATTGCCATTATCTTGGTGAACACCCTGAGAGCTGTGGTAAGACCAAAAGGCATGGTTCTAAATTGATGATGGTTTCCCAGCTAAATGCAGAGAAATCGCTGGATTGCTTCTCTACTTTCACATGATAGTAAGCATCCTTGAGATCTATAGAGCACATCCAATTGTCCTTCCTCAATAGAGGTAGAATGGACTGTACTATGACTATCCAAAATGTAGTCTGTTTTACAAAACTGATTGAGGTGGCTTAGATCCAAAATTAGTCTCAAGTCCCCTGTTTTTGACACTAAAAAGAATCTTTAACAGACTCTGGACCCTAATTGATCTCTGAGGACTAAATGAATAACCTTTTTCTCTAGCAGCTTGTCTGTCTCTAATTGTGCTTATGTCCCACTGATTGGGTGGAACACTAGGGATTTTTTTCTTGTTCTGGGGTGGAAGGGAAAATAGAATGGAATAACCTCTGGATACTACCTTTAACACTCATGAATCTGTTGTAATGTTTTGCCAGGCTAGTGGGTGTGGAGATAAGCATCTCCCAATTGCCTCCGGAGCGCAGCAGTCGGGCTTTTTGGAAAAGGGACCATGAAAGCCCTGATTATGCAGTTGCCTTGGGCGATGTCCACTGTAGTTACTTACTCCTCTCCCATGAGGCGGCCTACTTACCAGGAGAGTCTTGGTAAGAACTCTGACTTCTGAAACCACATCATTTTTACTGATCTCTGACTGCTGGAAAAGGATCTTTGAACAGTGGAAAAACATATGCCAACTGCAGAGAGAGTTATCATCTTGCTAGCTCCTAGTTAACGCATCTTTGGCTTTGCATCCAAAATGTGTTGAACCATCACATGGGGTTTTAATGAAGGACATCTTGAAACATTCCTCAGTCACAAAGACACATCCAGGCATGGTGGCACAGTGATGCCGGTACCTGCTGCACTGGCAGTGCCATCGGCTGCATTAGATAACAGACGCATGGCAACACTGGAAGTTGACTGAAGGGTGGTCAGCTCAGAATCCACTGCCTTTTGGACATCTGCGGCAAATTACCAGAGAGTGATTTAGAGAGTTCTTTGACTAAATCTCTAGGAAACCTTGTCACATGAGCCAGTTCAGGGACCTAAAGACAAAGGTCGCTGAGGCATAAATCCACTTTCCAAATTTATCCATCACCCTGGATCCCCTGTTTGGGGAATGAACAGAGGAGATTTCTTCTGAAAGTTTTCTTCATGGCTGCTGCTACCACCATCGCATCTACCAGAGAATATTTGTTTCAATATTTTCTGTCTTTAGGGGCTTGCAGAATCTCATTTTGTTTCTTGAGGATAGGTTCCACCATGTCAGGATCTTTCCATAACATTTGTGCCATTAGGTCAATGAGAGGGTCAATGGGAGCTACCACCCAGGACAAAGATGGGCCGGAAACAAATATTTCAAGAACCCAGACTCATCTGGAGAAGGATCTTGGGAGGACCATCCCCCTCTGCTTCATAAATTCTAGGATTTTGCCAAATGTGATGTCTTCAGAGGGGGATCTGGATGAGCCTTCACCTTCCTACTCTGTCTTCTGTGACAGACTCTGGCCCTGAGTCTATATGCTTCCATTTGCATATCTGTTTCCTGTGAGCCATCTTTATTGGGAAATCAGAGGGTTCGGAATCAGACTGGGAGCTAACACCAAGAAACTTGGACAGCTTGTGGTTCCGACTACCCCTGTCTGACAGGAAGATGAGAGGATCTAGAAGCTAGATCCTGCTGGGGGTTGGGTGGTCCCAAATTAGCTGAAGGTATTTTCTCCTTGGGTAAGTCAAGGCTCCTGTGAAAAGCCTTTAAGGAAGAAGCTGTGATCAGCTCTGAGAACCTGCTTCCATCCACAAATGAAGCAGATTTCTTGGCTCCTACCAGCCTCAACCCTGAAGCCGACCTCGGATCAGAGCTGTGGGCAGCCAATGCATGGAGGCTAGGGAAGAATCCAACAACCTCAGTGTCTACCACTACCCTCAATGTCTTGGCACCGATGTTTCCACTTTCGAGTTATTTCTTGCACCACAGTGACAAGGACTGTCGAACCCAATGAAAATGCCTCAGTACAAGTCAGAATCAGGGAATCCAGTGTCAAGATGTGACAAACTGGTACCAGAGAAAACGAGTTGCAGGTGAGTTGGGCTGATACATTGCACTCACACAGGATGGCACAGAAAGAACCCCAAGATGAATTCTTGAACTTCCGCATCATCCTATTGACATCTTGTTCTGTTGTGCTCCGAGATTACCTAGGGGATGAAGCCACTGAAGGTGGACAGGAATAGAGCTTTTCCTACAGTATTGGGAAATGTGGTCTACAGCTAACTGGTTCTGGCAAGATCCGGGCTCTAGGAGACAGATAGGTGCCAAGAGGCTAATGGTTCCAATGTATGTGATACTTTAGGTTTGGGACTGACCAAAACTGTCAGATCCGGAGATCTTTTTTGTGTGATAACTGTTTTTTCTTCAGATTTCTTTTTGTCTCTGTTGGAGTTGGGTGAGATCTTTATCTTTCTCCTGATCCTTTTATTTAACTTTTGTCAGCTTTCTTGGCAGAAGCAGAAGGTCCAGTTAAAGAAGATTCCCTGTCTGTGGAGGAAGTAAACTTTTTACTATTAGTTTCTCCCTCCTCGCCTGTAAGGTCCTTGAACTAAAGGCTTTGCATGACTGCAGTCTATGTCTAAATGGGCTGCACCCAAACAGTAAACATACTTTACATGTGATCTTGTGGTGGCAACTTATGGCCACACTCAATACATTTCTTGAAGGTTTGGGACTCCGATATTACTGTATTGAAACTATCACAATGCTAAAACAGTAAATACAATTTTAACACACAGAAAATTCTAATAAACTACACTTATAAATTACAGTAAACTACTAATTCTAAATCCTAATCTACCACTGAAGCTATTTCCCTTCTACACACAAATACATAAATTGCTATTAGCCAATTGTAGACCGATAACATCTTAAGTATATAAATCCTATAAAAACTAGGGTCTAAATTAAATTCTCGAAAGCCGACAATGTCTAATCTGACACTGTCGACACGAGAATAGCAAAACTGCAGAACATCGAACAAGTTAACGGAAATCTCCATAAGGGAAGATTTCTGTTTACTTCAATGTAGTGTGGTCTCGGACTTGGTATATTTAAGTAGCGAGGGGGGGGGTGTAGGGGCGCTTGCCCCCTTGCCTACACCGTTTAGTTTTTTTTTTGTTTTTAATTTTTTTTTTTGTGAACATTCGATGTTTTAACAGTTCGATCCCTAAAGGTCGACCTTTAGTGATTCGAACTGTTAAATATTCAATGTTCTAATATAGACCCTAAAAACTATACTAATATTAATAACTTCACAAACAGCGGGATGATAAAGGCAAATCAATGCATGGTGTATCTAGAACGTTTCATGAGCCCAAGTTTTCTCCAAACAGGATATCTTCCTTCAAGAGCCAGAGCAAAGCTCTTGGTAAGGGGAGAAAAGGGAAAATGCAATGCAACAAAAAGGATATCAAATTCCAAAGAAGAGCCCTTGGTATGCATGTCTAATAGCTATAGGTGACAAATGAGATCTGAGGGAAGGGAGTGGAGTTTAAGGAATTATAGGCAGGGGACAAGTCTAAGTTCCAAGTTGGTGCAGAGGTCGGATCCTGTCAGATCTGACAACCCATGCATTGAATCGGATGAAAACAGACAACACTGGATCCAACTTAACCTGGATCAAAAGGGGGTTACCATAATGATCTTTGGTAATTCTTTCTGAATGTTTAGAAGCACCTTGGGGATCGTGGGAAAGGGTGGAAATGCATACAGGAACATTCTTGACCAAGGGAATGACCATGGGTCTACTTTCCGAAAGCATGGCTGCAAGGATGTCGAACAAATTCTTTTTTCAGCTGTTTTGAAAGGAGGTGAAAAGATCTACTTAAGGTGCTCCCCACATCTGGATCAAGTCTTGGAAGGCCTCTACATGGAAATTCCACCTGTGAGGATCTGTCCAGAATGTGCTAAGCTGGTCTGTCAGTGTGTTTTGCTCTCTGACGGAATGTATGAGGCCTGAGGAGTCAGAAAATGTTGTACAGCCAGCTTCCAGACCCATCACTGCCAACCAGCAAAGAGAGTTTGATCTTGTACTCCCTTGCTTGTCCAAGTACCACATTATAGTACTGTTATCAGTGACCATTAGAAAAGGACCCAGAGTTCATAAATGGTGAATAACGTTTAAGGCATGAATCACTGCCAGCACCTCTTATGTTTATGTGCTTTGATATGTCCTAAGGACCCCACAAGCCTTGCACTTGAATTTCCATGGGCACTGCTCCACAAAATCTGAACAGTCTGGACAGAAACGGAGTCCTAAGTTCAGAAACTGTTGATCCCTCCACTACTGCCATTCCTGTTTCAGAAATCCCAGTACCAGTACTTGGCAATCCAAGGAATGAAGGTACTTGATCCAACAATTCTTCAAATACCATTGAATTTTTTTTTCATGTGCAGCCTGGCTAGTGTTTTCATGAAGATCTTTGATGCCATGAGGCCTAAAATTTTGAGGAATTCTCATGCTGAGGCCATGTCTAAATGGAAACATCCAAGAAAATGCTCTGATAAGTCACAACTTTGTCTTCTAGCTGGAAAGGCTGTCCTTTTTTACTGTGTCTATCAAACACCACAGGAAAACAATTCACTGAGATGGTGTAAGGATGGACTTTTGAAGGTACAATTTGAAACCCACGTGGAAAAGGTGGGATGCAATTTTGTCTAAGGATCTAAAGCAGCTGGATACAGAATCTGAAGAAATCAGCAAGTCATCTAAATATGCAAACACGTGGATGCCTGGGGTTCTGCCACAGGCAACCATAGGGGTCCACTTTGTAAACAGACAAGGTGCAGTAGATAGCCCAAAGAGTAATGCAGTAAACTGATAATGTAATCCAGACAACAAATGACAAAAATTCCCTGAAAATGGGAGCAATAGAAATATGATAAGTGTCCTTAAGATCTTGAGTCAACATGAAACAGTGGTCTGGAAGCAACACTAGGATGGACTGCAAGAGTGAGTATTTTGCATTTTGGAAGTTTGATGCAATCGTTTAGAAAGGACAAATACAATATGGGTCTTTCAGGAGTGCTCTTTTTTGGTACCAAACAGATGCTGCAGAAAAATCCTTTGACTGTGTGTACTGCAGGCAGTGGTTCTATGATCCCTGCTTCTGCCATGTGATGGAGGAGCACTGATGGAAACGGCTTTGTCTGGTCTAGTGGGTGTAAGGGGAATTTCCCTGAAAGGGAGAGGATTTTCTAATCGCTGTCAAGAATATCTTCTCAAAATTATTGCCAAAACGCAAAGTCAGACTACTAGTGACCAGGCTGCAGGATTTTGAGACAGCCTGGAGGAAGCAGGAAGAAAAGGAAGGACAGAAGGGGGTAGGGGTGCTCTGTGACCGGGCATAATCATTCCTTTGCAGGGGGTGGATTCCTTTTCAGAAAGGAAGCCCTCTTGTTTGGTTTCAAATAATTATCCTCCTACCTTTTCCATATGGATCCCTGACTTTTGTTTGGCTGGGATTTTGTTTGCTCTGGCTCTTGAAGGAAGACATCCTGTTTGGAGAAAACTTGGGCTCATGAAATGTTCTAGATACACCATGCAAGGATTTGCTTTTATCATCCTGCTGTTTGTGAATCTGTGTAACAATGCCCAAGCACCTATTCAAAGCTTAAAGATGCACTCAA
The DNA here is from genome assembly GCF_019279795.1 of Protopterus annectens. NCBI lineage: Eukaryota > Metazoa > Chordata > Ceratodontiformes > Protopteridae > Protopterus > Protopterus annectens. Next base: position 62,931,558 of record NC_056727.1, on the reverse strand, counting down.
AATATTGTTTTTTAAATAATCAGAGAAGCTCTGAGTACATAGTCATGGATACCATTTTAAAACAACAGAAGCAGCAGTATTTCTTGAGACTTTATCTGCACCCTCAAGCACATCTCTCAGCACATTTTAAAACCAGAGTCAAATTAGAAACAATTTCATTCATATACGACTTGTGCTTTGCAGGTAAGAATGCAGCAAAATCATTCAAACTGTGCACACACTGTAAAATAAATCTCCACGTTTGTCCTTGATAATCTACTAGAAAGAGAAACTGTGATCCCTTGACGATATAACCATTTTTCCTCTTTATCGGGGGTACTGGATTAGATGAATGACTTTTTTTAAGAAGGCAGAATGGAAGACAGAGCTGGGTCAGCAGTCAAATGAGAAGACAGACCTGTCCCTGTCATACCTCTCAACTGTACAGATTTTTCAGAATGTCCAGACTTTTGCCTCATATTTTTGGTCTGTTTGTCATAAAATTGTGGTTTCTAGCAAATTAGTGACAAATCATTAAAGACTTCTTCTTTCAGCTTTTCCCAGTTAGGGGTTGCCACAGAGGATCACTTGCCCGCTCATGACTGGCAGTGGAGTTTTACAGTATTGAGTTGCCAACCTTCCACAGAAGGCACACACACCTAGGGCCAATTTAGAGTGTCCAATCCACCTACAGCATGTCTTTGGGATGTAGGAGGAAACCAGAGCAAACCCACGCGACCACAGGGAGGACATGCAGACTCTGCACAGAAGGCACCCTGGCCGAGGAACAAACCTCTTGTTGTGAGGCGGCAACACTAACCACTGTACCACAGCGGCCACCTGGAAAAACATTGTTGTTGTTTGCCTTTCAGCTTTTCCCGGTTAGGGGTCGCCACAGCGGAACTCCAGTCCGCTAATGATTTTCAGTTGGATTTTATGGTGTCGAGTTGCCAGCCCGACGCCCAACCTTCAACGAAGGCACGCTCATTCAACGCATGTCTTTCGAACGCCCACTCGACCGAGGGGAGGACATGCAGACTCCACACAGAAGGCACTCCCAACCCAAGCAGAGAATCAAATGGGAGAACCTCTTGCTGTGAGGCAACAACGCTACCGCCGCCACCCGGCAAAACATTAAAGACTAAAATTAGAAAATAATGACAGACATTTGAGTTTCATACTTCATGCCCTTCAGAAAATTAATGTCAGTGCAAAACCTGTTATTCTATCAACTTTCTAAGTAAGAGCAATATTTAAAAATTGTCTCTATTTTGGGGCCTTTGTCCCACTTTTATTTATGGCCTTGTCCAGATTTCTTACTCTAAGAGTTTAGAGGTATGGACCTTATATTTTATCTGAGTTTTTTTAGGAACTGCTGGAACAGATACTGGTGTCCTGCAGGCAGCGTTGTAAACATCTTCCAGTGCTGGTAAGAGATGGAGGATAGCCATAGAACTGAGGATCTTATTCTCTAAGGTCATTTAACCAGCCTAGCTCTGGAATAGTTCCAGACTGCTCCCAAGCAAAAACATCACTAAATCTAGCAATCGTATGCAGAAAAGTGAACACTTGCTTGGGCTTAAGCTCAAGTTAACCTTCCAAAGAATCACTGACCTCACTGTCTGCTAGGAAATCACCATTGTCCTCAGATTCCTCATCATTCTCTAAAACAACAGAAGGGTCTCTGGCCAAGCGATCACTAGAGTCATGTATGGGAATACAACCACCAGAAGTAGCTGTCTGAAGAACACAGTCAGCCAAGGAAACCACATCAGCCTTGTAAACAGCCATAATCTCATTATCAGCTCTATGATGAAGCTTCTGTGTTCTTTCTTGTGAACTTTATTACTACATAAAATATCTGGGGACAGAGCATTACATCTGGCAAGGATTCTGATTCTCTTACCCCAACTATTCCTGTATCTAAAGGTTTTGGTTCTCCCATACCTGTGCTAGGTGCTGGGCCAGCTCAGGAAGATGTGTCTAAATGCCATTCCATAGTGACCAGCAAAACTATATTAGAGGGGAGACAAGGCAAAAAATAAGTGGGTCTGCAGGACGAGTAATGGCCCCAACAGAACCACTAACTGTTGGCTGAATCACATTTTTCCTTTTCTTTTTTGGAGCAACTGAATTTGATGGGGTGGTATACTAGGGTTAGAATCCATAAAAAACAGGGGAGAGAACGTCAGAAAGAACAACAGGCTAACAGTACTGGATAATATATTATAACAATAACAACTATTTAAAGTTTCTACTAATAAGAATGTCTCCATACAGTAAACTCTGACAAACTGACCTAATTTCACAAAAAAAGATGTAAATGTGTTCAGAATTATTTTATAACTGACAAAAGTTAAAGAACTTGCAGTAAATGAAGTCCAAACACCAAAGCAACCAGTGTACCAAACCAGTGTTAAAAATTAGTTCTGCATACTTTACCATGTTAAACTGATATAAAACAACATTTAATAGCAATTTAAACTATATTTTCCTGTCAGGAAGACTAAAATCTCCACAGTACATTCAAATAAAATTAATTTGTGGTAAAACTGCAATCTAATGTTAAAAATATACAGAGCACAGTCATATATACAACACTGAATAAATGCTGAAAAGTCCAAGTTTTGCAATATTTTCCTGTCAAAAGCTGAAAATAAAGCACAGTAACAACAGTAAAGAAAGGCACATTTAATTTGTGGTTCCAACTGCACAAAACTACCTTTAGTGTCTAACAGCACACATACACAAGGTTTCCTCAGAAACAGTAAAAACAAGCATTTGACAATGATAAAAGCCAAATAAACACTGCTATAAGCAGATATTCCCACAAGAATTGACAAAAATAAAATACTAAAATATTTTTTCACATAAAAATAAAAAGAGAATGGTAAATCTAATACTAAAATGAGAGGAAGGGGGGGGGTCCCCAAATGGGACTTATTTATGGAGTAAGCCAGAAAAAAATCAGTACTGGATCCTGTGACAAGTCAGAGGACTCAGGATGGCAGAAAAAGACCGAGGATTCACTTCCTGTGACACTGAAGGCTTTCCTCTTGGGATATGATCAGCCAATCAGGTGTCACAGAAGAGTGAGAGGAGACCCTGAAATTTTGAGAGCTGGCCAGTACTAGGTTACCTTGGGAGATAACCCAAAATGCCACTGAGGCTATGGGGATGATAATCATCAATGTACATAGAAAATTCAACTCTGTTGAAGATGCAGATTTACAAGGAGTATGGCTAAATTTTCCATGCCCCAGGGTGGAACACTATCCTTAATCAGTGGACTTATGTCTTAAAGGAAACTTTTACGGTCTTTTATGGAAGCCAAGGAAAGTGAATTGGGTCACTGAAGAAAGCTTGATATGGCTGCCTGAGCCCAGAATTAAAAATGTTGGAGAGGTACAGAAGAATAGCTGGAACTGAAGCCATACAAGGAGCTATGTTCTGGGTTTGTACCCAAATGGAGAAAAAAAAATATATCCACTTACATTTATATTTTTCTTGTGCCAGGTCACTGGAGAGAAGACAGGATTTGGTTCAACTAATCTGAATAAACAAGATCAAAGACAATCACCGGAAGTGAAGAAACCATGCAGTTAGGTGCATGGAGTGAAGGTATGGGTGAGGCTTGCCAGATGGGTGAGACAGGAGCATCCTAGAATGCTTCAGATATACAAGCTTGTACAGGAGATAAGCTTATACCAGTGGGAACTATATCTATGGAGGCCAACATGGCGCTACTATGATTAGTTTGGCCTTGAACATCTTGGCTTTCTCTAACAATTTAGGAACAAGAGAAAACAGATGAAAAGCATAAAGGAACCTCATGGGCCACTTCTGGATGACTGTATCTCTTGGCCACCCTCCCAAGTGGAGATTAAGGGAAAATAAGGTGTTGCATTTGGAGTTGGCCAGGGAAGCAAATAAGTCACAGTAAGGACTGGCCAGGGAAGCAAATAAGTCGCAGTAAGGATTCTTCCCCAAATAGCTGAAGCATGTTCTGGCTATGGATAGGCTGGCAGACCACTCATGAGGAGTCACTAAACAGTTGAGGCTGTCAACTAAGGAAATGGCTTAATCTGGGACATGACTAATAAGACATAAGCGCACACACAGAATATTTTCTAAAGTGATAATTTAGTAAAGGTGTTTTTGGTTGCAGAGGACCATTCCAAAACTCTCATGACTTCCTGACTTAGAGAGATAGGAATGCATTCAGCCCTGCTTTTTCAAGTCTCATACTACTGCCATACTGTCAGTGTAGACAGCAGTAGCATCTTGTAAGACAGAGTCTTGGAATCCAGCTAGGTGAGCAGAACTGCCTTCATTTCCAAAATACTGATAAGCAGCACAGCTACAGTCTACAACTAAGTTCTTTAAAATATCTGCTCTTGGAAATGCCCCCACACAACCCACAGAATGTATATCTATGCTAACTGTACTTGTAGCTATAGTGGGAGCTAGAAGGAGTCAGCCCAGATACAAATTGGTACAATTATACCCCCATATATTGTCTTTGTAATACTTTGAAATTTTGACCAGAAAGTCCACAGGGTTGAAAAGGTGGTTCTACTGTGGAAGTCAAGCAAACTTGCATTACCTTCGGGTCCAAGGCATGCAACTCTTTGGTGGGTGTTGTGCATGGTGGGAACCATTTTTACAGAAGTTGCAATCACTATGGAGTCTTCAGGACTTGAAGAAAGTCCTGTTCATTTAAGTGGAGACGCAAAATCCTGCCCAGCGTTTTTGCAAAGTACAGCTGTGTAACCTGTACTTACCCATAACAATAGATGTTCAAATTCTTCACTGCTGCAGTAGCATACAGGTTGCATCTTACAAAGGACACAGCACTCAGTCAGCTTCCTAAAGCTCTAACCCCTCCCACAGTTACTCTGGCTGCCTATAGGCAAATGCATTTTAACTATAAAAGCATCCAGAGTGGCTAAAAATCTTCATGACTTTCAGGATGAATGTACTTTTTTACTCATGTGGGCAAGAATCAAACATCAACAGCAGTAACAAAAGCTGTAATCTACTCTATGTACAGCAAGGGCAATGGTGGGTGGGTATGTTTACTGCTACAGTACAGAATTCCAACATCTACTTTTATGGTTAAGTGATATCCATACTGCATGCATCCGCTGTAACTGTAATGTATTAATATAACAGAGAATATAAATACAGGACTTAAAGTTTGGAATTTTAGGATGGACTTTTTCTTCAACAGTTTTGAGGATGACAGTAAAAAACAGCGAATGACTTCCTAATTAAGCCAATATCTGAAAAGATGACAGACTGGTAGGCAAATCCACCCTATCCTATCTCTATTTATGGAAAATGGTGTAAGGATTCTTAACACATTAAGAACCAAAACTCTTAGGACCAGATGGCCAAAGTAAAGGCCACTAATGCAGCTTTTAACCAGGAAAAAAATTTCGACAGAACCATAAAAATTGCCTCTTGGCAACAATGCCCCTTTTCTAATATGTACATTGCTCCCTTCAAAATTTTCAGCCATTAATGTCAAAAGCACATTAAATTAACATCCCAGAAAGAAAAACACCTTCTTAATTATGCTTGTCAAATTCACTTCCACACTTTGCATAAGAAAATAATTCAAACCAGCATCTTCTCTTTGGTCAAGAAAACATACCTCACTAAGTTATAAAATATATACTCTTCCTTAGCAGTTCAGAAATGTAATAATTAAACCCAGTAAAAAGTAAGACTACACAATGACAAAACAAGACCACTGTTTCTATGTGAAGATTCATACTAAACAACTTTGATATTTTTTTTAACTAACACTCAGGGATTCACACAGCCCGCTTATGCTTCTGCACGTTCCCCATTTAAACAATCATATCTGACAATCTTATTTTCAGAATGTGCATGGCTTTAAAAGGATAATTAATATTTCCAAAATCTGAGCATAACATTCATGTGAAACCATACAGTCTAACAAATAGTTCAAACATGCTCAAACTGGAAAAGGAACAGAAAGGCATCAAAGGAAACTTACTGAGATGCACACCTGCAAGGCTAAATGGTACAGTGGTTAAGGGGTATGCCTTTCAACCCGAAGGTGCACGGTTTGATTCTCCCCACTTGAACTTGGCAGAGTGGCCTAATGGTTAAGGTGTTTGCCTTGCAAGCACAAGGTGCAGGGTTTGAGTCTCACCAGGGATAATTGGCTAGGCTTAAAATGGCTCGCAAGAGCAGTTAGCTTAGTACTAATCTATGAACCTATGAACCTATGAACTACACTGAAGGTTTTAAGGCACTATTTGATGTTTCGGATGTGTGCAAATCTTTTAAATAAAACCCCACTACGATAAACCATACTACCAAGGAAAGCCTAGTAGTTATCACAGAATATTAAGGCTTTGAGCCTTTAACGAGCTACTTCATACAGTCCGGGATTTAGTGTTCAATTCCTTTAATTTCCATTTACCTCCTATGCGACTTTGAGCAAGTCTTCTTCTTCTTTAGGCTTTTTCCTGGTTAGGGGTCACCACAGCGGATCACCTGTCTGCTCATGATTGGCAGTGGAGTTCTACAGTGTCGAGTTGCCTGCCCGGCGCCCAACCTTCCACAGAAGGCACACACCCACTCACGCCCAGGGCCAATTTTAGTGTGTCCAATCCACCTACAGCATGTCTTTGGGATGTGGGAGGAAACCGGAGTACCCGGTGGAAACCCACGCGACCACAGGGAGGACGTACAGACTCCGCACAGAAAGCACCCCAGCCGAGGATTGAACCAGAGAACCTCTTGCTGCGAGTCACTTTAACCAAATCGCACTCCCAGGCACCACTAAAAATTACACATGCAGCCAATGGGCTTAAATCCAGTTTTAAAAAAAAAAAAAAGTTACAAATGGCATACTGGTAATCTCAACATAAAATTGGATTCTAACCCAAGCATCATAAAGTATAATTTCACTGACAGTCGAACTTCCAAAAGAAAGCAGAATATATTTTTAGGTGAAGATCCAGCTGCCACAATACTGCTAACAAGTGCAAGCCTTTAGATAATGATGGCAGTTTAGTTTGGAGGATTACGTCAATGATCTGCTAAAGAGCTTCAGTGTACAGTCCCACAGTGCTACTACAACCAAGTCACTTAACCATGCAGTCTTCCCAGTTTGTCTCTGAAAACAGGCAACTGCGCCTAGTGGGTTTACCCAGTTAATAAATTATAAACACATTTTTAAAGTCTAAAGTTAAAGCGATATAGGAATCCATTTCTGTAAACTGCTTTCAAGCCTAACTACTGTCCATCTTTTCAAAAATACGAACTCTGAATGGAAAAAAAGAACTGCACATTGGCTAGTCCACAACAAATATCACAAGATCAAAGTTCCTGAGATCTGTCAGAACACAAACCAGGCAAATTATAGACGTGCTATGGAGTGGCTGCTTTAATAAGCCACGTCAAGTATTGAGACACCTACCAATGGCAACAATGAACTTCTCACATGGGTTAGCAAGCACGCTCACATACGCTAAGATGGCCACAAGAAAGAAGTATACAGGGCACTATATAGCACTAATTAAGACTGGAACTTAAATGGTAAAAGCGGATGGTGCAAACATCTGCAGAATGGCAACTCCAGTGGGATGGTTAATATTGATCATCAAATGCTGGCAACAAAGACAGGAAAATGGCAAAATAGACAAGAAATTTTAATATGGAACTGCAAAAACAGGTGCGAACATGGTATACACAAGAGATGAAGAAGGGGCTGTGTATCACTGCTATGAATAGGCAGGAAGGAAGTGATACAGGGTGAAACTTCTGGGGAGGGAATACAAAATAAGACATTACTTACAGCCACTATATGTTTTTTTTTCTCTCAACACTTTTTCTTCACTGGGTTAAGCTCTACTAAGCAGGTGGTTTCTTCAGGGGGAGTTGAAGTGGCATTCATACTGACTAAGGACATTTAAGCAGAGCACTACAGAACTTCTCCTAATCTTTGGAGCTGCTAGATGGCGATGGAGAGCTCCTACAGCAACACGGAAGAGATTTATGGGAAGCAGCAACATGGAAGAGGAGAGAAGTTGTGAAAAGTTTAGAAATAATCTAGTGAAAAATTTGCTTGATATGGAGTATCAGAATGCAGACAAAGATTCAAGTGTGGTGGATGGTGCAGATGAGCAGTGTTTAGCTGACTCATTAGAGAATGAAGCAAACAAATCTGTTGGAGTGCTGCAGATAACAGAACTAGCAATCAGGAAGGCTTGCAGACAATATTATGTTGAAAATATCAAGCAGGAGGGTCCAGGTGACAGTTCTGGTGTTTCATTGGGTGAGATAGCAGAGTACCACCCTCAGCATATCCAAAAATAATTATGCAGAGAAGGAACCAGGCAGCAGAAAATGCAGCAGTCAGATATTATGCAGTAGTGACAAAGTTAGAGGATGGCAGCAACAAAGTGAGGAGGAGTCTGGTTTTGTGGCAGCACAGGATGCAGTATTTAAAACATATGCAGCTGTGACAACAGACAAAAAAATGAAAGTAGCAACAGACTGTAAATAAAAGTGTTTTAAAAAGAAGAAAGGAATGTGAGAATAAGAACACAAAATTACACTGTACTAGACATTACACCTGGAACAGTTAGGTAACAGAGACTTTTTGTGACTTAACATCTGAAACTGATGATACATTTTCTGGACCTATGTAACAAAGAGGAGGACATTTATCCATGGAAAAATTATATGTTTCTGGCAGTAACAAATTAAAAAAAAATTATGTTACTTTGCAGTTTAGACCTGACAAAGAAGAGGGTGTTTTAAAATGCATGCAGGCTTTGTATGAATCTGTTGATAAAACTGTGAAAGTTAGAGATGACAGACACAGAATGGAGTGTGAAGGTTAGAGGCATTCCTAACAACTGTCCACATTTTTGCCACGTATTTTTGTTTTGTTCCTCATAAAATGTGTGGTTTTGTAACAAATCAGTGACTCAGCAAATAACGACAGGCATTTGAGTTTCAGACTTCATACCCTTTACAAAATGCACAGCAACACAAAACCTTTTATTCTAGCAACATTTATAATTTGTCCACATTTTTAGGCCTTTGTCTCCACATTATGTTTGGCTTTGTCCAGATTTCTTGTGCTAACAGGCTGAAAGGTGCGTCTGAAAGCGGTTTTGAAATGTTTAAAAAAAAACAAAAAAACAAAAACAAAAAAAAAAAAAAAAACAAGGTGAAGCACTTGCCCAAGTGTTATTTTTTCGGGTGGTCAGAGAGGAAAATTAAGATATGTTGGCCATCTAAATAATATTTCTTTTGTGGGTGTTTTTCTCATTTAAATGAATGATTATGACAAGATACAACGTAAACAGTGTGAAGAGAAAGAACAAACATCAAGAAGGTGTGTGGCTGAATAAGGAATACAGCAAGAGGCTGGGGTAAAAGGGTGAACTAGGTAAGGAAACTGTAGAAGAACAAAAAATATGGAGGAGAGATTGCATGAAAGGAGAGAGATCAAAAGAAAGGACCGACACTAACCTTTTTGAAGTTCTAGCCAGTGACAATCTGATTTTGAGGATCAAGGAATATTTGTACATAAACCCAGGAAAAATATTCAATAGGATAAAGAGTATATTAAAAAAAAAAAAAAAGAAAATGAACATTTAAAAACATTTCACCTTAACTTAGAGAAAAAGCACCCATGTTAGAGTACTTTGAGTAAATGTGAGTAGTGTCATTAATACTGTAATGGGGACAGAAATGCTGGAATGGTGTGCTAAATATGATGCAGATTTTATTCCATTAGAGAATGCAAGATTCCTGACGAGTGAAGAAAGACTGCAAACAGAAAAATTATGGAGTGGAATATAATATTGAACTTACAAAGTGAAAGTTGTTCTTTCGAGCTTTTTTTTAAAGTTGTTTCAGGTTTCAACTTTATGTTACTTAAGAAGTTAATCTTGTGACTGTTTCTGCCATTTCACACTGAGCCAATCGGAGGAAGGGCACTGAGCAAACTCTGATCTGTGATATACAACATTAAGTATCCTTTTTTTGCTTATGTTTACGAGTTATTTATAGCACTTATTGTCTGCTGCATAATTGTCTGGCTAGTTTCACTGTGTGTGAGGTCTTCTTTCGGCTTTTCCCAGTTAGGGGTCGCCACAGCGGATCACCTGTCCGCTCATGACTGGCAGTGGAGCTTTACAGTGTTGAGTTGCCAGCCCAGCGCCCAACCTTCCACAGAAGGTACACACATGCACACACTCACACCTAGGACCAATTTAGAATGTCCAATCCACCTATAGCATGTCTTTGGGATGTGGAAGGAAACCGGAGCACCCTGAGGAAACCCACGTGACCACAGGGAGGACATGTAGACTCCGGACAGAAGGCACCCCAGCCGAGGATCGAACCGGAGAACCTTTTGCTGTGAGGCAGCAAATGTAGCAGTATCTTTCAAAATTCTAGGGAAGGTTTGTAGCATTGGTCTAACAGTGCATTCTAATCAAATAGAAATATTTTCCGTTACCCAGCCCCTACCCGATACTATGGGTCTCATGGGTGGTGTTTTGGAATCCTTACGAATTTTTGGTAAGGCTTTAAAAACTGGGATAGTAGGATGTTGTATACATAAAATTGTTAGCAGCTCATGGTCTATCAAACCAGTTTTTTTTCCATGTTAAATAAAGATTTGTGCACTTTTTGTATATAGGAATTCACCATTAGTGGTGACAGCTGAAAAAAAAGTCAGTCTGTCAGCTAGCAACAGATCTATTTGTGTGTTATAAAACTCTTTGCTAAGTACAACAGCACCTCCCTTATCAGCACATTTTATAACTGTTTGTATTATTCTTTAGCTCTTGCAGTGCATTTCTATGTGGTCAGTCTAAGTTGAAATACATATTTCTATGTGTATTCTGTAGATACTGTTCAATTTCACGTTCACATGATTTAACAAACAACAGTGTAGGATTTAAAATAGGTGAAAAAGTGCTAGGTTGCTTCAATACGTGAGGTATTTGAACACTGTTAGTATCATTAAACATTTGCTTCAGCATTCCATTCCATGCAAAGTATAGCAGCTCAGGTATTAGAGTACAAAAATGTGTCACTATACTTCTTATACAGTGTGGTAGTACTTGCCTCACTTTTGGATTTACTTCACATCTGGCCCTTCAACTTAAATTCTTTCTTTTGTTTTTAGCACATTCAGTTGCTGCCTGGTTTTTATCTACTTCTGGTATAATTTCCATTCCTGCTTGATATCGATATGCATCTGCTAAATTAAGCAGAGATGTAATCTTAGATGCATTCTCCTCATGTTTCAAAACTTTCACTACATTTGGATCCTGTGAGGTCAGCAGATACGTTTGGAGTCCCATGATTGTAGATCTATACATGTAATCAATTTCAAGGAGGCCCATCCCTCCTTCGGAGCGGGAAATATATAATCTTGGTATACAATGATTTTTATAAATCATTTCCTAAGCATGAAGCATCCTTCTTGTTTTAATATCCAATCTATCCAACACTTTTTGGGGCCAATCAATCACTCCAAAACTATAAGTTAGGACAGGAAGAGCAAATTGATTTATGGCTTGGGTCTTGTTCCTAGATATCAATGCTGTTTTCAGGATTAATTTAAGTCTTCTAAAGTACTCCCTTACTGAGTTTTATTTGCATTTGTTCATGTTTTATTGCCAATCATTCATCAATTCCCAAGTATTTATATACTCCCTCTTGCTCAAGTTCTTTTATATCACAATCTTGTCCCAAACTTGTTTTCTTGGTGCTGCAGTTTTCCTTTTTTATGGCAATTAGGGTGGCCATGTGGGAAGAGAAAACCTTCTTCTCCTCTGTTAACATGGACTCTGGGGTAGACTCAGCAACCTCCTTAACCAGGTCACTCTGCAATCTACTAACATGGGCCAAATAGGTAAGCACACGCAGAGAAAAAGTGGCTGAATCATACGCCCACTTCCTATCGACCTAGATTCCCTGTCTGGGGGATGGACCGAGGAGCTCTCCTGGGCCAAATCCTTCTTGGGGACCACCTCAGACAGGTTTCTAACCCAGAGACTTCCCATACTCTGGAACAAACTTCCCATTCACGTCAAGCAGAGCACTTCACTGGCCCTCTAAGAAAAATCTTGACGAGTGGGTGGGCAATAGGAAGTTAAACCCCAGGGATCACTTCAGTGGCCTTGCTTGACAGGGGCACTAACTTTGGGTGGCATGATGCCAGGGAATCTTCTTGGGCTAGGCTTACACAGGCTCCAGGGCCATTAGCCTAGTACACACCTATGAACCTCAACCACCATGGCATCGACTGGGAAACCCTTTGACCAATGGAGCATGTCCGAAGGAGCACTGAAAACCTTATCCAGGCGGTTAGGGATGGGCTCAACCGTGTCTGGTTCCTTCCATGCCTTACTAGAAATGAGATCCAACAAGGGATCTGCAAGGGGGCAAACCCAAGAAGTAGAAGGTCTTGTGCCAAACACTTCCAGGAACACAGACTCACCAGGGTTAGGCATGAGGGTAGACCACCTACCTCTCTGGCATAGGATTTCTATGATGTCCCCAAAGGAGACCTCATCAGGGGGTGACAGAGGGGAACCCTCGCATTCATCCAAGTCTGTATCATCAGCGACAGATTCCAGTGGGGAATGTAAATTCCTCATCTTGCACGTATGCTTCCAAGGAGCCTCCTCAGGGGGAAACTCCGGGGAGGACTCAGAAGCTTTGGGGGACTCCTGACGAGGAACCTTCTGGGGCAGTCTGGCAGCAGGCTGTCCCTGAGTGGGCAGGACAGAAGAGTCCAGCCCACAAACAGAAGGAGCTAGGGTGCAATCTGAGGACGAAAGTGTCAAGGATCCAGAAGGAGCCGAAAGGACCTTCTCCACCACCTCGAATTCCAAAGGTGAGCAGACCCCAGAAGGCAGTGCAGCTGAAGCCGAAATCATTGGCATCGGAGAATGCCAGGCGCCATCCCAGGTGCCAAAGGGGGAGTTGGAGCCAAACTTCCCAGCGCTGAAGCCCCGAGGGGAAGGGACAATTCCAAAAGCCTTGCAGTTGGACACCAGTTCTTTGGAGACGATGCCAAACCTACGGCTCCAAGATTCAGTCCTCTCCAAAGACATCGAAGCCAAACAGCTCAAGCTGTCTACGTCGAGGTGCAAAGGACCATCGATGCCGATGCCTCAACACTTGGAAACATCAGACCCAAAGACTCTGAAGCCAAAGGTTGGATCGGAGAAGGAGATATCAGGAGGAAACCAGACTGCACGCTCACGGCTCGAGAGAGGGACAGAGCAAGCAATACTCCCAGCTGAATCTGGGCCCGAAGAAACTTCATCATCCTGTCTGCCTCAGCTTCAGAAAGACTCCGAGTGGACCAGACAGAGGAAGCCACCGACCATGGCCAGGAATGGCACCAAGGAGAGGCAAAAGACCTAGCCCGAGAGCTCTCTGGCTCTGGGGACAAGCAAGGGGGCTTAGACTTAGCAAGCAGCTCAGCCAAGGAAGACCGCTCAGGAGATCTCTTCCTCTGCCCCGCTCCTTGTGTCTGACCTGTTCTCCATCCCCAGGCTTCTTGACAGGAATCCGAGTCTTAGAAGCAAAGCTGGTGGAAGAGGAGAACTTGGCAGGGGAAGGAAGTAGGCCCTTCAAGATAAGCTTATTCCTCCTGTCCATAAATATGCGGGGGGTTGAAACCTGCGCAAATCAAGCAGGAGGAATCAAGATGGGGGACACCCAAGCAGACCATGCACAGAGTTTGGGTATCAGATGGAGGAATCTTATGCCCGCATTCTGTACAATTCTTGAACCTTGGCTTTGGAGTCTCGACCATGGGATAAGAAAAATCCAGGTGCGTGCGCACACACAGACATACACACAAAATGGAAAGGATAGAAAGGTAGATGGGAGATTTTTTTTTTTGTTTTTACTAAACAAAACACCCAATGTGGGGATAGGAAGGCAGAAGAGAAAGGGTAGGTAGAAGTAGAGATCAGACCCAAAAAAGACTTACAAACTACTGAAAAAAAACCTGGACGAGCTTGGACCAACTGCAACCCAGGCTGTTCAAAACAAGCAGCAAACAAGATCTGAGGGGAGGATGGAGAGTAGGGCATTGTGGGTAGGGAAGGAGCTCGGATTTTGGATCTGATACTGGAGTATATGGCAGAGCTAGATCTGTGCCAGATCCGAATCCCAAAGGTTGAAGAGCAAATGAAAACAACTTTCAGATCTTCCATTTTGTCCAAATAACATTTGAGCTATCTATGCAAATTTAAGGTGTGAAGAACCTTCTCACTGGCCAACTGTGGAGGAGGGGGGGGAGGGAAGAGGAACAGACTGATTAAGGGAGATCTCATTAACCACTCTGTGCATAAAAGAAGGATTAGTATGAAGAGACACCCTGTCTCTGTGAAATACTAGGAAAGGAGGGATGGCCATAAGAGCCAGAAGCTCAGAGACTGTCTTGGCTGAAAACAGCCAAAAGGAGAACAGTCTTCCAAGTACAATGCTGTAAGGACTGTATCTCTCAAGTTGCACACCTGAGTCAATTTTTCAAGAACAAAGAAAAACACTGAGGTTCCAAGAAGGTGGAATGGGCCTCCTGGGAGGCTTGATATGAAGGATCCTTTTAAGAAACTGCTTGACCTGAAATCTAGAGGCCAGTGGAGGATGCAAGAGCAGGCAAGCAGAAAATGCTGCCAAGTATAGTTTAACTGAAGAATATGCTAACCCTGCATAGAGCAGATCACATAAATAAGAGAGAATCAGACAAACCCCCAGACATTGGAGATCCTGAAGGCGAGAGAGACACCAGACAATCTTTTCCATTTGGACAAAAATGATTTCCTGGTAGTGGGTTTCCTGATGACATGTAAAACCCAAGCATGTCCTTAGTAAAGAGGTTCCTGAAAGCGATCAAAACTCTATTACCCACACTATCAGCTGAAGAGTGGAAAAGTAAGAATGGATAACAGACTCCTTGTTTTGTGTGACAAGATCCACCCAATGACGTTAACTTGGGGTGATTACCCCTGGCCAAGTGAAAAAGAAGGGGGAAACCAATGCTTTCTGAGCTGAAAGGGAGTACTAATAAGATTTTGGGACAGTCCTGACTGGTGAGGTATTAACTGGAAATTTTCTACATTTGTTAAGCATCTGTTTGGGTTTGTTTGTTCTCATTTTTGTTTTTCTCCCTCCCTATCAGTATCTTGTTCTTATACTTGGTGGCTTTGCAGTTGATCGCCCCTACTGTAAATTTGATCTGGGACACTCCTCCCAGTCTAGTGTTATTACCTCATTCTACCTAATACAGGAAGAACATCTGACAAGGCCAACCCACTTAGTTTCTTAACCTTGAATTATCTTCTGCTCCTACTTTCTCCCTTTCCATTTAAAAAATATTCTAAGCTTGTTTCTTGCCTTTCCTGTAACTAGTCTAGTTTAGATACAGATTTGCTGCATCTTCTGAGCCCCCACACCTTTCTATGTTGGAGGGAAGCCTTCTAACTTATCAGTGGGAGTGGTACGCACTAGGTAGCTTATCTGAAGAAAAAAAAAAAAAACTTTATGCATCGCCGCTTAGCTAGAGGGTTAAACTATTCCTGGTGCCACAAAGTCTGCTCTTCAATTTTTCTCTTACAACTAGCCAGTTTTTTTTAGTTTTAGCATTCATTTCTGTTTCTTTGAGCTCAGCACTTGTTCAAAACTCGTAAGCACTAAATAAGCTACTAATTACTACAAGCACTCAACTTTCCTCATTTATCTAGAGGAAAACAGTTTTTAGTACTTAATAAATAAGCACCTATTCAGGCATGTCTAAGGGTCAGCTCCCGGTGTTTTCTCCTGTCTACCTGATGAATCTGGGTATCTTGGGGCAATGCAGTAATTGCCTCATGTACACAGACAACGCTCTCCTCCTACCACCCAACACTACAACCTGTGAGAGATGCACTTGTATAGCCAAACTGGAAGCAAAGCTCTCTTCACCCAAGACTGGCTAGACAGTCAAGAGGAGAAGCTAAACACGTACCACACCACACTCATCACATAGTCCCCCCCACACACACAAACACAAAACACTCCTACATGCATGGAGGGTCTCAATAAAAATCTGCCCAAGCAACAGGGACCTCCAAAGCAAAAATGCAAGCAACCTGCACCCCCAACACAACCCAAATGACACACGGCCCACAAACTCAGTGTGCCACTCAACCACAGCCCATAAGGCATAACAATGTACCCAACACTCTAGTCACAGGTGACTCTATAGTCAGGCACATTGATGGTCCACTTACCAGGCTAAACAAGGAGAAAGTTACTGTCAGCTGCCTGTCGGGTGCCAAGATCCACCACATAACGTATGCACTCAGGTCACTCCACAACAAGTACAAATATGACTCTGTCATTGTCCATGTTGGTGTGAATGACCTGAAACGTACCTCCCTGGACTACATGAAGGGAGACATAGAGGAGCTGGCCGATCTTGTAGCCCAGGTAGGGATGACCCTAGCCCTGAGTAGCATCCTGCCATTATCCAGAAGGTTACCACAGTACACAAACAAAATGATTGACTTCAACAACTGGCTAAGCTTCTGGTGTCATTCTAACGGGATCTAGTATCTGTCTGGCTATGATGACATGATCGACAGACCACGATGCTTTGCCAGAGATGGCCTGCACCTGTCACCCTTGGGATTCCGGATACTGGCAAAGGCTCTTGCCACCCCTATAGTGCCTTTTTTAGGCAAGGTTCAAATGACAAATTCACCACCATAACAGGTACAAGCAAGCAAAATCTGAGGGTAATGCTACTCAATACTAATTGTCTAAACCTCAAAATGCACTCACTCGAGGCACTCATTAAAATGGAGAACAACAAAATCTGTGCAGTGACAGAGACCTGGTTCAAGGCTCCAGAGAGCTCCCCTGCATTACCAGGCTATAATTCATACCACACCTTTCAGCCACCTAACCTGGACCGAAACACTAAAGGCAGAGGCGTGTCCATATTCATTAAGGATATCCACACCTCCAGGCTAGTTGCGCAGCATAATGCATCCAAGATTATCCAAAGTGCAACTAACTCTGGGCAAGACGGCAATCCAAATTGTAGCTTGCTACACATCCCCCACCATGCCCCAGGATTCCCACTCCTCATTTCCTTATACACTGAAAAATATTACGGTACAACCTAACACGCTAATAATGGGCGATTTCAACTACCCCACCATTAACTGGGAAAACTACTCGTGTACCAACTCTCTTGCTCAACGTTTTCTGGAATTCATAAATTCCAACACCTTGGATCAACTTATCCACACCCCCACCAGGGGCAGCAATATCATAAACCTGGTCATTACCAACATGGGCAATCAGTGTTCCACACCAGAGGTCAATTCCTCGTTGGTCAGATCCGACCACAAGCTAATCACCCTAGACATCCAAATCCCACCCCACCCCCCATTAGGGAAAACCACCGTAAAAAATTTCTCCAAAGCCAACTTCACGCTTCTTAAGACAGAAGTGTCAAGCTTCACGACACCCATCCAGACAGACAATAGAGGTACGACTGCTGAATCCTATACAAATGCTCTTTATAAGCAATTACACGAGTGTATGGATCATGCAATCCCCTAACAGAACCAAGATGTAATCCTCCAAAAAAAAAAAAGGAGGCCAATCTGGTGGTCCCCTGCCATAAACAAACTCTACAACAGAAGAAAGAAACTGTTGCAAAAAAAAAGAGTAAAATCCCATGATTGGAGGTACTCCCTGGTCAGCCTCAGTAAGAAGCGGAGATCCCTCATAAAATCCTCCAAAGCTAGTTACGAAAACAAAATCGCCACTGATTCTAAAGACAACCGCAAAGCATTCTATAGCTATGTCAAGAATCTCAATGGTAACACTCAGATAGTACAGTTTTGTACCTACCATAAATGTAGATGTTCGAGTGTTCACACTGCTGCAGTCATCACACTTGGGTTATCTGCCGTCAGGTGGTCCCGCAGTCAGCCCGAGTTCCAAAATCTTGGTCTGGTGTCGGTTGCTGTCACTTCTTCCCTGACGTCAGTGAGACAGGGGTATAAAAGAGGCAGCCAACGCCATTTTCTTCAGTTTTTCTTGCCCCAGATGTCAGGTGCCCCCAAATAGGAAGGCAATACATAATCCTAAGTAAATTACTGAAGTAGAAAACAATAGCTACAGCTGTAAGCAAATACACCATATAGAAATACATCTTAGAGATTGTATAAACAGGGAGCTATAGATAAAACCAATGTAAGAAGAGGGGAAGGTGGGAGGGTAACCTGGACTGCAGCAGTGTGAACACTCGAACATCTACATTTATGGTAGGTACAAAACTGTACTATGTTCATCGTGTTACACTGCTGCAGTCATCACACTTGGATTGAATCCCAAAGCTAAGGCTGGGCGGTTGGTACTAAACAGGGTTTGGAGAAGCTAGTAGGCCCTGGAAAACTGGAGTGGCAAAGCCAGCTCTGGTTTTTGAGTTGCAGCTTCCAAAATATCCTTGGTTGGTACCCCTCTGAGGAAGGCTGCTGATGTTGCTGTAGCCCTGGTGGAATGAGGCCTAATATTACCAGGTACAGGTTTCCCATGGTGTGTGTAGCAGAAATGGGATACAATGTCCTATCCATTTTGAAATGGTCTGTTTTGATATAGGCTTTCCTTGAGATCCTGCAGCATAGGATACAAAGAGCTGATCAGATTTTCTGAAAACCTTTGTTTTATCCAAGTAGAAACGTAATTGCCTGTGAATGTCCAAAGAGTGTAGGAGCCTTTCCCCTTTATTCTGGGGGTTTGGATAAAAGGTGGGTAAATTAATGGTTTGGTTTAGAGCCACACTGGATACTACCTTTGGCATAAAGGAAGGGTTAGTTCATAAAGAGACTCTGTCTTGATGAAAAATGATGAAAGGCTCCACTGCCATTAGGGCCTGTAGCTCTGAGACTCTTCGTGCTGAAGTTATTGCTAGCAGCAGGGCAGTTTTCCATGATAAAAATTGTAAATCAGCTGAAAAGGCTGGCTCAAAGGGCGGTAGTGTAAGTTTTTCCAAAACAAAATTGAGGTCCCAAGTTGGTTTGGTGCTCTTCGGGGCAGTCTTATGTTCTTAGCCCCTCTGAGGTACTGTCTTAATAATGGATGTGAAAACATAGGAGGATCCGTGTTGTAATGAGCTGAAATAGCTGAAGCGTGGATCTTTATAGATGAAAAGGAAAGGCCTTTGTGCAACATATCTCAGTTAAATATTGCAGAATCTGAGGAATATTTGGGACAAGAGGATTTTGGCCTTTAGCCTGGTTCCAGGTGCAGAATCTTTTCCATTTGTCTAAGTAGGTTTTCCTGGTGCTGGGTCTCCTGGCCTCCAGAATGACATCCATAACAGCTGTAGAGAGAAGTGTTGACTGGTTGTTTAGATAATCTGCCATGCAGCCAGATTTAAAGTCTTGAGCTGACTGTGTAGAATCCGATTGTTTTGCTGAGTCAGCAGGTGAGGGATTTGAGGTAAAATCCATGGTGGGCCTTGAGCCATGTTCCTTAATATTGGATACCAGTGTTGGCGTGGCCAGTCTGGAGCAATGAGTATCATTTGTGGCCTCTCTAATCTGGCTTTTAGCAGCACCTTTGCCAGAAGAGGCAGTGGAGGAAAGGCATACACTGTTAGTGTTTTCCAACTGAATGAGAGGGCGTCCACTTTCCAACCTAGTGTGTGGTATGTCCTTGTGCAAAACTTTCACAGTTGGTAGTTTTGGGGGGAGGCAAACAGATCTATGTCTGGGCTCCCCCATTTTTGAGTTATCATTGTGAATACTTGTGGGTCTAGTTTCCACTCGTGAGGATTCATGATATTTCTGCTTAGTCTGTCTGCCAATGTATTTTTCTTTCCTGGCAGGAATTGTGCTTGTAGTTTAACTTGGTAGGTCAGTGCTGTGTTCCACAAGGTCATTACTTTCCTGCATAGGGGGTAGGAATGTGTGCCCCCTTGTTTGTTTATGTACATCACTGTGGTGTTGTCCGTCTTTATTAGAAGATATCCTGGATGTAGGAGGTCCTTGAAAGCTATTAGGGCATTTTGTACAGCTAGCATCTCTTTTTGATTGATGTGGAGATGCATTTGATCTGCAGACCATTTGCCTTGAATACACTGTCCTGCCATGTGTGCTCCCCCAGGCGTAATCCGATGAATCTGTTGTCATTGTTTGCCTGGCTGTGGGCAAGTTGAAAGGCTGACCCTTGTTGAGGTGACATGCCTGAGCCCACCATAGAAACTCCTGTTGAAGGCAGGGAATGAGTGGTATTATTGTTTCCAAGCTGTGGCTGTGTTGAGTCCATGTGCTTTTCAGGTACCATTGTAATTTCCTCATATGCAGTTTGGCCTATGGTATTAGTAGTATGCAAGATGCCATGAATCCCAAGGCCTGCAGAATTTTTCTTGCACTGAGTTGGGTCTTTGTTGTCATCATTTTGAAGTATTGAGTCAGATGTCCTTGCTTATCTGGCGTGAGATAAGCCATCTGGGCCATTGTATTTAAGCTGGCACCCAGGAATATTATGTCTTGTGATGGCACTAGTTTTGACTTCTTTTCGTTTACTGTGTACCCTAGGCAACTTAGTAGGTTTTTTACAAACGCCAGATGTTTTAAAAGAATGTTCTTGCTATCTCCTTGAATAAGGCAGTCATCCAGGTATGGATATATTTGGATTCCTCTGTCTGCAGTATGCAATTACTGGTGCCAAGCATTTTGTGAAGACCCTTGGCACAGTAGATAAGCCAAAGGGCAGTGCAGAGAATTGGTAATGAGTTGTACCTGCTATAAATTGGAGGTATCTTCTACAATTTTGTCTGATAGGGACATGCAGGTATGCCTCCTTGAGGTCCAATGTTACTAGCCAAGCCTTCTTGCCCAGCATGGGAAGAAGTTGCTGTAGTGTGAGCATCTTGAATTTGGGTACTTCCAGGTATGTGTTTAATTAAAAGGTCCAGAATGGCTCTAGGCTTTGTCCTTTCGGGGAACCAGAAAGAGTCGAGTAAAATCCTTGACCTTGCTCCTGTGTAGGAACCTGTTGAATGGCTCTCATGTCCATGAGTGCTGTAATTTGTCTTTGAGCCTCTGCCCGTTGATTTGATGACAGGTTTGGCATTCCTTTTATCCTTGGTAAAGTGTGAAAGTGGAACCTGTATCCTTGAGTTACAATATTTAGGACCCATTTGTCTTTTGTGATGATGTGCCAATTGTCTGCAAAAAGTGCAAGTTTTCCTCCCAAGGGAGCTACCAAGAGTGATTTGCTTGGCAGTCTGAGGGGTAAAGTCATTGTGATTGTCTTCTGATAGTTTCAGACCTGTCTTCTCCTCCTTTCTGGGTTGTGGCACCCCACTGTCGTGGCTTGTAAGAGCCTTGTGGCTGACCTCTGCCCCTTGGGCGTCTGTATTTGCCCCTCTGTGGTCTGTCAGAAGTTGGAAAGGACCAGTTATTGGTTGGCCGATTTCTGCTGAAACGAGTGGGTTGAACCTGTAAAAAAATCATTGACCGTCTGCATAGATTTTGCCTTACCCTCCATTTTCTTTAAAACCTCTTCTGCTTTCACACCAAATAAAACATCCTGCTGTAAGAGTGCATCCAATAACTTTGCTTTAACATGATCAGGCAAAGTTTGTTCTTTTAACCAAGCATGTCTACGAATGACAGACCCTGTTACAGCTGCTCTGCAAGAGGCTTCCAATGAATCAAATTTATTTATTTATTTAACATTTGTTGACCGGGAATGTCCGACTAGGTTCCACAGAGCCTGTTTTCAGCGGAGGCCCGGGGAGAAACGCTCCAGATGCATGTCTTTGGAATGTGGGAGGAAACCGGAGTACCCGGAGGAAACCCACGCGAACACAGGGAGAACATGCAAACTCCACACAGAAGGCACCCCAGCCAAGAATCGAACCGGAGAACCTCTTGCTGTGAGGCGACAACGTTAACCACTGCACCACTGTGCCGCCCAAATCCATATGTTTTCCCACTTGTTCTGCTGCATGCAACAAATCTTGCATTTCTGTGTAATCAGGTTGCTCTGTATGTGTGCTCATTTTTTGTTTTAATTGAGACATCAAATATTGTTGATATTTCAGCATGTGAAACTGGCAATTTAAGGCCCTCATAGCTAGAGTAGCTGAGGTACATACTTTCTTTCCCCATCTGTCTAGTGCTCTAGAATCCCTTTCAGATGGTACAGGATTTTTAGCAATACAGGCCTTAACCCCTTTGGGACCCTGGGAAATGGTTTCTGGGTCAGCAACAGGGCTTTTATATAGGAATTTATGTGAGTCAGGGACTCTGTAGTATCTGTCTGGTTTGGCTGGTGCAGGAGGTAATGAATCTGGGTTAAGGCTAGATTCTGAATAAACATCATCCACAATTTCTAACACAGGTGGAATAGCAAGGGGTCTGTGCTGGAGTAGAAAGAGGAACTCTCTGAGCCTTTTCTTAGAATCAGAGTAATCCTGGCCTTCCCAGTGGAAATGTTCCCTCATGGTATGTAAAGTTTCCCCAAAAGAGTAGTCTTCTGGGGGAGATGCTGAAGGAATAGACTCTTCAGCATCAGAGTCTTCATAAGGGGGAAAAGAGTACTCCTGTTCCTCAGAAGAATCTGAGGTAATGGAAACCTGATCAGAAGAAGCATAGTCCTCCTCCTGTCTAGGCCTTTTGTCAGGTGGAGGATGGGAACCCCTGATTAGGGTAATTAAGTCTTCGGCCATCTTAAGCATCTGTTTCTTAGGCATGGGGCCTTGCACTGGAGACGGCTGTACAGGCTTCTTTACTTTTAATGGAGTTTTCAGTTTTGCAAAGGATTTAAAAGTAAGTGTAGTCGGTATGAAGACACCTTTAGCAACTGACGGCCTTTCAACTGCACCAGAATCCCCTTCAGCCATGGAGTCGGAAGGGCCTAAAGATAAAGGCCCTGGAGGCCCTGCAATCTCCGCTTGGGAGTCAGATGCAGGCTGGGGTTCTAAATCAGCGGTCATCAGGGGCTGCATAGGTGCCTCACTGAAAACCGGAGAACCGGCGACTGGCCTAGCAGAGGCCTTGGTGTCTGGTTTGGGTTTCGGTTGCCTGTCCTTATCTTTGCGCTTTTTATGCATCCCGGTCGTCGGTTGCTCCGACGGCATGGTATAATTAAATTTTCTACCAAAATAATGTCGGGCGAAATCAAACCGACGTTTAATAGTTCGTTTGTTAAACCTAGCACAAAACCAACAACCTGTGACGTCGTGGTCTGGGCCTAGGCAAGGGATACAATAAGAATGAAAATCCTTATGAGGTATTTGCTTCCCACAAGAAATGCAATTATTTTTTTCTGACATCGGACTGAGGCAAGAAAAGGATCCCCAACGGGGTACTTAGCTTTACTGAAGACTTCGGTCTGAAATTCGATTTGAAAATCTCAGGAGTCGGCTGACCGTCACTTGCGAACTGCTTCTGCTTCGGGCACCGTGCAGCAAGAACGACTGAAGAAAATGGCGTTGGCTGCCTCTTTTATACCCCTGTCGCACTGACGTCAGGGAAGAAGCGACAGCAACCGACGCCGGACCAAGACTTTGGAACTCGGGCCAACTGCGGGACCGCCTGACGGCAGATAACCCAAGTGTGATGACTGCAGCAGTGTAACATGATGAACATCTGCTCTGAGTTACAGCACAATAGCACTAAATATACAGAACCAACTGATATTGCTAACATCCTGGCAGATAGGTTCAGTGCTAACTTAGTGCTAACTTTACCCCCCCTCTCACCCCTTAAACAGCACCTCTATACCGGAAGAATAGCATCCCAGGCTGCGTCCACATGAACTAAAGAACGAACTGGCACCCCACCTAAATACCATGTTTAATCATAGCCTCACCTCAGGCTTTGTGCCCACTGAATGGCGCAAAGCGCCTGTTATCCCACTCCACAAAGGGGGAGCCACCACAGACCACGGGAACTACCGCCCCATTAGCCTGACGAGCCTGGTCTGCAAGGCTATGGAACGTATCTTCATGGAACTTATAAACAATGACACTGGTAATCTCCAAACTCTGGACCCCACCCAGTTCGGCTTTGTAAAAGACAGATCATGTCTCCTAAACCTGATAAGACTTCTTTGAAGCTGTTACCAAAGCCGTAGATGAGGGTAAGGTGCTTCACACAGCCTATCTAAATCACGCCAAGGCTTTAGACACTATCCACCACTCTAGAATTATAGATAAACTCACTAAACTAGGTATAAATCCCTATGTCACAAGAACCCACACTGTGAAAGTAGCAGACTCCAAATCTGACTTCAGACCAGTGACAAGTGGAGTACCACAGGGTTCAGTCTTGGGTCCTCTCCTGTTTGGTATCTACTTCTCTGAAGTACAGGCTAACACAGAAGGTCTTTGGCTAACAAAGTTTGCAGATGACTGCAAACTAGGAGCCATAATCAAAACTCCTAACAATGTGGACATCCTACAAAAAGGGCCTCACTGAGACAGATGCCTGGTGTCAAAGCCATGGCCTCAAGCTCAATGCTACAAAGTGCATTGTCATCCCTTTTGGTAAAAACTCTGTACATATGAACTACCACATAGGCGGCAGTCTACTTAACACCGAAAGTGTGATAAGAGACCTTGGGACACAGGTGGACAGTAGTCTCTCCTTTAATAATCACATCGGCACAGAAGTCAGGAAACCCTTCTACGTGGCACACCTCATCACAAAAGGTTTCTCATCCAGGAAAAAAGAGGTCATTGTTCCCCTCTACTCATCACTCATTAGACCCACTATAGAGTACAGTGCCCCTTTTGGTATGTACCTCACAAGACATCAACAACTGGAAAGGCGGCAGAAATACCTCACAAAGAGGATTACCGGCCTAAAACAGGTCCTATGCAGACCATCTCAAAAAACTCCAGCTTTACTCCATCGCATATCGCCTGCTCAGCAGCGATCTCTGCCTAACATACAAAGCTATGTCAAACCCAGAGCTGTTGGACATGCTCCACATAAAGAAATCCCAATCTCTCTGAGCTACACGTTCTAGGGACCTAAACCTTGTCACCACAAAAAACAAAACATGCTGGAGCGATAGATTCCTGTCCCAGAGACTTCCCATACTCTGGAACAAACTACCTATCTATATCAAACAAAGCTCCTCATTAGCACTCTTCAAGAAAAATCCTGATGATTGGATGAGAGGTAGGAAATTCACCCTGGGGATCACTTCTGTGGCCCTGCTAGACAGAGGCTTGGGAAAATAATTTTCTTGGGTGGCGAGAGCCAGGGTACCTTTTTGGCTAGGCTTATATAGGCCCTAGGGCCAATAGCCTAGTACCTACCTAAGAACCTATGGAATGGCTGTGTTGTATAAATAAACAATGAAAAAAATAAGTTACTCACCATAACGTTCCATCTGAGTAGTTGTACTTAATTTGTCTTCAACCTGTGGGATACGGATCCGAGCTAGCAACTTTTGCAAGCATCAGCTCTGAGCTCCAGACTCCTCCCCTTACCCATAATACACCTCCACTGCCTTCCATCCCCAGATCAAGTTTGCTGAACTTATACTGAGAACCCGTCCTGATAAATATACTTGTGACCTATACTGCAGCCCGTAGGCTGATCATGCGCCAAGGTCCAGGGGAAGGAGGGAGGGATGGTTGAAGACAAATGAAGTACAACTACTCAGATGGAATGTTATGGTGAGTACATAACTTCTTTATC
Source organism: Protopterus annectens (assembly GCF_019279795.1). NCBI lineage: Eukaryota > Metazoa > Chordata > Ceratodontiformes > Protopteridae > Protopterus > Protopterus annectens. The sequence goes on along the minus strand of NC_056727.1, from coordinate 62,905,813 downwards.
TGAAGTAGTTTACTTCATTTGGTCTTCAACCTGTGGGACAGAGTCCCCAGCTACTAAAAATCCTGGGAGGCCCTCATGGAAGGATATTCCGGAGCACCGCAGAACCAAAGAATGCTCTCCTTCTGGAAGTCAAATCCAATTTGTAATGAGAGATAAATGTATGAGATGACGACCAAGTAGCTGCAGGAGAAATGTCATCCAAAGACACTCTAGACCAAAAAGCCACAGACATAGCCATGGACCTAGTGGAATGAGATTTTACCTGACCTGGAGGAGACATGCCTCTGTCCTTATAGACCTGCAGGATGCATGAAGAGATCCAAAGTACAGTTTTGTACCTACCATAAATGTAGATGTTTCAGTGTATACCCTGCTGCAGTCATCACACTTGGGTTATCCTGCCGTCAGGTGATCCCGCAGTCGGCCCGAATTCCAAAGTCTTGGTCTGGCATCGGTTGCTGTCGCTTCTTCCCTGACATCAGTGCACCAGGGATATACAAGAGGCATCCAAAGCCATTTTCTTCAGTTTTTCTTGCCCCAGATGTCAGGTGCCCCCCCAAAAGGTGGTTAGTAGATAGTACCAATAAAAAAAAGTTTAGCACAAACAAAACATCCCTCCAGCTATAAGCAAATACACCACAAAGGTTGCATCAGATTTTAAGGTATTGAAAGGCTTTAGTTAGGTCAGAGGGGATGGAGGGAGGGTAACCTGGACAGCAGCAGGGTATACACTCGAACATCTACATTTATGGTAGGTACAAAACTGTACTATGTTCATCGTGTTACCCTGCTGCAGTCATCACACTTGGGTAGAATCCCAAAGCTAAGGATGGGAGGTGGAGTCAAACAGGGTTAGAGGAGGCTAGAAGGCCCTGCAAAACTGCAGTGGCAAAGCCAGCTCTAGTCTTAGAGTAAAGAGGTAATGTCCTATCCATTTGGAAATGGTCTGAGATAGCCCTTCCTTGTGATGCTGTAGCATAAGATACAAAAAGCTGGTCAGATTTTCTGAAAAAGTACAGTTTTGTACCTACCATAAATGTAGATGTTCGAGGATTCCCTTGCTGCAGTCCTGACAATTGGGTATAGTCCGCGTCCCAGTCGGCCCGAATACCAGAGTATAAGGCTGACGTCGGTCATGGCGCCTTAGACTGACGTCAGAACGTCAGGGTACTAATGCGCATGACCGACGTCATTTCCTCAGTCTTTTCTTGCCCCAGATGTCAGAAGACCCAAAAAGACAAGTCCCAAAAACAACCTGCACCAAAAAACATGTACAATATATACAGTAATACATATAAAAAATATAAAAGATATAAGCATGTAAACTCACCTACACAACCACCCTGAAACACAGAGGGGAAGGAGGGAGGGTAAATTGGACTGCAGCAAGGGAATCCTCGAACATCTACATTTATGGTAGGTACAAAACTGTACTATGTTCTTCGTCTTCCCTTGCTGCAGTCCTGACAATTGGGTAGAATCCCAAAGCAGAGGTAAGGGAGGCTGGCAAATTATAAAGTAGCAGGAGCTGACAACATGCCTTGTAAAACAGCTGTGGCAAAACCAGCTCTAGTCTTAGAGTATATAGGCAGGTGATAATGCCTAGAGAAAGTATGCACTGAACTCCAAGTAGCTGCTTCCAGAATATCCTTAGTTGCCACCCCCCTTAGAAATGCTGTTGAAGTGGCAGTAGCCCTAGTGGAATGAGGCCTAATCCCAGCTGGAACCTCTTTGCCATGATGGGAATAACAAAATGCAATGCAAAAGCCAATCCACCTAGAAATAGTTTGTTTTGACACAGGCCTGCCCTGTGAACTCAAAGCAAAAGAAACAAGTAACTGCTGAGACTGCCTAAAATCTTTAGTCCTGCTCAGATAATAACGCAATTGCCTGTGTACATCTAAAGTGTGCAAAATCTTTTCCCCTTTATTTTGAGGATCTGCAAAAACGTAGGCAAATGAATAGTTTGGTTTAAAGCCACACTAGAAACCACCTTAGGCATAAAGGAAGGATTAGTACGTAATGATACCCTGTCCTTATGGAAAATCAAAAAGGGCTCTACTGCCATAAGGGCCTGCAACTCAGACACCCTTCTTGCAGAAGTAATAGCCAACAGAAAAGCAGTCTTCCATGACAAATATTTCAATTCAGCAGTAGCTGCAGGCTCAAAAGGTTGTAGAGTAAGTTCTTCCAACACAAAATTGAGATCCCAAGCAGGAGTAGGAGCTCACGTGGGGTCTTATATTCTTTGCCCTCTAAGAAACTGCTTGAACAAAGGATGCGAAAACAAAGGTGGGTCACAATCATAGTGAGCTGAAATTGCTGCAGCATGAATCTTTATGGAAGAGAAGGACAAACCTTTGTCCAATAATTCAGTAAGATATTGAAGAGCCACACTCAAATTAGGCTCTGAAATCTCCAAATTCTTTGCTGTACTCCAAAATAAAAATCTCTTCCATTTTTCTGCGTACACTCTCCTAGTACTAGGCCTTCTAGCTTCCATAATCACATTTAAAACTTGTTGAGGAAGCTGAGACCTACCATGCTTCAACACAGAATATGCCAAGCTGTGAGATGAAGAGATTGAAGCTTGACATTGAGCAGATGACCGTCCTTCTGAGATAACAGATGAGGAATCAGAGGTAAAGGCCATGGAGGCTTCTTTACAAGACTCCTTAGAAGTGGGTACCAGTGTTGCCGAGGCCAATCTGGAGCTATCAAAATCATCCTTGGCCTGTCCTGTCTGACCTTTAGTAATACCTTTGGAAGAAGAGGTAGAGGTGGAAAGGCATAGACATGAAGGTTTTTCCAACTGAAAGACAGAGCATCCACTTTCCAAGCTGTGTGATGAAACCCCTTTGTGCAATACTTTGGCAGCTGGTGGTTTAGTGGAGAAGCGAACAGATCTATGTCTGGAGTTCCCCATGACACTGTCAATTTCTGAAATACATGAAGATCCAGTTTCCACTCGTGGGGATCCATGATTTGTCTGCTTAATACATCTGCTAGGGAGTTCTGTGCTCCTGGCAGAAACCTTGCCTGAAGAGTCAGTTGCAGGCTTAACGCAGTCTCCCATAAAATCATTGCTTGCCTGCATAGAGGATAAGAATGTGTTCCCCTTGCTTGTTGATGTACCACATGACAGTTGTGTTGTCTGTCAGAATCAACACCTGCCCTGGAAGAAGTAACTCCTTGAACGCCATCAATGCAAACTGGACTGCTAACATCTCCTTCATGTTGATATGTAGATGCTGTAGTCTGGCAGGCCACTTGTCTTGTATCCACTTTCCATTTAGATGAGCTCCCCAAGCAGTGTCCGAGGCATCTGTCGTTAAAATCTGACTCGCCTCTGGCCGGGTCACAGAGAGTCCCTTGTTTAGGTGACATTCCTGAGCCCACCACAAGAATTCCTTTTGAAGGCAAGGTATTATTTGAATGACAGTGTCCAAATCTTGGCAGTGCTGTGTCCATACATTTTGAGATACCATTGCAGCTTCCTCATATGCAGTTTGGCATTGGGAAGCACCAGAATACAAGATGCCATGAACCCTAATGCTTGAAGGACTGTCCTTGCAGTCAGCACGGACTGATGAGATAGTTGATGGAAGTAAAGTGACAGACTCTTTTGTTTGTCCGGGGTTAAAAGGCCATCTGGGCTGCTGTATTCAGTCTCACACCCAGAAAGCACATGTCTTGAGAGGGTACTAGACTGGACTTTATTTCGTTCACAGAATACCCTAGGCATCTTAGCACTGCTATGACATATTCCAGATGCTGTAGAAGGTGTTCCTTTTCTTGAGCCAGAATCAGGCAGTCGTCCAAGTAAGGATAAATTTGAATGCCTTGAAGCCTGAAGTAAGCTATCACTGGAGCCAGAACCTTTGTGAATACTCTGGGCAGTAGATAAGCCAAAGGGCAATGCAGAGAACTGATAATGAAAATCTCCAGTTCGAAACCGCAGATACTTTCTGCAACTTAGCCTTATGGGCACATGAAGGTAAGCTTCCTTGAGATCCAAAGTTACCATCCAGTGATCCTTGCCCAGCAGAGGTAACAGTTGCTGTAACGTCAACATCTTGAACTTGGGAATGTCCAGATAAGTGTTGAGGATAGATAAATCCAAAATTGGTCTCCACGTGTTCCCCTTCTTTGGTACTAGGAACAGCCGAGAATAAAATCCGAAGCCCCTTTCTGATACAGGGACTGGCTGAATAGCCCCTATCTGGAGTAACTGAGAAACTTGCTTGTGAGCCTCTTTTCTTTGTGGAGGAGGAACATCTGGCATGCCTTTGAAAGGGGGCATTGTGTGGAAATAAAATCTGTACCCATGATGAATGATATCCAGCACCCATCTGTCTTGAGTGATTAAATCCCAATTTTCTTTGAAAAGAGACAATCTTCCTCCCAAAGGAGCTGCCAGACGAGAGTCCACTGGCAGCTGAAAAGGCAGGTCATTGGTTCTGCTTACGAAAGGACTGACCCCTGCCCTCACCAGAAGTCTGAGCAGGTGAACTGTCTGATCTAGGCCTAAACGAACCTTGAGCCCTGCCCCTACCACGTCTAGACCTACCCCTAGACTGGGAACCATAAGCAGGATATGTCCACCCCTTAGCAGGCCAATTTCTACTAAACTTGGAGGCTGCACCTGCAAAAATCTTTAACAGTCTGCATAGACTTAGCTTTGTCCTCCATTTTCTTTAAAACTGCTTCCACAGGCGGTCCAAACAACACATCAGACTGTAAAGGAGCATCCAAAATCCTGGTCTTAACATGCTCAGCTAAATTCTGATCCTTCAACCATGCATGTCTGCGAAGAACAGAACTAGTAGCAGCCACCCTCGAGGAGGCCTGAACAGCATCAAAACCACACTGCAAAGAATGCTTACCCACTTGTTCAGACACATGAACCAAATCCAGCAATTCTTTACACTCAATACCTTCCGCCAAAGCATCCACCTTAGATTTCAATTGTGAAAGGAGATAATTCTGATATTTCAGCATATGAAACTGACAATTCAACGCCCTCATGGCTAGAGTGGAAGAAGTATATACTTTCTTACCCCACCTGTCCAAAGCCCTTGCCTCTTTATCAGAGGGTACAGGATTTTTAACCACAGAAGCTTTAACACCTTTAGGCCCCTGAGAAACAGTTTCTGGGTCCGCCCTGGGACTCTTAAACAAATACTTATGAGCTTCTGGCACCCTATAATACCTATCAGGCTTAACAGGAGCAGGAGGCAAGGAATCAGGGTTCAGAGAAGCCTCTGCAAAACATCCTCCACCACATTCAACACAGGAGGAATAGCTAAGGGCCTATGCTGGGGCAAAACAAGAATTCCCTAAGCCTTTTCTGGAGTCAGAGTAATCTTGGCCTTCCCATTTAAAGTGCTCCCTCATGGAGTGAAGAGTCTCTGAAAATGAAAAATCCTCAGGAGGAGAAGCTGAAGGAGTGGAATCATCCACATCAGAATCAGAATAAGTAGGAAACTCTTGCAAGTCTTCCACAGAAGACTCTGAAGCCTGTGAACACTGTTCAAAACTATCAAACTCCTGTTCCACCCTAGGCCTCTTATCAGGTGGGGCATAGAACCTCTAATCAGAGTAATCAAATCTTCTGCCATTTTAAGCATATGTTTCTTAGGCACAGAGCCCGAAAATGCTAGGAGAAGCCCCTACAGAAGCTGAACTTGGCCTTCCTCTAAAAGAAGCTTTGGCAACAGAAGGAGAGGCCCTAACTATCTTGGGAAGAGAGGGAAGAACAGTTACCTGAGAAGCCCCTCAGCCTGGCCTACCTCCTGAGAGGGCACATCCTGTAACAGTAAAGTATCTGCCTGAGACTCCATAGAGACTCCTGGCAAAACCTCTGGCTCCCTGAGCCTTCTAAAGGACCGACGTCCGGGACTGCCGGTTCCTCACCCCTAGACTTCACTGTTTTGTCCTTGCGCTTCTTAGATGAAGCAGGCGTCGGAGCATCCGACGGCATAGTATAATTGCAACGCTTCCCAAACACTAACCTAGCACAATCAAGCCTCCTCTTAATAGTGCGCTTGTTAAATCTAGCACAAGAGCGGCAACCCACAACGCCGTGCTCAGGCCCTAAACAAGGTATACACAATGTATGATAATCCCTATGCGGTATCTGCTTCCCACAAGAAATACAGTTATTCACTTTTTCTGACATCCGGTTAAATACTGAGGCAAGAAAAACCAAAATGTTCTAACGGGGTTACTTAGCCAACTCTGTACTCGGTCTGAAACTCCGGTTTGGAAAATCTCAGAACGCCAACCTGCACTCGCAAAATTGCTTCTGCATCGGACCATGCGGCAAAAAAGACTGAGGAAATGACGTCGGTCATGCGCATTAGTACCCTGACGTTCTGACGTCAGTCTAAGGCGCCATGACCGACGTCAGCCTTATACTCTGGTATTCGGGCCGACTGGGACGCGGACTATACCCAATTGTCAGGACTGCAGCAAGGGAAGACGAAGAACATCCTTAGTTTTATCCAAGTAGTAACGTAGCTGCCTGTGAATGTCCAAGGAATGCAGGAGTCTTTCTCCTTTGTTCTGTGGATTTGGAAAGAAGGTGGGTAAATGGATGGTTTGATTTAGAGCCATACTGGATACCACCTTGGGCATAAAGGAAGGGTTAGTTCATAGAGAAACTCTGTCTTGATGAAAAATGAGGAAAGGCTCTACTGCCATTAGTGCCTGAAGCTCTGAGACTCTTCTGGCTGAAGTAATTGCTAGCAGCAGGGCAGTCTTCCATGATATAAACTTTAAGTCAGCTGAGAAAGCTGGTTCAAAAGGAGGTAGCATAAGTTTTTCCAGAACAAAACTGAGGTCCCAAGTTGGTGTTGGTGCTCTCCTGGGAGGCCTAATGTTTTTGGCCCCTCTGAGAAACTGCCTTAGAAGTGGATGTGAAAATAAGGGAGGATCCGTGTTGTAGTGAGCTGAAATAGCTGAGGCGTGGATTTTAATAGATGAAAAAGAAAGCCCTTTGTGTAACATCTCAGTTAAATATTGTAGAATCTGAGGTATGTCAGGCTGAAGGGTATTTTGGCCTTTAGCTTGGTTCCAGGCGCAAAACCTTTTCCATTTGTCTGAGTAGGCTTTCCTGGTGCTGGGCCTCCTGGCTTCCAAAATAACATCCATAACAGCTTGTGAAAGAGGAGCTGGCTGGTTGCTTAGGTGATTTGCCATGCAGCTAAATTTAAGGTTTTGAGCTGGCTGTGTAGAATATGACTGTCTTGCTGTGTGAGCAGATGAGCAATTTGTGGTAAAATCCATGGTGGGCCCTGAGCCATATTCCTTAATGGTGGGTACCAGTGCTGGCGTGGCCAGTCTGCAGCAATGAGTATCATTCGTGGTCTCTCCATCCTGACTTTCAGCAGCACCTTTGTGAGAAGGGGCAATGGAGGGAAGGCATATACTGTCAGCATTTTCCAACTGAAAGAGTGCGTCCACTTTCCAAGCTTGATGGTGAAATGTCCTTGTACAAAATGTTGTTAGCTGATAGACCTGTTTGCCAACCCCCAAAACTATGTATGGGTGCCCCCATTTTTGAGTTATTATTGCAAATACGTGTGGATCCAGTTTCCATTTGTGGGGATCCATGATGTTTCTGCTTAGGTCGTCTGCCAATGTGTTCTTTTTTCCTGGCAGGAATTGAGCTTGTAATTGAACTTGGTAAGCCAGTGCTGTGTTCCACAAGGTCTTTGCTTGCCTGCATAGAGGGTAGGAGTGTGTACCCCCTTGTTTGTTTATGTACCGCATTACTGTGGTGTTGTCTGTCCTTATTGTAAGCTGTCCTGGATGTAAGAGGTCCTTGAAGGCTGTCAGGTCATTCAGTAGAGCTAGCATTTCTTTTTGATGTGCAGATTCCTTTGATCTGCAGTCCATATGCCTTGAACGCACCGTCCTGCCATGCGTGTCCCCCAGGCGTAGTCCGATGCATCTGTTGTCATAGCTTGCCTGGCTGGGGGTAAGGTGAAAGGCTGACCCTTGTTGAGGTGACATGCCTGTGACCACCATAGAAACTCCTGTTGAAGGCAGGGAATGAGAGGTATCATTGTTTCCAAGCTGTGGCTGTGTTGAGTCCATACGCTTTTTAGGTACCATTGTAATTTCCTCATATGCAGTTTTGCAAATGGTATTAGTAGTATGCAAGATGCCATGAAGCCCAAGGCCTGCAGAATTTTTCTTGCAGGGAGTTGGGTCTTTGTTGCCATTGTTTTGAAGTATTGAGTTAGTTGTAGTTGTTTGTCTGGCGTCAGATAAGCCATCTGGGCCGTTGTATTCAAGCTGGCACCCAGGAATGTCATATTTTGTGAGGGCACTAGTTTTGATTTCTTTTCATTTACTGTGTACCCTAGGCAACTTAGAAGGTGTTTTACAAAAGCCAGATGTTGTAAGAGAATGTCCTTGCTTTCTGCTTGGATGAGGCAGTCGTCCAGGTATGGGTATATTTGAATTCCTCTTTGTCTGCAGTACGCAATTACTGGTGCCAGGCATTTTGTGAAGACCCTGGGCGCAGTAGATAAGCCAAAGGGCAGTGCAGAGAATTGGTAATGGGTTGAACCTGCAATGAAACGGAGGTATCTTCTGCAATTTTGTCCGCTAGGGACATGCAGGTATGCCTCCTTGAGGTCCAACGTTACTAGCCCAGCTTTCTTGCCCAACATGGGAAGAAGCTGCTGTAGTGTTAGCATCTTGAATTTGGGTACTTGCAAGAATTTGTTTAGAATTGAAAGGTCCAGAATGGGTCTCCAAGCATTGTCCTTTCTGGGGACTAGAAAGAGCCTTGAGTAAAATCCTTGGCCTTGCTCCTGTGTAGGTACCAGCTGAATGGCTCTCATGTCCATGAGAGCTGCAATTTGTTTTTGTGCCTCTGCCCATTGATTTTGTGGCAGGTTTGGCATTCCTTTTATCCTTGGCAAGGTGTGGAAATGGAATCTGTATCCTTGTGAGATAATGGCTAGGACCCATTTGTCCTTTGTGACGGTGCGCCAGTTGTCTGCAAAAAGTGCTAATTTGCCTCCCAATGGAGCTGCCAAGAGAGTTTTGCTTGGCAGTTTGAGGTTTAAGTCATTGTGTTCGCCTTCTAGTAGTTTGGGACCTGTCTTTTCCTCCCTTCTGTGTTGCAGTGCCCCATTGGTGAGGTTTGTAAGGGATTTGTGCTTGTCCTCTGCCCCTTGGGCGCCTGTATTTACCCCTCTGTGGTCTGTCAGAAGCTGGAAAGGACCAATTGTTTGTCGGCCAATTTCTGCTGAAGAGTGGGGGCTGTACCTGTAAGAAATCTTTGACCGTCTGCATAGATTTTGCCTTATCCTCCATTTTCTTTAAAACCTCTTCTGCTTTATCCCCAAATAAGCCATCCTGCTGTAAGGGTGCATCTAGTAACTTTGCTTTAACATGATCAGGCAGAGTTTGTTCCTTTAACCAAGCATATCTACATATAACAGACCCAGTAACAGCTGCTCTACAGGAAGCTTCCAAGGAATCAAATCCACATTGTAAAGTATGTTTGCCCACCTGTTCAGCTGCATGCAACAGATCCTGCATTTCCTTGAACTCAGACTGTTGAGGGAGTATGTTCATCTTTTGTTTTATTTGAGACATTAGGAATTGCTGGTATTTAAGCATGTGAAATTGACAATTTAGTGCTCTCATAGCTAGAGTAGCTGAGGTGTAAACCTTCTTCCCCCACCTATCTAGTGCTCTGGAGTCCCTTTCAGAGGGTACAGGATTTTTAGTCATAGAAGCCTTAGCCCCTTTGGGACCCTGGGAGATTGTCTCTGGATCAGCAACAGGGCTTTTGTAAAGGAATTTGTGTGAGTCAGGCACTCTATAGTATCTATCGGGTTTGGCTGGAGCAGGAGGCAGAGAATCTGGATTTAGACTAGATTCTAAGTAAACATCATCCACAATGTCTAAAACTGGGGGGGTATAGCAAGTGGTCTGTGCTGGGGAAGTAAAAGAAACTCTCGGAGCCTTTTCTTTGAGTTGGAGTAGTCCTGACCTTCCCAGTGGAAATGTTCCCTCATGGTATGTAAGGTTTCCCCAAAGGAATAGTCTTCAGGGGGAGAAGCTGAGGGAATGGAATCTTCAGCATCAGAATCTTCATAAGGGGGAAAGGAGTGATCCTGCTCCGCAGAGGAGCCTGAGGAAATAGACACTTGATCAGAGGAGGCATAATCCTCCTCTTGTCTAGGCCTTTTGTCGGGGGGGGGGGGGGTTGGGAACCCCTGATTAAAGAAATCAAATCTTCAGCCATTTTAATCATCTGTTTCTTAGGCATGGGGCCTTGAACTGGAGACTGAAGTGCAGTCTTTTTTGGTTTTAGAGGAGTCTTAAGCTTAGCATAAGATTTTATGGTGAGAGTAGTCGGTCTGAAGACACCTTCAGAAACTGAAGGTGTTTCTACAGCACTGGCTTCTCCTTCTGCAATGTCGTTGGTAGGGCCTAAAGAAAATGGCTGCGTCGGCCTAGAACTCTCTGCTAGAGAATCCGAAGTGGTCTGGGGTTCCAATTCCACGGTAGCCAGGGGCTGCGTAGGCACCTCACTGAAAACCGGAGAACCAGCGACCAGCCCAGCCGAGGCCTCGGAGTCTGGCTTGGATCTAGGCTGCCTGTCTTTATCTTTGCGTTTTTTATGCACGCCGGTAGTCAGTTGCTCCGACGGCATAGTGTAATTAAATTTCCTACCGAAGTAGTGTCGTGTGAAATCAAAGTGCCGCTTTATAGTTCGCTTATTGAACCTAGCACAAAACCGACAACCAGTAACATCGTGGTCTGGGCCTAGGCAACGTATACAATAAGAATGAAAGTCCTTATGAGGTATTTGCTTCCCACAAGAAATGCAATTGTTAACTTTTTCTGACATCGGACTGAGGCAAGAAACGGGGTACTTAGCTTTGAAGACTTCGGACTGAAACTCAATTCGAAAATCTCATGTGTCGGCCAACCGGCACTTGCGAACTGCTTCTGCTTCGGGCACCGTGCAGCAAGAAAGACTGAAGAAAAAGGCCTCTTGTATACCCCTGGCGCACTGACGTCAGGGAAGAAGCGACAGCAACCGACGCCGGACTAAGACTTTGGAATTCGGGCCGACTGCGGGACCGCCTGACGGCAGGATAACTCAAGTGTGATGACTGCAGCAGGGTAACACGATGAACATCTAGCTATAGTGACCTTGGAGACTGTTTTGATCAGATTTACAGAAATTTTTTGTCCTGTGGAAATAGAATCATAACTGTCTATGAACATCTAACATGTGGAATTTGTATTCCATCTTGTTCATAAAATTAGAAAAAAACATAGGCAAATTGATTGTCTGATTAATATTGACTGGTGATGCCACCTTAGGAAGAAAGGATGGATTGGTACAAAGGGAAACTCTTGTCATGTTTGGAATTTTGATGGACAAGACCTGTAATTCTGAAACCCTTCTTATGGAGGTATTAGCCACCAGAAAAGCTGTTTTCCAAGATAAAAATTTCAGATCTGCAGTTGCGGCAGGCTCGAAAGGCGGAGCGAACAAAGCTTGCCATAGTAAGGTCTCATGGGGGAACAGGACCCTTGACCATGGGGCGTAACAAAAAAGGTGCCTTTGATAAAGGCTTTACACAGTCTGGAAGAGGCTAAAGAGGCAGAACTTTTGCCCACATGAAAATGAGAAATGGCAGCCAACTGAACTTTGACAGTAGAAGAACTAGCTCTGTGCTAAAAACTTAAGAATGGAGGAAATAGGGGTTGTGAAAGGGTCTAAACTCCTTTTAGAGGCCCAGAAAGAAAAACGTTTCCACATGCTGCAATAAACCTTCCTGGTCGAAGACTTATGAGCAGCTACCAAAACAGAACTAACTGAAAAGGACAGTCCGGGAGTCCGAGCAATTACGGGAACTGGGGCAGCCAAGCTGTGAGTTTCTGGCTGTCCAGACTCGGATGAGGCACCCCGAAAGTTTTGAAATTAAATCCTGAAGGGGATCTAGGATCCAAGGTGGAGCCAGAAGGTGAGACCAAAGGAAGGGAAACCATACCTGGAGAGGCCAGAATGGGGCAATGAGGATCACTTTGCTCCCCAGTTGATGAGCTTGATGAGCTTTCTGCAGAAATCTCGGAATGAGAGGTACTGGCGGATAAGCATACAGAAGACCGGGAGGGCAAGCATGAACTAGAGCGTCTCCGGCGGACTCCCCCGGTAGGGGGTTCAGAGTGAAAAACTTGCTGCACTTCACGTTGGAAGGAGATGCGAAGAGACTGCAGTAAGGTTGACCCCACTCGCTGAAGATTTGTACCACTACTGATAGATTCAGACACCACTTGTAAGGCATCAGAATGCTCCGATAGCCTGTCCGCTAGAATGTTGGACTGTCCCGGAATGTGCATTGCAATGAGAAAGCGACTGGTGGAGAGCGCCCATTCCCACACACTAATGGCCTCGTGACAAAGGGGGTAAGATCTGGTCCCTCCCTGTTTGTTGATATACCAGACTACTGACATGTTGTCTGACTGAATTGCAGTCGTTCCCAGAGAAAGAAAGGCATGCTTTAAACTGTTTAAAGTTGTTTTTGCACCTGCACTGTTAAAGTTTGTCCTGTTTGTTGCATTTACCTGTTGAGGCTACACACTCAAGTGCGCTAGCCTGTGTTACATATTTATTGCATTTTCCTGCTGTTTGTTGCCAAAAAGAAAAAAAAAATTTCCTTGTTTCCTGTCTTTCCTGACCTAGAGTAGTCCAAATAAAGGCTTTGCTGTATTCTGGACTTTTGGAAAGTTCCTGTGTTGCCCATTTCCTTTCTTGGATAAAGGGAGGCTTCTTTGTTCACCAGTGGCAGTGGGGAGCTTGGATCAGCCTATCTATCCCTGGAGGAGTGTTCCCAGCACAAGAATCTGGTAGTCTATTGGCCGTTTTGGGTCAATTTCTAGCTCTTTCAAGTCCCCGTGTCTAAAACTCGCTTTAGCGCGGCTTTGTGCGATTTTGCGCATAGCGCAGCATCGGGCAGCACCAGTTAATTGGGTTTAAACCATTCTCGGCTCCACAAAGTCTGCTCTTCACTTTTTCCATTAGAACTGATCTAGTTCTCATAATAAACACCCTATTCCCACTCTAAAGCCTGGCACTTGCTCACTAAAGCAATTATATAAGTCAGCACTAAAAAATTAAAAGCACTACACCCTCACAAACTCCCCTTGAGTACTTTGTTCCCCATTGGCCCTTTTTTTCAGTTATAAAGGAATTCCCAGTACTATTCTAGCATGTCCAAAGGTCAGTTGTCAATCTCCTCTCCGGTCCAGCTGGTGAATCTGGGAATCTTGAGGCAATGTTACAACTGCCTCATGTACACAGACAACCCTCTCTTCCTCCCAACAAATTCCAACACATGTGAGAGATGCAACCATATAGACAAACTGGAGGCTAAGCTCTCTCAACTCAGTACTGGCGTAACCAGTCAGGAGGAGAAGGAAACCACACTCACTACAATTCGAGCCTCACATAGACCTACCACGACAGCAAACCAAACACAAACACACAAAAACATACTCGGAGGCTCTAAATAAAAATCTGCCTAAGCAGCAGAGATCTCCAAAGCAGACACCCAAGCAACCGCTACCCCAAAACAAAACACGTGCAACACATAGCTCGCAAAGCCAGTGTGCCGAACAGTCACAGCCCTTAAGGCTAAACAACACACCTGATACACTTGTAATAGGTGACTATCGTCAGGCACACTGACGTCCCGCTCACCAGGCTAAACAAGGAGAAGGTCACGGTGAGCTGCCTGTCGGGTGCTAGGATCCACCACATAACACAAGCACTCAGGTCACTCCAAGGCAAGTACAAATATGACTCGGTCATTGTCCATGCTGGTGTGAATGACCTGAGACGTACCTCCCTGGACTGCATGAAAAGAGACATAGAGGAGCTCTCTGAGCATGTAGCCCAGGCCGGTATGACCGTGACCTTAAGAAGCATCTTAGCCTCACCAAGAATGATGCCACAATATGAAGACAAGATGATCAATTTCAACAATTGGCATAATTATTGGTGTCATTCAAAGGGGATCCAATACCTGTCTGCCTGGGATGACATGCTCGACAAGCCACGATGCTTCGCTAGGGACGGCTTGCACCTGTCACCCCTGGGCTTTCGGATATTGGCAAAGGCTCTTGCCACCCCCATAGTGCCTTTTTTAGGCAAGGCTCAAAAGACAAACCCACCTCCATAGGTAACACAAGGGATAAGAAACTAAGAGTAATGCTACTCAACGCCAGAAGTCTAAACCTCAAGATGCATGCACTCGAAACTCTCCTTAGCATGGAGAACGTTGATATCTGTGCAGTAACAGAAACCTGGTTCAAGGCTCCCGACAGCACCCCAGCACTACCAGGTTATACCTCATACCATGTTTTTCGGCCCCAAAACTTGGACCGAACCACAAAAGGAGGGGGAGTATCAATATTCGTCAAAGATACCCACACCTCCAGGTTGGTGGCACAGCACGAAGCATCAGTGACTATCCATATGCAACTAACAGTGGGTAAAACTGCCTTCCAGTTTATAGCCTGCTACAGACCACCCTCCCAAACCCAGGAACCCCACTAGGCCTTCCTGAGAACACTGGAAAATATGAAGGTCTCTCCAAACACCATTATATTGGGTGATTTCAACTATCCTAACATAGACTGGGAGCATTACTCTAGCTCCAACACCCTAGCCCAAAGGTTCCTAGAATTTATAAACTCAAATGCTATGGAACAACTTGTTGCCACTCCCACAAGAGGGGAAAACATACTGGACCTGATCATCACCAACATGGGGACTCTATGCTCCAGACCAGAAGTGTATCCCTCACTGGTAAGATCAGACCATAAACTAATCTCACTAGATATTCACATCCCGACCCCAGCCCCTGCCCAGAAAACCAAAGTGAAAAACTTCTCTAAAGCAAATTTCACACTCCTCAAAACCGAGGTGGAATCCTTCAAAGCCCCTGGGCCTGTGGAAAATACGGCCCAGACCGCAGAATCCTTTATAAACGCATTCTATGAACACCTTCAGGAATGCATGGATCATGCAATCCCAAATAAAACCAAGATCCAATCCTCCAAAGTTAGGCGTCCTGTCTGGTGGATCCCAGCCATAAACAAACTATACAATAGAAGGTGGAAGCTACTACATGATAGAGCAAAATCCCAAAAAGGGAAGGCATCTCTGATCAGTATTAGCAAAAAACTACGGGCACTCATAAAATCGTCTTAAGGCCAGCTTCGAGAGAAAAATTGCACAGGACACTAAGGATAATCACAAGGCTTTCTTTAGTTATGTTAGGAACCTGGGTAGGAATTCCCAGATATGCTCAGAATTAGTCCAAAATGACAAAAAATACACCGAACCCACAGACATTGCCAACATCCTAGCTGACAGGTTCAGCGCAAACTCCCCCCCCCCCTTCCCTACCAAAAGGGCAAATATCTATCCCAGCAAAGTGCTGCCCCCCTGACATCTCAGATGCTCAGGTAAGAGCCACCCTCTCCAAAGCAAAAAACACAGCATCAATGGGACCAGACAGTGTCCCGGGCTGTGTCCTACATGAACTTCAAGAAGAACTAAACCCAAACATAAAACTACTGTTCAATCTCAGCCTTACTACAGGATATGTACCCAAAGAGTGGCGTACAGCAACAGTGGTCCCTCTCCACAAAGGTGGTGCCTCAAAGGATCCTGGAAACTATCGCCCCATAAGCCTGACTAGCTTGGTCTGCAAAGCTATGGAAAGGATCATCATGGACCTCATAAATAAAGATATTGGGGACCTACAGACACTGGATCCTACCCAGTTCGGCTTTGTTAAGGGCAGGTCCTGCCGCTTAAACCTGGTTGATTTCTTTGAAACAGTCACCAAGGCCATTGACGAGGGGAAGGTGGTCCACACAGCCTATCTGGACCTTGCAAAAGCCTTCGATACAATACCCCACTCAGGCATTATAGATAAGCTCACCAGCTTAAATATAAGCCCCTATATGTCACTAGATAGGTTGCAAACTGGCTCAAGGACAGAACCCACCCATGTCAGACTCCAAACCAGTTACAAGTGGCGTCCCACAAGGCTCAGTCCTGGGACCTCTCTTGTTTGGTATATATTTCTCGGAGGTACAGGCCAACACGGAAGGACTGTGGCTGACCAAGTTCGCAGATGACTGCAAACTGGGCGCCATAATCTACTCTCCAGCCGACACAAGCATCCTACAAAAGGGCCTCACAGAAACAGACAACTGGTGCCAGAGCCATGGCCTCAAGCTAAACGCCAAAAAGTGTATAGTCATCCCCTTTGGCAAAAACAAAGTGCCCATAAATTACCACATTGGTGGTAATCCATTAAGTACGGAAGTAGTAATCAGGGACCTGGGGACCCAAGTTGATAGCAATCTCTCATTTAACAACCACGTGGCCAATGTGGTTAGAAAAAACATTTTATATAGCCCACCTAATCATGAAGGGATTCACATCAAGATCAGGGGAGGTCATCGTGCCTCTTTACTCATCCCTCATCAGGCCCATAATTGAGTACAATGCCCCTTTTGGGATGTACCTTACCAGACACCTGCAGCAACTGGAAAGACCCCAAAAGTACCTCATCAAGAGGATCAAAGGGCTCAAACAGATGCCATATTCTGCCCGGTTAAAGAAACTCCAGCTCTACTCAGTGGCATACCGCCTGCTCAGAGGCGATCTGTGCCTGACGTATAAAGCCATGTCCAACCCGGAATTAATGGACATGCTGCACCTCAGAAAATCCAAATCCCATTGAGCTACGCGCTCGAGAGACTTGAACCTCAACACTGAAATAAATAGGACATGCTGGAGGGACAGATTCATTACCCAGAGGCTCCCTTCACTCTGGAATAAAATCCCAGTCCAGGTTTGGCAGAGTCCCTCATTGACTCTCTTCAACAGGAATCTTGATGAGTGGATGGGAGATAGTAGGTTTATCCCGGGTATCACTTCTGTGTCACTGTTAGACAGAGACACAGTATACTAACCTCGAAAAAGGGCATAGCAAAATTCATTTAAAATGAGTGATGAAAGCCAAACACACTCTGGCTAGGCTTATAAATGCCCTAGGGCAGATAGCCTAGTATGAACCTATGAAGGGTCTGCAACACGAGGACTGTCTTCATCTCTAGGACATTAATGTGCAAGCTGGTCTCTATGGGGGACCACAGGCCTTAGAGTGTCCTGCCGAACTATGCCCCCCCCACCAGAGTTGGAAGGCATCAGTGGTCACTGTGGTTTGGACCGACAGACTCGACTGAGTTGAATTGGATACGTCAATGGCAGTTCCAACAGGGACCACTGTATATCTAGAGTCCACTGTAAAATCCTCATGTGTAACCGGGCATACGGGAGAAGAGTTATGGTCTCCGCCATCAAGCCTAGGGCCCTCAAAACCAATTCCGCAGTTGGAAGGTGAGAACGGTAAATCAGGGAGACATGCATCCTCAGGTTTTGAACTCTCTCAGAGGTCAGGAATATTTTGCACTAAAGAGCATCTATCCTAGCACCAATGTAGTCTATCACATGCACAGGATCTAGGAGAGATTTAAATGTGTTGATTGTGATCCCCAAATGCAGGGCAAGTGTCAGGAAATAATCCCCTAGTTTGGGAAAGTAGATGCCTGGTGGGAGCAGTGAGGAGCCACTCATCCAGGTATGTATAGACCTGAATCCCCTGAAGCCTCAGGTGAGCCATTACGTCCATCACTTTGGTAAACACCCTGGGGGCTGTGGTGAAAAAAGGACCTTTGAGGGTTAGAGAAGCAGATCCCAATGGCAGACAGTGTCCTCCTATCTTTCTCACTCTGGACTAATGTCTCCTTGACAGTCTTACCGAAGAGTGTAGAACCGTCATAAGGGGCATTGGCAAATGACACCTTGAAGGGTTCGGAAAATTGACATAACCTGAGCAAGGCATTACGCCTCATGGACACGCCGGACCCAGCTGCCCTAGCCGCTCCTTCCTTAGCATGGGAGAGGAGTCGCATGGACATATTAGATACCGCTTTTAGAGTGGCCATCCTCACAGAGACCGAAGCCTTGTCCTCCTGCGACATGGACTTGGGGGGAGACTTCACCAGCTCCTTTACTAGGTCACGTTGGAGTCTAGTGACATGGGCCAAATAATTCAGCACCCTGATCGAAAAGGTAGCTGAAGCGTACACTCGCTTCCCTAGACAGTCCATCATCCGTGACTCTCGGTCAGGAGGGTGGACCGAGGAACTCTACTGGGCAAGTTCCTTCTTAGTGGCTGCTACCACCATGGTGTCAACGGGGGAGCCATTATTCGAGGATGGTCTATCAATGGGGGGGGCTTAAGATTTTATAGGGTCACTTAGGGATAGGCTCAATGGTGTCCGGTTCTTTCCATGCCTGCGAGGTGACCAAGTCCACCAAAGGATCCACGGGAGGGGACACCCAGGAAGTAGACGGGCCCGTGTCGAAAGCCTCCAGGAACACAGACTCATCAGAAGGTGGTTTGGGTGCAGACCAACCTCCCCGCTGGTGCAGGATCTCCATGATGTCTCCAAAGGAGACATCCTCGGGAGGTCATCTTGGGGAACCCTCTCCATCATCTAAATCCGTTTCCTCAGTGAGGGACTTGGGGGAGTCCAAGTGCCTCCTCTTGCATGTATGCTTGCGAGGCACATCTCTGGTGGGCGCTCGCAAGCCATTTGTTCCTCGGGGGGAACCGTCTGTGGTTCTTCAAGCACGGACTTGTCCCTCTGGTAAGACAATGGGAATAGTAGACAGAGCCGGGGAGGTCTGGGAGGAGTCTGAGGGGGCGGTCATGGGTCTCGATCCGATGGAGAGCACCCTTTCTACCACACTGAACGCCGAAGGAGAGCGAACCTCCTGGGAAACCAATAAGGAGGCCGGTCTCCCCGGGTCCGACACGAGAATCTGTGCCGGCCCCGTGGTGGACGGAGCTCTGAGGGAGGGAAACCTGGCCCGACAAAGTCGGAGCCGATGGTAAAGGTTCCATTCCCTCGGATCCAACACCCAGGCTCCAGCTCAGAGAGGTCTAGTTCTGTGCAAGCAGAAATGCAACCATCTGTGAACATCCAAGGAATGTAGCATGTTTTGCCTTTACTGGAGTAATTAGGGAAAAATATGGGCAACTGGTTGGTCTAGTTAATGTTAGTCTCTGAGGCAACCTTCAGTATGAATGAAAGATTCATTCCAAGAGACACCATCTTTGAAGAAAGTTATGTATGGTGGTTCAGAAGAGAGAACTTGCAATTCTGACACTTTTCTAGCTGAAGTAATGGCCACTAGAAAGGCACTCTTCGATGACAAAAAGTTTAACTCACATGAGCTAGCAGGTTCAAATGGTACTTTAGAGACTTGCCCAGAAACCTACATAAGATCCCAAGGGGGAGAAGGGTCTTTCGGAGGTCTGAGATGAAAAAACCCTTTCAAAAAAGCCTGACACAGCTTAGAAATGGAAACAATAGAGGGAAAGCCAACACCCTTCCCTACATGGAAATTCATGATGGCCGCAAGTTGCACCATTATGACAGAAAAACTAGTTCCATTTTGGAAAAGTGAGCTTAGGAACATAAGGATATCTAGGACTGAAGCTGAAAAGGGGTCAATATTCCTTTAAGCCCAGATGGAAAACCTCTTCCATTTGCTACAATATACTTTTTTGGTGGAGGGCTTCTTTGAAGCAAGAATAATTTCACGGAACAGGGAAGCTAGCCTGGACTTCAGCAAAATCACTGCAAGTGGAGAAACCAAGTGGTTAGTTTGAGAGATTGAAGATTGGGAATTTGTCATTCTAATGGATGGGAAATCAGATCCTGTCTGGGATCCAGTATCCATTGAGAATATTTGCTGTGAAACAGCAGGAAGGGGGAACCATACCCGATGAGGCCAGTAAAAAGCAATGAGGATTAGATTGGTCTTTAACCTGCTGGATTTCTGTAGAACTTCGGGTATCAGGGGTAATAGGAGGATAAGCATAGAGGAGACCTGGGGCCAACTGCGGACTAGAGCATCCTTGATGACGCCCCCAAAGGGAGGATCAGAACAAAATACTTGTTGTTTATGAGAGAGGCAAACAGGTCGCAGCACGGCTGGCCCCAACGGCTGAATATTTGATTCACTACTGACTGTTTCAAGGACCACTCGTGAGGACTTGAGATCGATCTGCTCAGTCTGTCCACCAAAATGTTGTATTCCCCTGGAATGTGCATTGCAATAAGAAAGCAGTTTGAAGAGATTGCCATTTTCAAACCCTCACGGCCTTTCCTGCATGAGTAACAACAGGATACCCCCTCCTTGTTGATGTACCAAACAACCGACATATTGTCTGTCAGAATTGCAATTGTCCCCAGAAAAAGGCAGTCCTGAAAAGCTTGTAACATGAGAAGAACTACCCTCATCTCTAGTACATTTACGTGCAATTTGTTCTCTGTGGTGGACCACATGCCTTGGACTATCTTTCCCTGGAAATGCCCTCCCACCCCAACAGGGAGGCATCAGTGGTCACCATTGTAGAAGACTGTGTGTGTTGTGACTTTAAGAAGCATTTCAAAGTAAGGGCATGTGCATATAAATAGACAGCATGTGCAGGCAGCAGTGCCATTCTGAGTGAACAGCCAGACATGTATGAGTGTAGCAGTCAGTCTGTTTATAAGTTTAAGTTACTAAGCCTCAATCCTGATGTGCCTGTATATAATAAAGCTGCTTGAACTGAAACCCCAACAGTTCATCTGTTTTATCCAGACTGGACGAGCGACATGGTGCCAGACGTGGGATGTCTGAATGACCTAGTGCATAGAGTAGTGTATCTGAATGACATGGTGTTAGAAGATTCATCTCAACCTGCTCAAATAATTGAAAAAGGTCAGAAATTAATTTCAGGTAATAAAACACTTGCATAAATGATTTATTCCATAAAGAATACTATACAACGCATTTGCAAAGCACAAAACGCATTATAAAACGGAAAGCACAAAATGTGTTATTAATCAAACAAAAAGCATAAAACGTGTTATTGACTAAACGAAATGTTTGAAACCACGATATTTGATAAACTAATTTGAAATACTTAGAGTGTTCAGAACTACTTCTGAATTGCATAGTGAGCATCTTAAAAGTAAAATGAGTACAAGAAAAGTATAACAAGCATGATAAACATCAAACAACCATGATAAAAGACAAACAAGCATAACAAGCACAATAAAAGGGCAAAATGAGCATGGAAAAGCAAAGCGACTGCATTATTTTAGCAAACGACTACATTTTTGATACATGCTACTATTTTGCATTGACTAAAGCTATTCAGTGTATAACTAGAGTTGTTTGAAGTATCTCAGAGTGTGCAAAGTGTTTGCAGTGTATGCTTTATTACAGTACAATTATTTTGAAGAGTTTAATGTGTGCAAAGTACAGTTATTTTGCAAAGTGCAGTCAAATAGTCATTTAGAGAAGTTTATTGTGCTGTATACAATTCATTCGCAAAGTGCAGTCATTTTGAAGCGTTTCCTACACTATGCAGAGTTATTTTGCAAAGTACAGTCATTTTGAGAAGTTTCTTGTGCTGTGTACAGTTTATTCACAAAGTGCAGTCATTCTGAAGTGTTTTGTACACTAATAAGGGTGGTTTCCCAAAGTACAGTGAAATCAAAGTTTTCTTGTGCTATGGAAACTTTTTTCACAAACTGCAGTTATTTTGTAGAGTCTACTGTGCTGTTGTGCATAATTACAAGTTTCTGGCATAAATTTCTGACGTGTGTGTGTGTATGTTCGTACATAACTCCAAGGTCTTTATTACTGTGTGTTGGCAAGGCAGAGGCATTTTGCAGACCCAGTCCACTTGTGTTTGATCATAATATCGCAGAGAATTGGAGAGTGAGAGCAGGAATACGATATTTTCATACAAGCAGCTTTTTCTGACAAATACGCACTTATGAGGGCATTTATTCTACTTAATCTAGCAGGGTCAGAAGCCATTGAAAGAGAGCATTCATTTATGTATGCAGCAGCAGTATATGCAAGAGAAGGGGGAAAACCATCATACTGTCATACAAGCTGAATCGAGGGAGGACCATGAGTGCTTGAAACATAAATTTAGAAAAATGTGTAACCCCCCCAGACAAATGTTACATTGGAGAGGCACTAATTTTATACAAGAGACCAAAAGCCAGAAGAAACTTTTGCTGCTTACATTACTGACTTGAGAAACAAAGCTAAAATGTGCCGATCTGACAGAGGAGTTGATAAAGGACAGGCTTGTGTGTGGTGTTAATAATGTTGCAGTGAGAAAGATTTTGCTTCGAGTCAGTGATTTAACGTTGAGCAAAACCACATAGATTTGTCAAATGCATAAGCTTACAGAAAGGCACACAAACCATGCTCTAGGGAAAACGTAGACAGCATGTGGCTAACAGAAACAGGCCTAAGCACATGACAGCTACAGCCCCTGTGGGATTTCCAGGGAGAGCCCATACCTTTCCAGCAAGTTCTAAGACTAGTTCAGTAAAATGGACATGCTCAATGCAGCAGAAGTGTGAGCCAGCAAAACTCAAGTCAGGACTCATAGTTAACTCTCATAATTGTGGTGCCAATCACGAGTCCAAAAGAGAAAAGTGCTTAGCATTTGGTCAGCATTACCACAAGTGTAAAAAATGGAACCACTTTCAAAAGCTTTATAAATCAGGCAAGCCTCATTCATTTATTAAAAAAGGTCACTCAAAAAAAAAAAACAAATTATTCATATGGAAAGCTGCAACCTTACTTGCTATGTAGATGGTGCATCAGTAGTTGGTGAAAAGGTTAACGGAGTAGATTCGTTGGCAAAGAACAAAGTGTTTTGTACTGTCCTGATTAATGGTAAACCCACAGAGCTTAAAGTGGACACTGGTTCAAAGTGCAATGTTATGTCAACAGAAACATTCACTAGAGTAAGAGGTGGTGAACAACTCAATTTGGCCAACTGTGTGAAGCTTGTTGCTTACGGAGGTGAACAGATTCAAACAGAAGGTTCGGTAGTGCTTTCATGCTATTCAACAGGGAACAGTTACAACATGCAATTTTACATTGTCAAA
Source organism: Protopterus annectens (assembly GCF_019279795.1). NCBI lineage: Eukaryota > Metazoa > Chordata > Ceratodontiformes > Protopteridae > Protopterus > Protopterus annectens. The sequence goes on along the minus strand of NC_056727.1, from coordinate 62,882,695 downwards.
AGACCTGTGCAGTCATTATTAGGTCTCCGAGTTTAAAAGTGAAACTGCTTTCATTTACCAAAGAAGTTCATCATGTAACCACATGTCCTAGTTCCAGTTTCACCGATGCTGTTTTCACAGAGTATGCTGATATTTTCAAAGACAAACTAAGTAAATTTCCAGTTGTGTACTCCATGAAATTAGACCCAGTGGTCAGACCAGCAAGAAGAGTTCCAATAGCTATGCAGGACAGAGTCAAAGTCCAGTTAGATAAAATAGTGCAGCAGATGTGATTTGTTCAGTTACAGAACCAAATGAATGGGCGTCTTCCATGGTAGTCATTCATAAAAAAAGCTCAGATGAAATCAGAATATGTAAGAGACTTAAAGCATTAAAGAGACCCCAACATCCTATGCGCACAGTCGAGGAAGTTGCTACCCTCATGCCAAATGCCATATTTTTTTCTGTCTTAGATGCACAGAGTTCATTTTGGCAAGTAATGCTTGACTGCAAATCTTCACTACTGACTACATTTAGCATGCAATTTGGTAGGTAGAGATTTCTCAGAATGCCTTTTGGAATCAATTCTGCCAGTGAAGTCTTTCACAGCATGCAATGGAATAAAATTTTTCAGGTTATCCATGCGCTATAATAGTGGATGATTTACTCGTTGGAGGCAATGGTGAAACAGAGCATGACAGAAACCTCAGGAAAGTTCTGGAAAGAGCACATGAAGTGAATCTAAAGCTCAATCCTCTGAAATGTAAATTCAGGCTACCACAAGTTACTTCTATTGGTCATTTATTTACCAGTTCAGGCTTATGACTAGAGCCTTCCAAACAAATAGCCATTCTTGGGATGCCAGTTCCAGACAATGCCCAAGTATACAGCATTTTCTTGGTATGGTTAACTATTTGGGCAAACTTAAACCAGACTTCAGTGAATTATCAGCGCCCTTGAGAGAGCTGACACAAAAATGTTACCTGGTCATGGTTGGAACAACATCAGACAGAATTTGATGACCTGAATCAGAAAATTGCCAGTCCACTAACGTTAAGATACTATGATGCCCACAAACCAGCAATTCTTTCCTGTGATGCTTCAAAGTTAGGTCTTACTGCAGTTATTCTTCAAGAGGGCAGACCAGTAGCCTATGCATCTAGACCTCTTACCCAAACAGATGCAGTATGCTCAAATTGAGAAGGAACTTTTGGCAATTCTGTCTGTATGTTCGAAGTTCCAGGATTATATTTACAGCCGAGGTATCCAGATTTGAGACTGATCATCCTCTAGTCACTATTTTAAAGATGCCTATGCATGCAGCTCCTGCAAGACTACAAAGAATGATGCTCATGTGACACCCCAGCACTGGCCCAGTAATCAAGGAGCCTCAGTTCTCACCACTGGCAACAGGTAGGAGACGTACACATTGGGAGTATGACAAGTATAAACACAGTAAAGTACAATTTTCCTTCAGAGCACTGAGAGATCACAATCAGTCTGGGGCTGGTTTCTCCCTCTTTCTCCAGATCCCCAATAAAACTCCCCACTGGCACAGCTACAGGGTTAAGATCTCAGCTGAGCAGCCATGCCAAGACCTCCAACACCCTCTCTGTCCAGCCAGTGCTTCATGACCCTGCCTAAGTAGCTGATACACACACGATTTGAGATTTGATTTACATACAAATGCACACACACACACCTGCGGAAGGCTGGCACAGGTTTACTAGCTATGCCCCCTTCTGCCCAGACTATAAGGTAGTTTCCACTGCTACCAATCCCTCTCATCAGCTACTATAAGGCCCTTACAAAGGGTTTCCAATCCTATTGTGTAATATTACTTTATCCAAATGGTAGTTTTGACCAAGCACCAGGCTATTAGGAGTGGCCTGTACAGTATCACCAAATACATATGCCAGTACGCTAAGAGCTTAAATACGTCTCACAAATATCAGCCACAAAGATAGATTTAAATATATTTAATAACAATTAACCCAAAATAATCACATATACTGAAAAAAAACTAGTAAACCACACTCCAGTATCGTCCAGCACCAGATTCTGAAAAAGTCCCATGTAGAGGATGAAAGTGCTAAATTATAAACATAAGAATTTTTTCATTTTGTCACACTTTTTTATTCTGTGGTGCCAGACAATATTTAATAATAAAACAACAAGACAATACTCAGTAACTCAACACAGTGGCTTCAGACTTCAAAATCGCATGAAATATTTTAAAACAACATTGCAAGATAGTCTCAAATAAATACAGAAAACATCTAAACTAATCTTTACTACATTCCTATCTATATATAAAAGAGATACTACGCCCTAAATCTTACTTACAGCAAGGCAAATGCAGATGATGAGTAGATGTTCTTGCTAGGTCCAAGACAAAATACACCGTCTCTCTCTCTCTCTCTCAGAAAGTTCTTAAATCAATATCACATTTTACTGCTGGGTTAGGCTGGATGACATTGCTTTTTGTCACCTGACTTCAGTTCCCAGGCTAAAACAGAAGCCAATAGAACATCTCTGTATTAAAAATGTTTGATTTGCATATCTTGGGAGTCATAAAACAATAAAAAACTTTAAATTTTACACCTAGTAATTACCTTTCTTTCAAGACAATACAAAAACTTCTAGCTCTAGACATTGTGTCTGCTTTTGCATTGAAAATGAGGCACAACATCTCTTGTTTATAGCCCAGCTATAAAGTAACTTAACCTCAACTATTCTTAAGTTTTGCAAATTAATCTTCTATGTTCCAGTAGGGTATGCTGTGGCTACATTCCTGAAGCTCAGTAGATAACATACAGTTCTGTATAAATCATGTCAATATTCACAAATGACATAGAATTATTTACAAAATTCCAGATAGCTGGGCTGGCAGAGCGACAGCTCAGATTACAGAAGTACAACTTCAAAAAGGTTTATACAATAGGCAAACCTCTTTATCTGGCTGATACCTTATCCAGATCACCCAGAAATACTACAGAAAGGCTTGATGCAGAGAATGTTGACTTAGATATAAGTGCGTAATTTTTCTACCACAAGACTTGATGAGTTAAGAGATCATACAAACTCTGATCCAGCTCAACCACTTAATCAGTGTTAGATGGCCATCAAAGCAATGTTGTGCATCAACAGAACTGCAACCTTATTTTCCTTACAGAGATGAGATATTGATGGAAGATGGTATTTTCAAACGTCCTAAAGTTATTGTTCCTACTTCCTTGCAACATGAGTACATCCAGATTTTGCATTGTGGCCATCCAGGTTCCAAAGCTACCAAAATAAGGGCAAGAGGATTAGTATTTTGGCCTTCTCTGTCAAAAGATATCGATAAAGTACTTTCATCTTGTTCAGTATGCAACAGTACTAAACTGCATTTACAAAATTTACAAAAAGAGCCACTTCAGCTAAGCAAGATTCCTGAATTACCTTGGTCAACAGTAGCCAATGACATATTCGAGTGGAATAGTAAACATTACTTAGTGTTGGTAGACTCTTATTCGAACTGGTTCGAGATTGATCTGCTACCTAACGTCCAGTACTCTCATTACTAAGTTGAAACATCATTTCTCAGTCCATGGTAGACCACACAGTTATTTCTGACAACGGTGCCCAGTTTACCAGTCAGCTATTTCAGAAATTTGTAAAAGAGTGGGACTTTATCCATGTTACCAGTAGTCCTGAGTATCCATAGTCAAACGGCCTAACTGAACGTGCAGTACAAAGTGCAATGCAATTACTAGAGAAGTCAAAGCGTGACAATACCAACGTTTTCTTGAATTTGCTTAATCTCAGAAATACACCCCATGATAATTTACTTGGCTCACCTACTCAGAGACGTCTGTCTAGGCAAACCAGAACAACCTTGCCTATCAGTTCTAGTTTGTTGGAGCCTAATGCAAAAACACCAGAGTAATCAAAGCCCAACTATTCAAAAAGTGTTCAGTCCAGAAGTCCAACTATGATAAAATGAGCAGATTTCTTCATCCATTGAAAGGAGAGATGCAAACGGCAAAAGGTCTTGATTGAATTGGTCAAGTAAGAGGTGTATGTGCTGAGCTGAGATCTTACTTAGTAGAATCTGAGGGTATAGAATACAAAAGAAATTACAGGCATCTTCTTCCAGTGTCTGAACCGATATCGCAGGATCATACCTGTGATACAGACTCGATCTTAGAGCAATCCAGACAATGTTCCTGTTGAAGGACATGTCTCAGTACCCTATTCCTGATGATTTCCCAGATGTCCCTGAAGTTGAACATTCATTAAAGATCATCCCTGTTGCTAAACCCAGTACTAATTTTTATGTCACATGAGCAGGATGCATTTCCAGACCTAGTGTAAAATACACAGCAACCTGGACATGATCGTTTCATATGTAATTAGTTCTGTATAACTGCATGTCAAAGGATTATTTCTGTACAAGTGCATGTCAAAGATTGTTCTCATTGTTACTTTTCATGACTTGTTTCTCAAAGAGGGAGGATGTAGAACAGAGCGTGTGTTGTGACTTTTAAGAAGAATTTCAAAATGAGGGCACATGCGTATAAACAGAGAGCATATGCAGGTAGCAGTGCCATTTTGAGTGAACAGCCACAGTGTTAACATGTACAAGTGCAGTAGTCAGTCTGTGCATACGTTTAAGTTACTAAGCCTAAACCTTGATGCGTTTGTATGTAATAACGCTGCTTGAAATTAACCCACAACTGTTTGTCTGCTTTATCCTGACTGGACGAGTGACAACGTGGCTGAAGGAGGGGGGAAAAAACGAAGGGTCTGCTGAGACAGAGGCCGTCTGTAAGCATCCACCATTGTAGATGATGGCTGCAAATCAGAGTGAGTCTAACTGGGGCTGACAACGGATGGTGCCGAACAGACCACCGTACCATCAGGGTCCTCTGGAGAAGTCGCATAAAAAATCTGGTTAGGGGCACTAGAAGAATGGCAGCAGACATGGAGCCTAAGGCCATTACGATCAGCCAAGTTGGAGTGTCTAGTAGACATTGAACCTGTTGTCTCAATGATCTTATTCTCTGGAGAGGTAGGACTGCTATCTGTGTGACTGTGTTCAATTGCATCCCTATCAGTTCAATATCCTGTACTAGGATCATCTTGGATTTTGCCATGTTCACTGTGATTCCCAGGCAATGGAACAGGTGCAGCATAACCTGAACCACCTGAAGTAGTTGATGCCTTGTAGGTGCTGTTAGGAGCCAATCGTCAAGGTAAGGAAACACCTGGAATCCTTGCAGATGGAGGTGAGCTGCAACAACTACCATGCATTTGGTGAACACCTAGGGGACAGTGGTAAGGACAAAAGGCAGTGCTCTGAACTGGTACTGATTGTCCCCCAGCCTGAAGCGTAGATATCACCTGTGGTACTTGTCTATTTTGATGTGACAGTAACTGTCCTGGAGATCTACAGAGCACATCCAGTTGTCCTTGCACAGAAGCGGCAGAATGGACTGTACTGTGACTATGCAGAACTTCTTTATGAATAAATTCAGACTGCTCAGATCCAATATGGGTTGAATGTCCACCATCGTCTTTGGCACCAAAAAGAAGTGTAAGTTCCACATCCTAGTTGTGCAGTTGGGACCCTCTGGATGACTCTCTTGTCTAGGAGCTTTTGAACTTCTAGAAGGTCACTCTCCCTCTGACTGGGTGCACATCGAGAGATACTCCTCTGAACTTGGAGGAGGAAGGGAAGAGGGAATACAGTAACCTCTGGAAATTATATTTAACCCCAGAGTGTCATTTGTTACATTTGTCCAGGGTTCTGGGTGTAATGAAAGTCTGCCCCCAACTGCCTCCAGAGTAGGACAGCTGAGCAGTGCTTCAGGAGCACTGAAAGGGCCTGTCAGAGAAAAGTTCCCTCAAAGTCCAGTAGCATCCCATTTTAATACTGTCCATGGGGGGGACTTATATAGATTTAAGATGTTGTGTTTCAGAACACATTTCAGCTGAGGATGTAACCTTTTTGAAGAGTAAATTGGTATATAAAGAAACTAATTTTATTTTAAAGTATGGGACTATGACACCTACTGGCCTGAAGAAGGAATGTAGCTGGAAATCTCTTGTAAATGTGTTTTTGAATAATTGCTTTTTTACTGGAATATTAAGTGATTGCTGCTAAATGTTAGCAGTATTTATTGGTATTAGTTTTTTTGTGCCTTACCTCCTAGAAGGCCCATGGGCCGAGACGCTAGAGTTTTGTCTGTTTTAGTGTGCTGTACATTTATTAAAACCTTTTTTTTACTGGATTATTGGTATTCATTGTGGATTCTAAAGGTTCCCCGAAGCCCTGATTTTGTGGACCCCCCTCTCCCTCTGGGGTGGTGTCTACCATTGAATCCTCTCCCTCTAGAAGAGGAGTCATCTTGCGAATCAGGAAAAGGCCTTTGGGATTTATGGAACCACATCTTCCCACTCTGTTGATTCCTGAAGAAGGTCTGTTGGGGGGAAGAAAATGATCTCTATGGCAGACAAGGTCCTGCCTTCCTGTTCAGTGCAGGTAAGTCTCACTGACAGCCCAAACAAGGTGGAGGTGTCACAGGAGCATTAATAAATGACACCTTAAAGGGGTCCCCAAACCTGCACAGTCTCATCTAGACATGTCACCTGAGGGCTATGCTTGAACTAGCCACTTGGCAGGTGCCTTCCGCAGCATGGGAGATTAACCTCACCGAGGAGTTAGCGATAGAGGCCATGGTGGTTAACTGAGGGAAGCCTTTTTGAGGTCTTTCTCAGACAGTGACTGCGTCAAATTTCTGTAACTAGAGCTCTCTGAAGGTGCGTGAGGTGTGCCAGGTAATTCAATGGTGGCAAAACCATACACATGCTTCCCATGCCTGTCCAAAGCCTGAGAGTCTCTGTTCAGGGGGGAGAGGGAGGAGGTGAACAGTTGAAATCTGTTTGGCAAGCTCCTTTTTGGTTGCTGCCAACACCAAAATGGCATCAACTGGAACACCTTTACTCCAAAAGGGGCAATCCTTAGAGGTACCGAGATATTCTTCCATGCACTTAGGAATTGGCTCCATGGTGTTAGGCTCCTTCCAAGCTCAGTGGGCAATAAGATCAATGAACTGGTCTGCTGGGGGGGCACCCAGGATGTAGATGATCCTGTCCCAAATGACTCCAGGAACAATGACCCCTCCAAGGAAGGGGTTTGAGAACACCATCAACCCTTGTTTTCAGAATTTCTAAGATATCCCTGAAGGAAACATCAGTGGGTGGAGATCGGGGGACCCTACCCCTTTGTCGAAATCAGTGTCTTCTGTCAATGACTCCAAGTGGGAGTCCAGGTGCTTCCTCTTGCACAGGCACTTCCTCCATGGAGTACTTGGGGAGGACTCAGAAGACAGGGGGACCCCCTTGCTGAGGGGTAGGCTGGAGGCCCTCTGGGAGGGGCTGATGATGGTTCAGACAGATAGGAGCAAAGCCTTAATCTGCAGGGGATTAGGTAGGGCCTGGCGGATGAGAAACAGTGTCTCTGTGTAGAGAAAGCCCTCTCTGTCACCTGGAATGCCAACGATGCCAGGAGAACCTGCCCCCAACCTCAGAGGCCAAAGCTACTAAGAGAGAGAAGAAATAAGTCATCCTGGATCCATCACCACTAGAAGGCACTGGCTCCAAGCTGTCCAAAGGCTAAGGCCCCCAGAAGAAGGAACAACTGTGAAAAGGTCACAGCTGGCACCATCCCCGAGGGCTCGGTACCAATGTCTCGGATCTGGGACCTGCTCCACTATGACAGAATTTGAGCAGAGCTGGTCAAGGACACTGTTGGAGTGGAAAAAAGATATCCCGCACTCCGACGCTGGTCCACTAAAGAGTGCTAGGTCCTGCAGCACCAAAGCCAAAGATTGGATTGAAGGAGGAGGAGATTGTGGTATCAAGGTCAGAGTTCTCACAGATCCAGCATGGGTCAGAGAAGGCAAAATCTTCAGCTGGATCTGGGCTTTGAGAAAACTCATCCAATCCATATCAGAGTAGGACAGCCGAGGAAACAAAGGAATGGGTCAACAGAACCGGCGACATGCTGGGCCAGTCTAAACCAGTGAGGGAGATTTACTCCGGTGCAGAGTGTGGCTTCAGGATCTCTGATCTGGTCAAGTCTGACCTGGAGTCCACTCCAGAGAAAAAGAGCTGTGGATCTGAATAGTCTCCACTGGCTCCAACTGGCTGCTGGAACCAAAGGTCTGAAGGTCTGGCAGAGAGGAAGATTTGGCCAAGTCAGTCATCCCTGGATCAAGGGGCCCTCTCGGATCTGGAGAGAAACCCAAGTATGAGGGATACGAAGATGACAGATCTGAAAGCCTCCTGCACTTCTCTGGAGCAGAAGTTGATGTCTCCAGAGTAATAGACGGGGTGCACTTCTTCTGAACAGGGGTCTGGGCTCCAGAAGTTGGAAGCAGCCCTCTGAAAATAAGTTTATTTCACCTATCAGCAAGGGCCATAGGACTGAAGGCAAAGCAAGTCTCGCACGGCATCTCCAAGACTGGCAAAGAGAATATTTTGTAAATGAAGGAATGGTTGAAGGAAGGGGTTGTTTATGAAGACTTATGCAGTGGGATATTAAAATGTATAAGAAAAAAAGATGAGAAGAGTGAAATAAAAAGTGGAGATCCATCATACTAAATGACACTTCTAAATTTTTTACAGGAATAATATAGTGGAGAATGGAATGAAGGAAGAGGGATATTATGGCAGAAAGTACATATGGTATAAAAGGGAAGGACTGTCAAGGATTGTTACTGGTTATGAAAAAGACTGAATGATTTTACAAGTAAAAGGGAGGATGTAAAACTCATGGTAGGTGATACTAACAAGGTATTTGATAAAGGAGGACATCATGGTTTGTGGCATGTTATGGAGAAATATGGAATAGGTAATAAAATTAGGAGTGTATGTCAGCATATCAGAATAATAGAGTGAGAATGTTTTTGAATGGGAAGCTCAGTAACGAAATTTACATGAAGTGTGGTATTAGATAAGGATTTCCCATGAGTGCAATACTGTTTGCCTTGATGCTTGCAATGCTGTTTGCCTTAGAGAGCTAAATTGTTGCTTAGATATCTGTTGTCTTACTGTTCTGCAAATATACAGAGATCAGTATATATTTTTTGGTTTTATAATTTGCACTGTGATTCCTCACATCTCTGTTGAAACTGTCTTCCCCATTCCCCCCCCCCCTCATTTTCTGCCTTGTCTTCAGCTCATATAACTGTTTTTTATAGCTTGTGTGTTGCTTAACTCAAGGCTCCCTTAATTTGACCTGTTAATAACAGCCTGCATTTAAATTGGAACCTGTGTGCTGAGAGACAGCCTTACAAGACTATCTGCAAATATATAGAGCTGCGTATATTTTTCTGTATTATTCTGCATTATACAGCTAAATTGTTGCTTAGATATCTGTTGTCTTACTGTTCTGCAAATATACAGAGATCAGTATATATTTTTTTGGTTTTATAATTTGCACTGTGATTCCTCACATCTCTGTTGAAACTGTCTTCGCCACCCCCCTTCCCTGTTCTTGGTTGCAGTTTAAATTTGGTGGCTTTTGCAGTGCCCGCCCCACAGTAGATTTGATCTAGGACACTTCCCCAGTCCCATCTCTTTACCGCATTCTACCTAATAAACCCTTTCTGCACTTGCTTTTAGTCCTTTTTAATTTAATTACATTTTTTTCAAACTGTGTGTGGACTAATATTTCTACATACTCAAGTGTGCCAGCTTGCACTGCATGTGAATTGTTTTTACTACTGTTTTTGCTACTTTTCTGAAAAAAAAAAATATTGTAAGCCTCTTTCCTATAATTAGTGTTCCAGATACAGATTTGCTGTATCCAGGACTGTTTGTAAGCTTCTGAGCCCCCCAATCCTTTCTGTGTTGGAGGGAAGCCTTCTAGCTTATCAGTGGGAGTGGTAAGCATTAGGTAACCTGTCTACCACATAAGGAGTGGTTCTGGCCCACAATTTGTAGTTAATGGCCGTTTGGGCGGTCTTCCATCTCTCTCAACTTTCTGATTTGAAGGCCTGCATTTGCACTTGTTTCTGCCCTGTAACTCCTGGGCCCATCTCATTTGCTCACTCACTCAAAAAAAAAATGTATCTGCTTTCACTGTATTTGTGTTTCTTCCTACTTTATTTTGCTTTTGCGTCATCTTAAAAGTACTCAGTTGTATTTATTACTGCTTGGTGTAACTCATTCTAAGCCTTTTAGTTTAAGCACTTGGGCTTCAGACCAGTTGTTTTACATTAAGAACCTTGGTGGTCTGCACTGTAGTGGCAGAACAGGTAGCTTACATCCTTCTAAGATGGAAACTGCTGATTGAGGGCTCAGTGTCTGTTATTCTAAAAGTGTATTAATTCTGGTTTAAGCACTTGGGCTTCAGGCCAGTTATTTTACTTTAACAGGGTTCGTGGTCTGCACTCTTGTGGGAGGTGAGGCTGGACTCTGCCCTTCTGAGCTGGGAATTTCTGGTTAAAGGCTTATAGTGCCTGCATATTTGAACTGTTTCTTACTGAAATTGGTACACCTTGTTTGCTGTAGCATAGACTAGATCCAGGCCTGCTGAATCTAGCTTTGTTTGTATGCTTGTTATTTCCCTGAAACGCTAATTCCACCTAAAACGCGGCTTTTCAGCGCTTCTGCGGATCCCTACTGATATCTGCATTGCTTACTGTACTTATTTCCTTGTTTCACTTGAAAGAAAGTTACTGTTCGTCGTTTTTGCATTTAAGTTACCTGTAACATATTGCATTTAAGTTAACTGGCACTTGCTCACTAAAGCAATTATATAAGTCAGCACTAAAAAATTAAAAGCACTACACCCTCACAAACTCCCCTTGAGTACCTTGTTCCCCATTGGCCCTTTTTTTCAATTATAAAGGAATTCCCAATACTATTCTAGCATGCCCGAAGGTCAGTTGTCAACCTCCTCTCCGGTCCAGCTGGTGAATCTGGGAATCTTGAGGCAATGTTACAACTGCCTCATGTACAGAGACAACCCTCTCATCCTCCCAACAAATTCCAACACATGTGAGAGATGCAACCATATAGCCAAACTGGAGGCTAAGCTCTCTCAAATCAGTACTGGCGTAACCAGTCAGGAGGAGAAGGAAACCACACTCACTACATTTCCAGTCTCACATAGACCTACCACGACAGCAAACCAAACACAAACACACAAAAACATACTCGGAGGCTCTAAATAAAAATCTGCCTAAGCAGCAGAGACCTCCAAAGCAGACACCCAAGCAACTGCTACCCCAAAACAAAACACGTGCAACACATAGCTCACAAAGCCAGTGTGCCAAACAGTCACAGCCCTTAAGGCTAAACAACACACCTGATACACTTGTAATAGGTGACTCTATCGTCAGGCACACTGACGTCCTACTCACCAGGCTGAACAAGGAGAAGGTCACGGTGAGCTGCCTGTCGGGCGCTAGGATCCGCCACATAACACAAGCACTCGGGTCACTCGAACGCAAGTACAAATATGACTCAGTCATTGTCCATGCTGGTGTGAATGACCTGAGACGTACCTCCCTGGACTACATGAAAAGAGACAGGAGGAGCTCTCTGAGCATGTAGCCCAGACCGGTATGACCCTGACCTTGAGTAGCATCTTACCCTCACCAAGAATGATGCCACAATATGAAGACAAGATGATCAATTTCAACAATTGGCTTAAGTATTGGTGTCATTCAAAGGGGATCCAATGCCCGTCAGCCTGGGAAGACATGCTCGACAAGCCACAATGCTTCGCTAGGGATGGCTTGCACCTGTCACCCCTGGGCTTTCGGATATTGGCAAAGGCTCTTGCTACCCCCATAGTGCCTTTTTTAGGCAAGGATCAAAAGACAAACCCACCTCCATAGGTATCACAAGGGATAAGAAACTAAGAGTAATGCTACTCAATGCCAGAAGTCTAAACCTCAAGATGCACGCACTCGAAACTCTCCTTAGCATGGAGAACATCAATATCTGTGCAGTAACAGAAACCTGGTTCAAGGCTCCCAAAAGCATCTCAGCACTACCAGGTTATACCTCATACCATGCTTTTCGGCCCCAAAACTTGGACCGAACCACAAAAGGAGGGGGAGTATCAATATTAGTCAAAGATACCCACACCTCCAGGTTGGTGGCACACCACGAAGCATCAGAGATTATCCATGTGCAACTAACAGTGGGTAAAACTGCCTTCCAGTTTATAGCCTGCTGCAGACCACCCTCCCAAACCCAGGAACCCCACTCGGCCTTCCTGAGAACACTGGAAAATATGAAGGTCTCTCCAAACACCATTATATTGGGCGACTTCAACTACCCAAACATAGACTGGGAGCATTACTCTAGCTCCAACACCCTAGCCCAAAGGTTCCTAGAATTTATAAACTCAAATGCTATGGAACAACTTGTTACCACTCCCAAAAGAGGGGAAAACATACTGGACCTGATCATCACCAACATGGGGACTCTATGCTCCAGACCAGAAGTGTATCCCTCACTGGTAAGATCAGACCATAAACTAATCTCACTGGATATTCACATCCCGACCCTACCCCCTGCCCAGAAAATCATAGTGAAAAACTTCTCTAAAGCAAATGTCACACTCCTCAAAACCAAGGTGGAATCCTTCAAAGCCCCTGGGCCTGTGGAAAATATGGCCCAGACCGCAGAATCCTTTATAAACGCATTCTATAAACACCTTCAGGAATGCATGGATCATGCAATCCCAAATAAAACCAAGACCCAATCCTCCAAAGGCAGTCGTCCTGTCTGGTGGACCCCAGCCATAAACAAACTATACAACAGGAGGAGGAAGCTACTACATGATACAGCAAAATCCCAAAAAGTGAAGGCATCTCTGATCAGTATTAGCAAAAAACTACGGGCACTCATAAAATCGTCTAAGGCCAGCTTCGAGAGAAAAATTGCACAGGACACTAAGGATAATCACAAGGCTTTTTTTAGTTATGTTAGGAACCTGGATGGGAATTCCCAGATATGCTCAGAATTAGTCCAAAATGACAAAAAATACACCAAACCCACAGACATTGCCAACATCCTAGCTGACAGGTTCAGTGCAAACTCCCCCCCCCACCAAAAGGGCAAATATCTATCCCAGCAGAGTGCTGCCCCCCTGACATCTCAGATGCTCAGGTAAGAGCCGCCCTCTCCAAAGCAAAAAACACAGCATCAATGGGACCAGACGGTGTCCCGGGCTGCGTCCTACATGAACTTCAAGAAGAACTAAACCCAAACATAAAACTACTGTTCAATCTCAGCCTTACTACAGGATATGTACCCAAAGAGTGGCGTACAGCAACAGTGGTCCCTCTCCACAAAGGTGGTGCTTCAACGGATCCTGGAAACTATTGTCCCATAAGCCTGACTAGCTTGGTCTGCAAAGCTATGGAAAGGATCAGTATGTACCTCATAAATTAAGATATTGGGAACTACAGACACTGAATCCTACCCAGTTCGGCTTTGTTAAGGGCAGATCCTGCCTCTTAAACCTGGTCGATTTCTTTGAAACAGTCACCAAGGCCATTGACGAGGGGAAGGTGGTCCACTCAGCCTACCTGGACCTCGCAAAAGCCTTCGATACAATACCCCACTCGGGCATTATAGATAAGCTCATCAGCTTAAATATAAACCCCTGTGTCTCTAGATGGGTTGCAAACTGGCTCAAGGACAGAACCCACATGGTTAGAATTGCTGGAGCCATGTCAGACTCCAAACCAGTTACAAGTGGCGGCCCCCAAGGCTCAGTCCTGGGACCTCTCTTGTTCGGTATATATTTCTCGGAGGTACAGGCCAACACGGAAGGACTGTGGCTGACCAAGTTCGCAGATGACTGCAAACTGGGCGCCATAATCTACTCTCCAGCCGACATAATCATCCTCCAAAAGGGCCTCATAGAAACAGGCAACTGGTGCCAGAGCCATGGCCTCAAGCTAAACGCCAAAAAGTGTATAGTCATCCCCTTTGGCAAAAACAATGTGCCCACAAATTACCACATAGGTGGCAATCCATTAAGTACAGAAGAAGTAATTAGGGACCTGGGGACCCAAGTTGATAGCAATCTCTCATTTGACAACCACGTGGCCAAAGGGGTTAGAAAAACATTTTATATAGCCCACCTAATCATGACGGGATTCACATCTAGATCAGGGGAGGTCATCGTGCCTCTTTACTCATCCCTCATCAGGCCCATAATTGAGTACAATGCCCCTTTTGGGATGTACCTTACCAGACACCTGCAGCAACTGGAAAGACCCCAAAAGTACCTCACCAAGAGGATAAAAGGGCTCAAACAGATGCCATATGCTGCCCGGTTAAAGAAACTCCAGCTCTACTCAGTGGCATACCACCTGCTCAGAGGCGATCTGTGCCTGACGTATAAAGCCATGTCCAACCCGGAATTAATGGACATGCTGCACCTCAGAAAATCCAAATCCCATCGAGCTACGCTCGAGAGACTTGAACCTCAGCACTGAAATAAACAGGACATGCTGGAGGGACAGATTCATAACCCAGAGGCTCCCTTCACTCTGGAATAAAATCCCAGTCCAGGTTAGGCACAGTCCCTCATTGACTCTCTTCAAGAGGAATCTTGATGAGTGGATGGGAGATCGTAGGTTTACCCCGGGTATCACTTCTGTGTCACTGTTAGACAGAGGCACAGTATACTAACCTCAAAAAAGGGCATAGCAAAATTAATTTAAAATGGGTGGCGAAAGCCAAACACACTCTGGCTAGGCTTATAAATGCCCTAGGGCAGATAGCCTAGTATGAACCTATGAATGCGAGAGTGAGTGAAGTAGCTTATAAAATGAAAACAGTAAGATGCAGAAAGAAATGCTGATACCGGTAGTTTTGACATATGCGGACAACATAGTTGTAGTTGTTGAGAAACTATGGATGAGGGGAAGATTTTGTCTGAATGGATGTGTAAAGGAAAATGAAATGGCCTTGAATAAAGATAAAAGTAATGGTATGGGTGGTGTAGTGAAATTTGGAGGGGGGGCTATAATTTTCAAAAAATAAAATGTTTTTGCTAGAATAAAATCTGGGAACAATTATGTGGTTATGATGCCAAAGGGAAGGGTTGATAAAAGAAATGAAAGACGCGTCTTCTGTGGAGGGCATTTAGGAAAAAAGATTTATCTGGAGAGTTTGGTGTTAATGGGGAAAGTAGCAAATTTGCCAAATGTTTACATGATCCCAGTTGTTGTTTGTCTTTCGGCTTTTCCCGGTAAGGGGTCGCCACAGCAGAACTCCGGTCCGCTAATGATTGGCAGTAGATTTTTACGAAACGCCGAGGTGCCAGCTCGACGCTCAACCTTCAACTAAGGCACGCCCATTTACGCACTCATGTCTTTCGAATGCTACCCAACCGCGGGGAGGACATGCAGACTCCACACAGAAGGCACTCCCAAGCCCAGCCGAGAATGGAACGGGAGAACCTCTTGCTGTGAGGTAACAACGCTACCGCCGTACCACCGCGGCAGTATGAAAAATAGCATATTTGTCAAAATTTTACATGATCCCAGTAAAATATGAAAAGGGAATTATGCAATTAGTGTTTCTTTCATAAGGGGTTCAAGAATGAATTCCGTGAAAAGAGGTCTGTTGTATATGACAGAGGATGAATGAGACTGGAGTTACCAAATCCAATTATTTCCTCTGACTCTTTAAACTTGTATAGAGTTTTAAAGTGGGTAAAGGAAAAGAATCAGAATTTAACAGTAAGAGTAGTTAAGTACAAAAAATTCTGGGAGATGATGAGAATAAGAAAGAATATGAAAATGAAAAAAAATTAAAAATTATCAAGAAAAAATATTAACATTGGAAATAAAAAAAAATCATGATACAGAAAAAGAGAGAAGGATTTAGTACAATAATGCGATGAAACAACACTATGGAAAATTCATGGGAAATTTTGCCAGAGGTGATAAAAAAGGACAGTTTTGTACCTACCATAAATTTAGATGTTCGAGTGTTCACACTGCTGCAGTCATTACACTTGGGTTATCCTGCCGTCAGGTGGTCCCGCAGTCGGCCAGAGTTCCAAAGTCTTGGTCCGGCGTCGGTTGCTGTCGCTTCTTCCCTGACGTCAGTGCGCCAGGGGTATACAAGATGCATCCGACGCCATTTTCTTCAGTTTTTCTTGCCCCAGATGTCAGGTGCCTCCAAGTAGGTAGGCAATACATACTGCTAATAAAAAATATATATACAAAATAAAAACAATACCTTCAGTTACAAGCAAATACACCACAAAGGTTGTATAGGATAGAAAGGTACAGTTAAGTCCAGCTAGGGCAGAGGGGATGGAGGGAGGGTAACCTGGACTGCAGCAGTGTGAACACTCAAACATCGACATTTATGGTAGGTACAAAACTGTACTATGTTCATCGTGTTACACTGCTGCAGTCATTACACTTGGGTAGAATCCCAAAGCTAAGGTTGGGTGGCTGGTCTATAAAGAGTTAGGATTGGCTATGAGGCCCTGTAGAACTGCAGTGGCAAATCCTGCTCTGGATTTAGAATAAAGAGGCAACTGGTAATGCTTGGTAAAGGTGTGCACTTAACTCCAAGTTGCAGCCTCCAAAATTTCCTTGGTAAGTACTCCTCTGAGAAAGGCTGTTGAAGTGGCTGTTGCCCTGGTGGAATGTGGCCTAATGTTATTAGGGACTGATTTTCCATGCTGTGTGTAGCAGTAACGAATACAGTGTCCTATCCATTTGGAGACAGGCTGCTTTGAGATAGCCTTGCCCTTTGATCCTGCAGCATATGCTACAAACAGTTGCTCAGTTTTCCTGAAAGCTTTTGTTTTGTCCAAGTAGAAGCATAGCTGTCTGTGTATGTCCAAAGAGTGCAGAAGTTTCTCCCCTTTATTCTGTGGGTTTGGATAAAAAGTTGGCAAATGGATGGTTTGGTTAAGAGCCACACTAGATACCACCTTTGGCATAAAGGTAGGGTTTGTCCTTAAAGAAACCCTGTCCTGATGAAAAATTATAAAAGGTTCCACTGCCATTAATGCCTGTGGCTCTGAGACTCTTCGTGCTGAAGTTACTGCCAGGAGCAGAGCTGTTTTCCATGATAAAAATTTTAGATCGGCTGTATTGCCTGGCTCAAAAGGTGGCAGGGTCAGTTTTTCCAAAACGAAATTGAGGTCCCAAGTTGGTGTTGGTGCTCTCCGGGGCGGTCTTATGTTTTTAGCCCCTCTGAGGTACTGCTTTAGCAAGGGATGAGAGAATAAAGGAGGTTCCGTGTTGTAATGTGCTGAAATGGCAGAGGCGTGGATCTTAATTGATGAGAAGGATAGGCCTTTGTCCAGCATCTCAGTTAAGTAAAATTGTAAAATCTGAGGAATGTTTGGGACAAGAGGGTCAAGGCTTTGAGCCTGGTTCCAGGTGCAGAATCACTTCCATTTTTCAGAGTAAGCTTTCCTGGTGCTAGGTCTCCTCGCCTCCAAAATGACATCCATAACAGCTTTAGAGAGAGGTGTTGCCTGTTTGACTAATGAATCTGCCATGCAGCCAGGTTTAGGGTTTTGAGCTGACCGTGAAGGATCTGATTGTTTTGTTGAGTCAGAAGGTGTGAAATTTGAGGCAAAATCCATGGTGGGCCTTGAGTTAAGTTCTTTAAGATTGGGTACCAGTGCTGGCGTGGCCAGTCTGGAGAAATCAGGATCATCTGTGGTTTTTCTTGTCTGGCTTTTAGGAATACCTTTGAAAGGAGAGGCAGTGGTGGGAAGGCAGCTGAACGAGAGAGCATCCACTTTCCATGCTTGTGTGTGATAAGTCCTTGTGCAGAATTTTTGTAGTTGGCAATTCAGTGGGGAGGCAAAAAGATCTATGTCTGGGCATCCCCATTTTTGCGTTACCATGCTGAAGATTTGTGGATTCAATTTCCATTCGTGAGGGTCCATGATATTTCTGCTTAGATCGTCTGCCAGAGTATTTTTCTTTCCTGGCAGGAATTGTGCTTGCAGATGAACTTGATATGTTAGAGCTGTGTTCCACAAGGTCATGGCTTGCCTGCATAGGGAATAAGAATGAGTGCCCCCTTGCTTGTTTATGTACCACATTACCGTGGTGTTGTCTGTCTTTAATAATAATTGTCCTGGATGCAGAAGGTCCTTGAAAGCTGTTAGGGCATTTTGAACAGCCAACATCTCTTTTTGATTGATGTGAAGATGCATTTGGTCTGTGGTCCACTTGCCCTGAATGCATTTTCCTGCCATGTGTGCTCCCCAGGCGTAATCTGAAGCATCTGTTAGAGTCTGCCTGGCTGTGGGTAGAGTAAAAGGCTGACCCTTGTTTAGGTGACATGCCTGTGCCCACCATCGAAACTCCTGTTGTAGGCAGGGAATCATTGGTATTACTGCTTCTAAACTGTGAGAGTGCTGACTCCAAACACTTTTTAGGTACCATTGTAATTTCCTCATATGCAGTCTGGCATATGGTACTAGTAGTATGCAGGATGCCATGAATCCCAGGGCCTGCAGAATTTTTCTTGCAGGGAGATGGGACTTGTTTGCCAGTAAATGAAAATATTGAGTTAGTTGAACTTGTTTGTCTGGCGTGAGATAAGCCATCTGGGCCGTTGTATTTAAGCTGGCACACAGGAATATAATCTGTTGTGAGGGCACTAGTTTTGACTTATTTTCGTTTACTGTGTGCCCTAGAGAAATTAGCAACCTTTTTACAAACGTCAGATGCTTTACAAGAATGTCCTTTGTCTCTGCTTGAATGCGGCAGTCGTCCAAGTATGGATATATTTGAATTCCTTTTTGTCTGCAAAATGCAATTACTGGTGCCAGGCACTTTGTAAAGACCCTGGGCACAGTAGATAAGCCAAAGGGCAGTGCAGAGAATTGGTAGTGCATTGTACCAGCTTTGAATCTGAGGTATCTTCTGCAATTTTGTCTGATAGGGACATGCAGGTATGCCTCTGAGGTCCAGAGTAACAAGCCAAGCCTTCTTGCCCAGCATGGGTAGAAGCTGCTGTAGTGTCAACATTTTGAATTTCAGAAAATCCAGGTAAGTATTTAGAGTTGAAAGGTCTAGTATGGGCCTCCAGGCCTTGTCCTTTCTGGGGACCAGGAAAGGTCTTGAGTAAAATCCTTGTCCTTGTTCCTGTTGTGGTACTTTTTGAATAGCTCTCATGTCCATGAGGGCTGAAATTTGTTTGTGTGTCTCTGCCCATTGATTTTGTGGCAGGTCTGGCATTCCTTTTAGCCTTGGTAAAGTGTGAAAGTGGAACCTGTAACCTTGAGACACAATATTCAGAACCCATTTGTCTTGGGTGATTGTTTGCCAGTTTTGAGAAAAAAGTGCTAGTTTTCCCCCCTAAGGAGGCTGCCAAAAGGGAAGTGCTTGGCGTGCGAAGGGGGAAGTCATTGGGACTGTTTCCTGTAAGGTTGAGTCTTGTCCTCACCTCCTTTTGGGGTTGAGGTGCCCCACTGTCGTTGTCTGTTAGAGCCTTGCGGTTGAGATCTGCCTCTTGGGCGTTTGTATCTGCCTCTCTGTGGCCTGTCTGACACTGGAAAGGACCAATTCTCTGCTGGTCAATTTCTGCTAAATCGAGGTGGCTGTACCTGTAAGAAATCCTTGACTGTTTGCATAGATTTAGCTTTATCCTCCATTTTCTTTAACACCTCTTCTGCCTCAACACCAAACAAGGTATCATGCTGTAAAGGAGCATCCAATAATTTTGCTTTAACATGATCAGGTAAACTCTGTTCTTTTAACCAAGTATGTCTTTGAATCACAGAACCTGTAACTGTGGCTCTACAAGATGCCTCTAAAGAATCAAAACCACATTGCAGGGTATGTTTTCCCACCTGTTCAAGCATGCAATAAATCCTGCATTTATTTACAGTCAGGAGCTTCTGAGCTTGCAAGCATGTTCTGTTTTAACTGAGCCATTAAATATTGTTGGTACTTAAGCATGTGAAACTGGCAATTTAAAGCCCTTACTGCTAAAGTTGCAGAAGTGTAAACTTTCTTCCCCCATCTATCCAAAGCTCTGGAATCTCTGTCAGAGGGTACTGGATTTTTTGCAATGGAAGCCTTAACCCCTTTTTGGACCCTGGGAAATAGTTTCTGGATCAACAGAAGGGTTTTTATAAAGAAACTTGTGAGAGTCAGGGACTCTATAATACCTATCTGGCTTGGCTGGTGCAGGGGGCAAAGAATCAGGAGATAAGCTGGATTCAGAGAACACATCATCCACAATATCTAGCACAGGCGGAATAGCCAGGGGTCTGTGCTGAGGCAATAAAAGGAAATCCCTGAGACTTTTCTTGGATTCTGAATAATCCTAACTTTCCCAATGGAAATGCTCCCTCATGGTATGTAAAGTTTCACCAAAAGATTAATCCTCAGGAGGAGAGGCTGAAGGGATAGATTCTTCAGCATCAGAGTCCTCATAGAGGGGTAGAGAGTATCCCTGGTCTGAAGAGGAATCAGAAGAAATGGAAACCTGATCAGAGGAATCATAGTCTGCATCCTGCCCTAGGCCTTTTCTCAGGAGGGGGATGGGAACCCCTGATTAGAGTAATGAGGTCTTCGGACATTTTAAGCATCTTTTTCTTAGGCATGGAGGACTGTCCAGGAGAATGCTGTACTTGCTTCTTTGTCTTTAATGGTACTTTTGTCTTGCCTGTTGCTTTAATGGTAAGTTGTGAAGGTCTGAAAACACCCCCAGAAGCCGATGCCTGCTCAGCGGCTCCGGACCCATCTGAGGGATTAGTTTCTGTAGGCCCAATACCTTGAGTTTCCAGAGGCCTAGTTGTCTCCACGTGGGAGTCTGAGGCGGCCTGTGGCTCTGAGGTAGCGGGTGTCGGGGGCTGTGAAAGCGCCTCACTGAGAACCGGCGACTGGCCTAGAAGAGGTTTTGTTGTTGGTTTTGGAACTCGGATGCCTGTCTTTATCCTTGTCTTTGCGTTTTTTCGGAATTGCGGTCGTTGGTTGATCCGACGGCATAGTATAATTGAACCTTCGGCCGAAGTAGTGCAAAGCAAAATCAAAACGTCGTTTTATAGTGCGTTTGTTAAATCTAGCACAAAACCGACAACTAGTGACATCAGGGCCTAGGCATGGAATACAGTAAGAGTGGAAGTCCTTATGAGGTATTTGCTTCCCACAAGAAATACAATTATTAACTTTTTCTGACATCGGTCTGAGGCAAGAAAAAAGTTTCCCCAATGAGGTACTTAGCTTTATTGAAGACTTCGGATCTGAAATTCGACTTCGAAAATCTCAGGAGTCGGCCGATTGGCACTTGCGAACTGCTTCTGCTTCGGGCACCGCGCGGCAAGAAAGACTGAAGAAAATGGCGTCGGATGCATCTTATATACCCCTGGCGCACGGACGTCAGGGAAGAAGCGACAGCAACCGACGCCGGACCAAGACTTTGGAACTCTGGCCGACTGCGGGACCACCTGACGGCAGGATAACCCAAGTGTAATGACTGCAGCAGTGTAACACAATGAGAGACTGGTAATAAATAAGTTACAAGTCAAGGAGACTATGCCATATAAAAAAGCTGAAATTGTATTTATTAAGAGACAACAGAGCTTTTTTTTTTTTTTTTTTTTTCAAATGTACAAGAGTGATGAAACAAAAAAAATGTGTGAAGAATTTTTGTTCAGAATATTAATGATAGACAATATAGATATGAATATGGGTTTACTATCAAACTTGCGAACGACACATCGGCGAATCAATTTAAGCGAAGTCTGAACTCCGAATGCTGAAATGTCAAACACCAATTTTCCAGACTGTAAAATCTCACCCTTCTTGACCCATGTTAGCAATTGCTTTTAGCTGCGGAGTGGTCAGAAATGTTGGTGTCAGTTTTTTTTTTTTGCATTTGAGCAATTCGGCAATACGGACTTCATGTAAATGGGTTGACGATGTGAATAAACGGTAATGTGCAAACACATTTTGATAGTAAACCTATGAATATTATAAGACGATGACGTAGAATATGTAAGGAGAGTAAATAAGAATTTATTTTATGCAATAGGAGTTACTTGGAATGAAAGACTGAATGATATTTTGTTCAATGGAAAATTCAGTTTTGCAGATATATTGCGAAAAATCAGGTTATGTTAGTGGAAGAAAGAGTGGGGGGGTCACAGTTACAGAACAATAATAAGAATGTTATAAGAAAATGTTAAACAGTGAGAAACAGAAGTGTACATGTGTTCTTATAAATATACAAATAATGTTTTTATACTTCATTAAATAAGGGACCACCTGCTCTTTTTGATAAGTGCCGTAG
Source organism: Protopterus annectens (assembly GCF_019279795.1). NCBI lineage: Eukaryota > Metazoa > Chordata > Ceratodontiformes > Protopteridae > Protopterus > Protopterus annectens. The sequence continues at coordinate 62,860,393 of NC_056727.1, read as the reverse complement.
GGTCTTTTACATCCCCCACCAACTCAGGCAATTGTGGTCATGGTTTATCATCTCATCTGAAGGGCAGTGTTGATACTTTGTCTAAACTATTACTATCATCACAACTCTCTGGAACATGACAAATTACTGTACAGGTTCAATATGTTCATTTCTTTCTCCTACACCTCTCAAGGAGAAAATAAGTAGCAATTCTGGGCAGGTCCACTCTGCATGACTTCAGAATATTAAATGTGATACAAGATCGTGGGGACATGGTTTTTAATAATGTACAGATCTCACTGTTTATCTATACATTTTCATCCTGAGTTTATGATTAACCAAGTGAAAGGGACTGCCAATAAAATTTTAGAAGTAGTCAAGGGGCAGGAGGCCACTGCAGGGATATAGATTGTATCCCCTTAGAGGTGGATATGGGATGTTATGGAGAAATATGGAATAGGTAATACAATTAGGAGTGTAACTCAGCATATAATAATAACAGAGTGAGAGTATTATTGAATGGGAGGCTCAATGCAGAAATATACATAAACTGGAGCAAGAAAGTGAAGACCAAAGCCAATTTTGTAACTTGGCCTGTAAGTCAGTAAGTCTGTTTGATTTAAGATTACCACCACAGCGACTTATTTCCGGTAGCACACACACTAGTTTGCTCATTATCTCACACCAGTAATGACAGATGGGATCTTTGTTTTACTAATTTGGTGGTAAGAGATTCCTCACTGAATGGGAACAGTTCCCCCTCATAAGGCCATGGCTATTTGACATGGTATCTTTCCTCTAAATAAAGGTTAGCTGCTCCCCAATTTATGGTGCTTACCTTATTTCTAAACATCTCTTCCTAATGTTGATGAATTAGTAGAAGACACCTTAAAACAATTCAATAAGACCCATCAGGCACATCCCACTGAAATGCATTTTAAATGGGATGCAATTTAATGTTACTCTTAAATGATATCCTTGCAGAAAAAACTGTTCTGAACAATATTAAACACAAACTAAGTCCTTGCCTTGATGAACCATTGCACAGGTTCATTCAGATTACAGACTTTGTACAAAAACTGAAGGACAAGAGTTTGAGAATTTTAGATTATAAAACAGCAGCAGCTATAGAAAAGCTGCAAGCAAAATTTTACTCAGGAAACCCCAAATGTTTACAGGCACTGGTAAAAAGCAATTAAAACCTGTGGCTAGGAAAAGGCTGACTGGGATGCAGCAATCCTCAATTTCTGAGCCCAGCTGGATTATCAATTTTGTACAGGGAAACTTGAGGGTCAATCTGATCTTTCTTTGAGGCAGACATTTAGTCTTTTTTTTTTTTGAAGGACTTGAATTACCTGTCTTACCACATCAGCTTTCAGACAAGATTATACTTCTCTTCGTTTTGCATGAGCAGGAAACAGTAGCTCATACACTAGAGACCTGTTCAAACCATGCAGTATGTTGGCCTGATGGCAGAACTATTTACAAGAAATTGTGGTGTCTACTAAAAATGACCAGTATGCAAGCGACATCATAAATGGCTCCCTATCATGGAAATCAGTTCTCACATCTATGGTCCTAAAGCGAGGGATGAGTAACAGATAATTATAGGCCCATATCTATTTATAAATATGATTACAAAACTCATCTGACATTGTAAGCCAATCCTGATCAGTGCTTATGCACAAAAGTTTTATCACAGAACATTACACATTTGCTATGAGCAACACAGGGAGACTTCCTGGCAACCAGATGACATAAATCTGTGCCTGGATACTAGGAAGGAATTTGACAGAGAATTCTGAGCATACTGATTTGTAAATGGTTCCGGTAATTTTACCTTTGTAACATGGGTCTTTCGCATGTGCCAAGACTGAATGATTTCATCAAATCCTGTCTTTAGATGCGACACCAAACAGCACTATCAATTCCCCTTAATTATACAACCTACCTATAAAGTCGCTTGCTGATAAACTTAGGGAATTATTTCTTAATTCAGAGAGAGGTCTGCCTATTCCCCTTAGATATTCTGCATATGTAGATTCTGACCTTGTGGGATCCCTTAGTAATCTGAAATTGATACTTTCAGCTTCACAGTTCTTCAAATATTTCCAATCACGAAATTAACTTTAGAAAGTCACTACTTTTATATACAAGTTTCCATCTACAAATCATGGGTTTTGATTATATTTTTTTTTAAGCTAAAATGGACTAAGAATGCCATAAAGATCTTAGGGATTCGGACAGCACACATGGTTAAAGCTGTGAAAGAAATGTATGCCAAAAAGCTCACAGAACTAAGAGCACGGTATAAAAAGGAATAATCAAGCACATGGTTTTCTCAAAATTACATAGCCAAGTAGTACTTCATTAGTTTCCAGTGGCCTCAATGATCATTCCTGGGATAGAACTTTTCAAGATGACTGGGAACCATCTCCACCTTCTTATGGCATCCATTCAAACAAAGTGAATGCTGACAGGATGTGACAGATCAGATGGAGTAGGGCTGCAGGTCATTAGTCTGCAAAAATATATTTTATCGCAATTTGCTACACTGTGTTAGCTAAATGAAGCTGCATGGTTATGGTTAATCCTAGGTGAGCCTCTTACCAGGGAAAACAAATATAGTAGAGCAACAGGATTTGTACTGTGCAGAGTCAGAAAAAAATGGCTTACAGATATCTGAAGGGGTATGATATTCTCCAAGATTCTATTCTGGTTCACAGATGGTACTGCAAGTGTTTGCCAGAAAAGTGTAAATTCATCCTCCTTCAAAACAGCTTTATGTATTTATTTTATGTATTTATTCATCCTTTGACTCCCACTAGGGTACTGGCATCTTTTCAAGGGAGACCATAGGTGGTATTATACTATACAAGAAATGTGGCCAGGACATTGGGAAACTTTAATCTTTTCAATAGGTACAGTGGGCTCTTTTACAGCCACATGAACTACCACCAACTGAAGCATACAGAATCTCAGTTTGACATCTTGTCAAACAGCACACTCAGGAGTGCAGTACCCTATAATGATGCACTGTAGTATCTGCAATTTGAAAACTAAACCAATCACCTGGAGTTGGATGACAACTTACAGTCTTCTGGCCAAACAGCACCCAAAGGCAAGTGTGCTACCTGTTGAGCCACTGATTTTGTCCATCAGAAGTCAAAAGAACTTCTAGAGTAGAGGTCGCCATGCATTTAATGAGCATCCTTGCAGGCTTTGGTGAGTTGACTGTAACTAGCTCAGAACCTGAAGCACAGGATCCTCCTGGACTGACTATCTTGTATAAATAGGCATCCCTAAAGAGCACATCAAGTCTCCCTCCTGCAAGAATGGGGGAACTGACTACACTGTTATCTTAAACTGTTTTTCTTCCATACTAATTTAGGGTCACTTAGATCCAATACAAGTCTGTGGTAATATGCCTTCTTGGGAATGAAAAAGAACCTTTAACAAACTATGGGTCCTTTTTTATCTGGTGTAACCTTTTGGATTACTCTTTCTGATAGGAGGCATCATATCTTTAAATGGCTTCTTGTCTCTGATGTAGCAGAACGTCTGAAATTAAGGATGCTGTCGGGGGGGGGGGGGTATAAAGTAATTTTTGGCTTCTAGATATTAATCTCCCTGATCCACTTATCTTGGATAATGACCAGCCGTGCATTAAGGTGCAGGCAGATCTGAACCCTGGCTGCCTCCAAGGTAGGCTACAGTCTGGCATGCCCTCAGAGACTGTACAGCTGCCTCCAAAGGCAAGACTACTGAATCCTAGATTTTACAACAGCATCTACCATTGGTGCACATCCCATTCTACAGCCACAAGTGACCAGGTCAGCTTCTATCAGAAAGCTGCTCAACAGGTAGCTATTGCTTCAATTTAAACCACAGATTCCAAACACTCTTCCGATTACAAGAAAACCTTTGAGCATTTTTCTTTCTTTCTTTCTTTTTTTTTTTTTTTTTTTTTTTTAACAACTCTTCCTTCACACGAGGCCCAATTTATAATGAATATGGGTATAACAAAAAAAAACTTTAAAGTGGTCCCATACAGTTAGTGTGTCAGCAAGGCATGGAAACAAATGGTAATGCCTGACTCAGCTACTCTAGCAGCTCCATTCACCTTGTTATTCAGTTGCATCAAGGTTAAATTAACTATCTGGGAAAGTAATCTCCTTCAAAAGATCCAATGGGGGCAACCTGTCCAGTGTACCTAGCATAATGAAACTTACTGATGACGGTCATTTAATTCAAACATGGACAAGAAAGTGCCAGACACATAAATACTCTTTCTAAAGAAGTTTAATGTTCTAGACTCCTTATTGGAGATGAGAAACAACGCTATCCTTGAAAGGTGTTTTTTTTTCATCCATGATAACTGGGGGGGGGGGGGGGCAAGAGAATCTTGTTAGATCTCCTACATACAACAGCCACCAGCTTTACCTCTTGTCAAGTCTTCTGTATGATAAGCTCAACTATGCAGTCCGCAGGAGGGGAGGTTGATGGGGCTTTGAGAAAAGTATCCTGTAGAATTTCCTCATTCAGGGTGAAAGTACTGGTTGGCCATGACCCTCATTAACTCATCAATTATAGAATTTACCCTAATATGGGGACAGAGGACTACTGGGGAAGCCTCCCCATCTAGGTCAACAGCGGAGGTGGGGGGGGGTTTGAGGTGCTTCCTTTTACACCTCCTTTTCCAAAGACCAATCAGGGTGGAGGAATCTATAAAAGTATACATTGATGTGACCTTCTGCAGCAGTCTGCTCTCTTGCCTCCAGGTGGAGAAGATGATTGGGTTAAAGCACTAGGGTTAAGGGCATCCAAGTGTGTAGCCGAACATAGAACACACACTGAGGTTGCCTGACTATCACTTCTTGATCCTGTACAATTGGCAATGAGTCACATGGTACAAAGCACGGTAGTAGTCTCGTTATTACTGGCTCCTAAGTACTCACATCAACGAAGACATTCTGGCTCTCATGACTAAGATCAACAATAGTGTTGAGGAAGTTTTTGGTGATAAGTAAACATGTAATGACATAGTCAGTGCTGGCACTGGTCTTAAGGGGAGTGGGGTCAAAATTACTGTCAGTGACCCAAACCACAGTAACCTTCAACACCACAGCACATAATAGGCACTGTTTGGATAGGCTTTAAATTATACATCCAGATCAACTGACTAGCAATAGCCTATGAAAGGCTCAGAGCCAAAGTTACTGTTGCAAACGGAAACAACATTGGCTCAAGGTTGGCATTCATGTCAGGGAAGGAATTGACAATGGTGCAAACTGTTCTGAAACAGCAAGCACCAAGAAAGGGTCTGGGGAAGGAGCAGTAGTAATAGAATAGAGAGGTCCTTCTATTGTCACCTTAGAATAAAGGTGGGGGGGATAGAAATCCTATCTTACAGCCCTTGTCACTTCTCCAGACCTGCACAAATTGTAGGGCTGCAAACAAAACTATTTATCAATCAATTTATTAAACATTTGTTAACTTGGTAAGCAAACTATTCCGAGGACTCTTTTCAGCCATGGACAGTGCAGTGCAGGCAAGGACAACAGACAGACTATATGCAGAACGGAATGTGTACAAATTACACATGTACAGTATAAATCACTATCATAAACAGAGTGAATGTTAAAGTCAAACAAGTAATAAGAATAAGAATGTATGAAAAAGGTAGAAAAAATTAACTTCAGAATAAGCACTGGCTTCAATATATAAGAAAAGAGTGTCTGAAAGGCAGTCACAACAGGACTGAGACATGCAGAAGCAGTGAACTCCCTGAATCTAAACTAGCTATTTAACAAACAGATGTAGACAGAATTTACATTTGTTACTTAACTTTATGAACTGAAGCTTAAGATTATTATAGGATTAAAAACAAATAAAGATATAAGTGGCCCCCACAACCATGGGTCAAAGTACATCTTAACAGAGTTAAAGTTAAGGTTTTATATTGGTTGCAGGCAGTGTTAAGTATCAGAAAAGATCTAGTGGAATAAATGGATCCAGATGAAATGTCCTGGAATCAAGGAAAATTAGTGACTCTTCCTAGAACAGACCTCTACCTGCAGCACTTTTGATACTGAATGAGAAGACCTATCTGAAACTCTGAATTCTTCCTCTCATCATTGTGCTTCCTGTTTTCTTTCGTATGGTTAGAGCAAAGCGAGTCATTGGGTACCAATCCCTTTAGGATGAGTATTTTTTTCTGCTGCAATGTAGCATCTAGGTGTTCCACCACCAGGCACAGCACACAAAGTGAGGGGTGAAGGTTTGCCCTGAAGGGAAACACTATGCCCGCACTTAGTGCATTCTACAAAACCAGAATTCTTACCCATAATGTCAACAGAATTAAAAAAAAAAAAATCGACTACTATCAGCAAATCAGAACTTCACATTAACCACAAAATGCAGCTAAATGCCAGAAAAAAAAACCTAAGCATAAGCATTTGGTGGGCAACAGAAGCAAAACAATAAGTACTGACAGGAATCACAAACTGCAAATTAAACTATCTAGTCTGAAAATCTGTGAAGTGGAATATTCTAAAAACTGACATGGTCTGACCTAAAATGAGGATAATCTCTTTTTTTTGTAACTTTGCATGCGCTGAGTTTCTTTCTTGGCATAAACACTAACATGTCGACATTTATGTTACTGACCTTCGACCTTTTGTGGTTGACATTCATGCCAATCCTGTTTATTTGTCAACCAAAGTAAGCATAATCCTACAGATAGATATAATCTGTATCATGGAAATTTGAACGTACTTCACTTAAGCCAATATGCCCTATATAATTACTGTGATCACAAAGAAAATCACCCTGTTGTTTATAAATGCGTTTTTCATACTTAAAAATGTTCTCCCAAATTACAACCGTTTTCTTTTAAAGGCTTTAAAAGGTTGTAATCTTGCTGGAAATGCTCATCATTACAGTTTTACATAACTATATTTGACTGCTGTTTTATGTTTATGTAACACAACTGTGAAAATAGACATGTCCTAATGCAGCTAATGATAAAAGAAGATAAAATTAAAGCATATCTGAAGCTTACTGACTGTAAACTTTCTATAACTGCTAAAACTGTTAAAAGTCATAGGTACAGAGATTGCAGTAAACCTTCTAACTGCAGTAGTAGGTCCAGAAAGCCAATGTTTTTTCTAATTGTTATCAATGTATTTAAAACTACTTAATTTGTGTTTTGGTGTTCAAGTGCCCATCATCTTGTATATTAAACTGCATTGCTTATATGTTACTTCAAGTCATCATCTTCTTTCGGCTGTTCCCGTTAGGGGTCGGCACAGCGGATCACCTGTTTCCATTTCTTCCTGTCCTCTGCATCTTGCTCTGTCACACCAACCACCTGCATATCCTCTGTCACCACATCCATAAACCTTATCTTAGGCCTTCCTCTTTTCTGGTTACCTGATAGCTTCATCCTTAGCATCTTTTTCTCAATATACTCAGCATCCCTCCTCAGCACATGTCCAAACCAACGTAATCTTGCCTCTCTGGCTTTGTCTCCAAACCTTCCAACCTGGGCTGACCCTCTAATATACTTATTCCTAATCCTGTCCACCCTTGTCACACCCAGTGCAAATCATCTTTAACTCTGCCACATCCAGCTCAAACTTCTGCCTTTTTGTCAATGTCAGTGTCTCCAACTCATATAACATAGCTGGTCTCACTACCCTCTTGTAGACCTTCCCTTTCACTCTTACAGGAACTCGTCTGTCACAAATCACTCCTGACACTCTTCTCCACTCACTCCATCCTGCCTGTACTCTCTTCTTCACCTCTCTTCCACACTCACCGTTACTCCTAACTACTGACCCCAAGTATTTAAACTCATCCACCTTCGCCACCTCTACTCCTTGCATCCTCACCATTCCTCTAGCCTCCCTCTCATTCACACACATATATTCTTAGTCCTGCTGACCTTCATTCCTCTTCTCTCTAGAGCAAATCTCCTTCTCTCCAGGGTCTCCTCCACCTGTTCCCTACTCTCACTACAGATCACAATGTCATCTGCAAACATCATAGTCCATGGGGACTGCTGTCTGATCTCGATCCCCAGTGGCTGGGTTGCTTATAAGTTACTTCAAGTACTATTCAATAATGAAAGCTTACTGCTGGTGTTTTATTTATTAGTTAAAGGACAGACATACAGATCTGGTGATGCAGTAACTGTTGACTTCCACATTCTGAAGTATGACAGCTTCAGCATTAGCTACTTCAAATGAAATCATGCTATCCTATTTTAAAAGTGGACAGTAACTGTGTTACTGGTATGCCAGATGGGTGTAGCTGGGGGCATTTTTTACCATAAAGACAGTAAAAAGAGACTACATCAATAGAAATGTTTCATTACCTCCTGTAATACACTGTCTAATTATATGCACAATTATACAGGTCAAATTTCTATTACTGTTGGTAAAACGGCACTAAATGCATTGGGCTGATAGTACGGCAAGTGAAATCCTGGGAAGCTGGTGATTGCAACTCCAATCTGCAGCTGTTCAGTATAAAGCTCATTTGGATCTGGCAGATGTTGACCATAACCTGGTTTAGCAGTGTACATTTGCCACATACTCTTAAGGTAACCATGCTCTCATACCACACACTAAGGCCAGCATGTCACACACAAATAATTGGAGGCAGCAACTGCAGACCACACCCTGGCCATGACTACATATACCCCCCCTTTTTTTTACTAAAAAGTTGTAAAATCATTTAAAAGCACTTAACATAATAAACTTCTTGTAGCTCTTTTGAAATCAGTACTTTTGTTTCTTACAGCTGTATAATCTTACCTATTGCAATTCTTCTCACGGTGGCACCACGTGTGGGTTTTTCCGGCTCAAGAACCCAAGTCTTTTCATCTATTTCATCCATGATATCCCAAAATTCTTTCAATGACTCCAAAGCTGCCAAGAACTGGCTGTGAATGTATATTAAGGAGCCCTGTAAAATGATATGTTGAGTATATCAAATACCTGAACACCAACAAAAACAGTGAAAAATTAAATACATAATACTCAAACTAACTTATACCCAACTGTCAACTACATATTATTCATGTCTTGTTTAGTGCTATGGTAGATTCAGTTTCCAAGTAAGCATAACCATCATGCACAAGAGAAAATAAAAACCTGCTTGCTAGTACAGAGATAACTTGCATGCAGTATTAAATTCCCTTTTTGATTTACTTACTTAAGATGCTGTATATGTTGTTACTACCTTTAAAACAGTTTAAAAATCAAATGAATACGCAAACAAATGTGTTTAATGGGGAAACCTCCTCTTAAATTTAAAGCCATCTTGTATAAACCTAATGCATGAATGCACACATACCATACCTCTCAACATGAAAACATCAAAAATCTGGACAAGGCCCATGAAAAATAAGTACAAAACTGTACGATGATTAACATAAAATATGCATACATATTTAACCCCTCCCACTCCAGTGGAATTGTGGGATACCAGATTTCCAACACAAACTGAAGAACACACAAGCAAAATATGGCAGAGTCCCCAGTGTCCCATTACCTGGCTATTTTGCCCAGTTACCATAATGTGCACACTATTTTACTTTTACAATGATTATTTGGATTTTAAATTTACATTTTATAGCACAATGCACAAACACTAATAGACATCTGCTAAACAAAGCAATACTGTCTCACAATGAAACAGACTTAGCATTAAAATTTCTCTGCCGCTGTGTGGAAAAATACTGAAGTCAACATATTTTGTATTCTGTATTTAAAGGGTTAAGCAGAAAAATGTTCACTGCGTGCAAACTGAAATGTTCTGGAAAATGTTGATCACCGAGGAATGCAGAAGTTAATCTGAAACTGCTGATAAGAAAGTTAATGGTGCAAGAATAACTGTGGTACTGGCTGGTAAAAACAAGTAATCAAACTATCACTTCTAATGAATGTCCTCTGTGCTACGTGTATGTACGTGCAGGAGGGTCTATATAAGCAGAACTCAAAGTACAAGTAGCCAGACTAATCATGTAGCAGGTCTCCATGCATGTAAAATAAAGCTGTTTTACTTGCTTACAAGAACTTGGTGTGATTCTTCCAGAATATGTTAGAAGAGTAAAATCTTTCGACATAACTGGCGCCCAACGTTAGGGCGGCCCCTGCACGGCACGAATCGAACAAAGAGAGGCTGAAAACCTGCGCAGGTGGAGAGAGATCAGGCTCTCCTCGAACGAAAGACCTCCGACTGAAACAGGTCGAAATTAGAGGCCAGTCACTCTTTCCAGATTCAATCCGTGAGGTGGCAGCGAAATAGGGCGGAGGAATCACAAAGGTAAGCAAAACGCTATTTTTTTTGTTGTTTCTGATTGGAATTTTTGTCTAAATTTTAAGGGACTAGTCAAGGGAGAAATTTAATTTTCTCCAAGTATAAGGAGTATATGTGAATAAATTCCATATACAAGAGATCTCAGGAACAGGAATAGTTTCTCTTAAGAGAAATGGGAACAGGAACCAGTTGCGTCAAAGGTGACGACAATCTGAAGATAAAAAGTTTATGTTTGATTTACACCCAAAGAACGTAAAATATTTAGATAAATGGAAAAAAGATCATGGGTTTAGTGGATGTTTACATAAGTCAGAATGTCAAAATCTAGTAAGATTACTGCGCAAACAGGCAGGAAATAAGACAAGGAATCAAAAGAAGGTGGGGTTTCCCCAGGCACAGAAATGGCTGGAGGAAGCATAAGAGACATAGGGAACAAAAAAAAAAAAAAAAAAAAAAAAAAAGGGTGTGGTAATTCAAGTGAAAGAGATGTGTACTTTGTTAAAAAGGAAGATAGTAAAACTTCCAAGTGTGTAGAACCAGAATGCAGACTCTCATAGATAAAACAGAAGAACATTGGAAGCCCAAGGCAGATTGGACTTGCATTAATCAATGCATTCAATCAGATGATGAAACCGTAGACAGTTATCTACATCGTCTCACACAATGTTTTGATGCTCATAGTGGGTTGATTAAGGCAGAAAATCAGAAAAATGACTCGCCCTATAAACAGCAATTGAAAAATGCATTCCTAAAGGGCTGCAAGACAGCCATTGGTAACTTTATACAAAAGCATATGATCACACACAGGACAGCACGTCTACAGCCCCTTATGGAGTATGCTAGACATGCTGAGAAATACCTGAAGAAAAAAAAAGATAAAAAAGCCCAGACTTTTACAGTTAGTAAAGATGGAACTTTAATGTTAGTTCAAGGTTCCGCAAACCGCGGAAGAGGGCATGGCAGGGGAAGAGGACAAGGACGGGGAGACGCAAGTCATTCTGAGGATTTCGAAGGTAGGCAAAAGAGGGGGGAATGTTTTAAGTGCGGTAAGAAGGGACATTTCGCCAGAGATTGCAGAGGACCGGAGAAACCGATGGTTGCTTCCGGTGGTACCACATGACTATATGACGGTCAAAAAGACGTAGATGGAGGATATGAGGAAGAAGAAGAAAGTGAGAATGGGGAAGTAGGTACAAGTGAAGATGATGGGTGGGGACAGGAAATGGCAGAAAATGAAGAATATCAAATGGTAAATCTAACAGAACTAGCATCAACTATGCAATTGGAATCCCAACCAGTGATCACATTGCAAGTTGAGGGCCGAGACATAGAATTTCTTTGTGACTCAGGGGCTTCACGAACGTTAGTCAGAAGTACTGCCATATCATCCGATGTTACCTCGGATGAATATGTGCTTGTAAAAGCAGCAAATGGTCATATTTACAAAGAGCCATTGTCCAAACCTCTGTGGTTTACCGACCCAGAGACGAACCAAACCATACGGTTCCGAGTAATAACTTCAAAAATCTGCCCAGTAAATTTACTAGGAAGAGATTTAATGCAAGTGTTCGGCATAGCAGCCGTCCCAACCTCCACTGGGATGGTGGCAAGGAGAATTGACCCAAATAGTGCTTTTGAAAGCTGGAGTATTAATTCCGTGCACAGACTCACCATGTAATACGCCCTTATTTCCAGTAAAAAAAAAACGGATGGGACATGGAGGATGGTACAAGACTTACAGGCAATAAATGCCGTAGTGGTACCTCGGGCCCCCATGGTCCCGGATCTGTCTATTCTGCTGAACGATATCCTTCCAACGGATAACTACTTTTCTGTAATTGATATCAGAAATGCCTTTTTCTCTATTCCCTTGCAGGAAGATAGTAGATTTTGGTTTGCATTTACGTTTATGGGCAAGCGTTATACCTATACCAGGTTACCGCAGGGATACTGCGAACGTCCGACCATCTTCTCACACAAGAGATGTCCACCAATTTGGCTCAGTTCCAACCCGCCCAAGGGTGCCACCTACTGCTGTATGTGGATGATATCCTCCTGGCCGCGACTACGGAAGAACTCTGTAAGTCCAAGACTATTCGACTACTACACTTTCTGGCACACGAAGGACATAAGGTAAATAAGTCTAAGTTACAATTTTGTAAATTAAAAGTACATTACCTGGGTTATACTATCTCTGGGAAGGGCAGGCGATTAGATGACAGTAGAAAGAATGCTATTTTACAAGCCCCCATGCCAACTACAAAAAAAGAAATGATGTCCTTTTTAGGCATTACGAACTTCTGTCGTAGTTGGATTTCCAACTATGCCGAAGAAGTGCACCCGCTATCAGACTTAATTTTTGCAATACCGATGGCGGCAAAAGATTTGCTGCACTGGACAGACAAGGCAGTACAGGCATTCATTAGAATCAAGCAACTGATAGCTGGGTCAGCGACATTGGGGTTTCCAGATTACAGTAAGACCTTTATACAGACTGTAGATTGCAAGCAGGGATTTATGACATCTGTTTTAATGCAAATGTATGGAGATAAGTTAAGACCATTGGCATTTTACTCTAGTAAATTAGACTCAGTAGCACAAGCATTACCACACTGTGTGCAAGCAGTAATTGCAGCCGCTTTGGCGGTACAAGCGTCTGCCACGTTGGTATTGTTCCATGATCTTACGTTAAAAGTCCCGCACTCTGTAGCAGTCATCCTTCTGCAGGACAAGTTAACATTTCTGTCACCTAGCAGACATTTATCTTGTATGACTACGCTGTTATCACAGCCACACATGACAATTGAGAGATGCACTACCTTAAATCCAGCAACATTGCTACCCGTTGCTGAAGACGGTATCCCGCATGTATGTTTAGATTTCATACATTCTAAAGTGCTACCAAGACCGGATCTTAAAGATTAACCCTTACTACATGCGGACTGGACATTGTTTGTAGATGGGTCAGCACGCAAAACAGAAACAGGCACCACGCAGGTAGGGTATGCAGTTACTACTGCAACTCAGATAATAGAGGCAAGACCACTCCCCGGGAACTTATCCGCTCAAGCAGCGGAACTGATTGCTGTGACAAGGGCATGTCTCCTTTCGAAGGACAGGAATGTCACTATCTATACAGATAGTCAATATGCTTTCTCTACGGTACATGTGTTTGCTCAGCAATGGAAAAATAGGGAGATGGTTACAACCTCGGGAAAAGATATCATGCACAAAGAACTAATCCTTGAATTACTACAAGCCGTCCAACGGCCACGGGGTTTGGCCATCTGTAAATGCGCTGCTCATACCCGTGCTAAGGACCCGGTATCACTTGGTAATGCCCTAGCAGACAAAGCAGCCAAAGAGGCAGCTATGTCCAGTACCTTTTCACTTGAAACCACACCTACAGAATTACAACCAACAGATAAGTTTGATTTGCAAACCTTACAAGTCATGCAGGAACTTAGCACAGTACAGGAAAAACAACGCTGGACTAGGTATGGTGTTAGACAAAACAAAGGAATCTATGTGGGACCGGATAATAAATATGTTTTGCCTACTAATCTTTTTAGGTATGCAGCACTAGTTGTGCATGGCCCTTCCCATCTGGGCCCTGCAGCTATGGTTAGAATTATCCACCTTACCCTTTGGACCAAGGGTTTCATTGCATATGCAAAACGTTTTTGTCTATCCTGCATAGTATGTGCTAAATACCACGGGGGAGGGGTCAGAGTTGCTCCGGCATCATTTCCAACACCCCCCTATCCATTTCATACAATATGTATGGACTTCATCGAATTGACCCCGGCACAACTAAAGAAGTTTGTGTTAGTGATAGTAGATGCATTTACTAAGTGGATTGAGGCTTTTCCAGGTGACACATCCAGATGCTCAAACAGTGGCAAAAATTTTGGTCAATCACATCGTCCCGCACTTTGGACTTCCTACACGCATCTACTCTAACAACGGCACGCATTTTGTCAATCAGATCATTCAGAAACTGTCTACAGTTTTCCAAATTGAATTGAAACACCATTGTGCCTACCACCCACAGTCAGCAGGGTTGGTGGAATGCCACAACGGCATTCTAAAAGGCAAGTTAAGAAAACTCATGGCCAAGACACATCAGTCTTGGATTACCTGTCTACCTCTAGCCCTCCTTTCCATGCGGACAACTCCCACCTCAAAAGGAGTCACCCCATTTGAGTTATTGTACGGGAGACCTTATTACATCCCGCAGTGGCAAAACTTGTTGCCTGCGGAACGTGAGGGGGGTGAGGAGATAGCATGAGGAAAATGCTGACCAATACTAACAGCTGTTTAATGAATGATTGTTTTTCAGGTTCAAGAGACAACAAAATTACAGAAGTCATCGCAACTCCAACGGCAGTTCGGATTAAAGAAAGGTCCTCATGGATCCACCTAACGCATTGTAAAACATTTTAAGTTAGATAAAAACTTGAGTCCCCCTGGGGAACAAAAAGACAGCAGTAACCATGAAGGACAATAATGAGAATAAGAGAAAATGGTTCTACTGCAATATTTTATTGTTTATAACTATTTTGATTGTAATATTTCTGTTTTGGCCATTTCTGTTTTTTAATGAAGCTAGCCATTCAAAAAGAGACAAACACACCAGCTGGCATCCAAACTTTAATACATATCAAGCGATTAAATATGCATATGCATCCTCAATGAATGTCTCAAATTGTTGGGTATGTACTGCAATACCTACTGTACATAGTGGCTTAATGTTAGGGACAGCCCCTCTGGGAACAAATGATACTTGGAATAATTTGTTGTTTGAAACCACAGAAGTACCACTGAGAGACAAGGTGGTGCTGCCTCTCCTGGGGCGCCAAAACGGAACAGTGTGTTTTCAAAACAGTGGAAAGGTTAAGGTGGGGCTGAGCCTATGTAATTTGACAATAGTTCATAATTGTACCCTAGAAGGGCAGTGTGAAACCAAGTTTGGAGCTATAAAAAAAGACATCAATGTAAATGATACTAGTTTTGTTGAAAAAAATGGTGTATGTATATGGCCTGTTATTTAAGGGGCTAAAGCCAAATGGGAGTTATGAATTTGCAACCAATATCACCATAAAAACGAATGATTGTTATTTTATTTGTGGTAGGAAAGCATATAAATGGTTACCATATGGCTGGTCAGGAAGTTGTTTTTTGGGATATCTGATACCAGCTATCAGACACGCAAATGTATTACCTCAAGGTAATATACGAAATGCACGTTCTCTTAATAAACCTATTAATCCCGTAGGTAATATTGATGCGTCATGGATTTATCACCATGACTTGGCACACGTCAGCAGCAAAGGACTCTCACATATGGACCTAGGCGATGATGTAATTGCTTGGGCTGGTATTTTGCCAGCATATGGGACAGTAAAATCCATCTGGGAACTGAGAAAACTGTCAAAACTGTTAAGAGACTCTGAGTAATGCGACATTTTCAGTGCTAGAATTGGTGACGGACGAATTAACGGCGATGAGAACAGTAGTGTTGCAGAACCGTATGGCGCTCGATTTCACCCTAGCGGCGAAGGGAGGTACTTGCACTTGATAACGAGCATGCGATTCAGAGCCATCTTGAAATAATTCAACAAGTTTCTGAACTGACTAAACCTGGTCCAAACCCCTTGACTGACTTTTTCCAAAACCTTTTTGGAAACTGGGGTTCTGTGTTGATGAACATTTTAATTGCTGTATGTGTTGGTGCAATCATATTTTTGCTGCTTGGCTGCTGTTGCATACCATGTATCAAAATGATAATATCGAAGGTTATCTCTGCCAGTGCTACAAAAGCATATTTCTCTGATTATGAGAAGGTATACAACGTATCTGGGATTGTGTAAAATAAACAGTATACAAAATGTTGTAAGGGGGGAAATGTGGAAAAATACTGAAGTCAACATATTTTGTATTCTGTATTTAAAGGGTTAAGCAGAAAAATGTTCACTGCGTGCAAACTGAAATGTTCTGGAAAATGTTGATCACTGAGGAATGCAGAAGTTAATCTTAAACTGCTGATAAGAAAGTTAATGGTGCAAGAATAACTGTGGTACTGGCTGGTAAAAACAAGTAATCAAACTATCACTTCTAATGAATGTCCTCTGTGCTACGTGTATGTACGTGCAGGAGGGTCTATATAAGCAGAACTCAAAGTACAAGTAGCCAGACTGCTGGCATACTACCATCATGTAGCAGGTCTCCATGCATGTAAAATAAAGCTGTTTTACTTGCTTACAAGAACTTGGTGTGATTCTTCCAGAATATGTTAGAAGAGTAAAATCTTTCGACACGCTGAAACTCACATTCATTGAAACAGCACTGAAACCCACACCAGATCCAAAAACAATACATCTGGTGACCAGCGGTGAATAAAGATTACCTTTGGGCTGTTTTCAAATCATAGGCCCCTTGCACACAAAACAAGAAACATACGTGTGTCCTTTGATACACCTTCTTGACTTTATTAAATTACATTCCTTGTATAATACAGCACACTTACAAGACTTAGAGGGCATTAATTTACTGTTTGAACATTTTTCCAGTAGGCAATGAAACAAAATGCATGAACCAATAACAAAACTGCCCAATTCAGAACATTTTCATCATAAAAGTCTACTTACACACACACACATATATTTTATACATATATATATATATAATACACACACACACACACACACATATATATATATATATATATATATATATATATATATATATATAAATAGAATGACAGTAGTGTAAGTCATGGGCATCTTGCACAGCTTCTTTAACTTATTTTCAATTTCATTTTTTTTTTTTGCTTGACTTACTCTGATTTGTGTTATCAGACCAACTCAACAGCTGTAAATGCACAACAAAATAAACTGGGAGAACTGTATGTTTTAAGATTTCCAATTTTCAGTCCAAGACCAAGTACAGACAGACCCTCTCCTGCATTCATCCTGAAGCATCAAAATTATCATTGTAATTCTGGTGCTGCTGACTAGCCACTCTTGCTTCTCCACTGTCTGCAGTGGAAAAATATTTGATCTTGAATGCTGGAAAATGTACTGTACATGTTTAAAAAATATTTTCTTATAATGCAGCACAGAACATAATAATTCTGATTTTCTGTTCCTGAATTTGGATTAATGATATTTTTTGTTTTTTCCACTGAGGCACAAATGCTCTTGTGCATATTTTCTCACTTCTGTTGTATCTGTAGCTACACCCTTGACTTGTCCCACCCTCCTCCTTTAAAAGTGCAACAACACAGTACAGTATCAGCAATGCATCTACATACTGTGGGAGTAGAACCCACAGCCTTCTGCATCAAAAGCAAGTATTTAACCGGTTATGCTATTAACACTGCAAGCAGATTCAGCATAAGCAACACTAAACTTCTCTTCCCCTGGATCTCTCAGCTCCTTGTAAAATCCACTCAACACTCAACTGTACCTTTCAATTTTGCAGCACAAGAAATCTGGAAAAAGCAAAAATGTATTGGGGGAGGACAAAAGCCCAAAAACCAGGTACACATTTTAAACATTGCTTGTATAATTTTGGAAAGTTGCTAGAATAAAATGCTGCATTACCACCATGCATTTCATTGCCAAGTCTTTAACTCAGGACCCTGTGGACTACAGTCAGAGCAACATACCACTATGCCAAATCAGCAGTTTCCTGAAAGATAGGAAGACAAACTTAAAAGGCTATCATTTAGTGAATTCAGTTCTCACTTCTCACCATAGCCCTCAACCTCTTAGCACAAAAAACCTGGACAAAGCCAATAATGGGGGAATACAGCCCCAAAAACCAGGACAAATTTGAAAAACTTAGCTTATAAACTTAGAAAATTGCTAGAATAAAAGGTTTTGTGTTACCATTTATTTTCTGAAAAATATACAGTCTGAAATTCAAATGCCTGTCATTATTTAGTGAATTCAATCCTTCACTGATTTGCCAGAAATAGCCAGAAAACCACAAATATTATGAGGAATAGAAGAAAAATATGAGGCATAAATGTGAAAGTGGTGGTGGGTAGGGACTTTAGGTTCTTGTTCCCTGTACCCAAGGTACAGGGTTTGAGCCAGAGTACCTCTAGCCACCAGGTATATTCACCCTGGGGCATTTTACACACACACACACACACACACACACACACACACACACACACACACACACACACACAGGGAAATGTTAGCTATGCAAGTGAAATGAAAAAGTGTTAGGGAAACGTTAGCTATGAGGCGAAATGAAAACAGCCTTGCAGGAGTTCCACGAAACAGTAGCTTACCCGCCTTACAGGAGTTCAGTGGCCAGCTAAGGAGTTCCAGTTCCAGAAATGAATGCACATTTGTTCCGTTCCTTCCCTTGGCTTAACTTTACAGCAATCACTTGCTCTGTTCTCCAAAGCAGTAGCTAAGGAGTTGTGGAGTTCCATTCCCTTGTAGCTTGCTGGAAATGAATGCATGCATGTTGTTTGAGCATTCCGACAGGCTGGCAGGCCATTTCACGGAGCTGATGTCATCGTGCATGTGATGACATCAGCTCCAAAAGCCGGGGGAAAAAATTCAGAAATTATGGAGTTCCACTCGGGAATTGTGGCACTCCATTATTTGGACCCCAAAACTTGGCAAAAACAATTTGGTATGGTTGGGAGGTATGACACACACACAGATTTATGTATAGGTAGAGATGTGTGTGCTCATACATCTGAAAGAAAGTTAATGAGTCAACTTTTCATTCTTTTGCTATGCTGTTCCTGTACCATGTGTTGCCACTGTGATGTCGCCAGACTCCTGAGGGATATGAAGCTGTACAGGAAATCTAACTATGTTAAATACTACTATCATCAAATCTAACAAGTCATTGAAAAAGGCAATTTGCACTTTGGGCTGGAAATGTCATGTCAGTGACAAGTAAATATTTTGACCTCCATGCACCAAAAACATACCTTTCCAAAAGGATCCAATTTAAAGCCTTGCTCTCTACAGCAACACTATGGGTAGTCAGGACTAATAGAAAGTCTCAATCTCCTCAGCACTACCCATGGCTTATCAGTAAACATTTCAAATTCTAATGTAACAAATCCTTTTGGAGTTGAAAAGCATACTGTATTACAATCTGCTTCAGACAGAACAAGAATTTTAACAAACAATTCTCTAACCTGGTACAATGTTATCTCCAGTATTTACTGCATCTCTACCAACATTATGTTGGGTGCATGAATTTCATTTCTTATACATACAACAAAAGCAATGCATCTACATACTGTGGGAGTCTTTATTAATCTCAGTTACTTAAATCCTGAGAAGAAAAAGGTGGATTTCTTCTAGAACTGCAGCACTTAAAACACAGCAGATTTATATTTCCATCAAATAGCATTTTTTTTCTAGCAAAAAATTATGACTTTCAGTCAGAACTGAAATGCTATAACCCAGAAGGTACCTGTTGCTTTTTGATGTCAGATGTCCTAGTCAACCATTTGCAATTCCTCAAAATACACTGCAAAATGGAATATGGACCATATGGTATACTGGTACAACCCGATTTCAGAGCAGACAGACAACTTTGACGAACATCAAAATGAGGACAGACCTGCTAATTTTAAGCTTAGCAGGTTCTGCTCAGCATGTACTTCTCAATTACTTCTTTCCTTCTCATACACTTGATCCCAGATGCAGTGGACTGAATGTGCTATCATATATGTTTAATGTTTTTATTTACCTTTTTGTTGACATCTGTGTTACAACTCATTTTATTCCTTATTATGACAAGAAAAGAAATTGCAGATAATCCTACTAAAAACATTTGAAAATACAATGATGGATCTACACTTCAGCTTTCTCCAGTTAGTGCTTGCTTTAAAAAACAGGCAGGATTCCAAAGCATAAAGCCTTCTGTGCTACACTGCATGGTTCTATGGCCACATTAAAACACACACACACACACACACACACACACACACACACACACACACACACACAGTTAAGAGAGACAGAACACTGAGCAGTGTTTATCTAACTGAAGCACATCTCAGTCGAGGAAGTAGAGCTTTAAAGCCAAAGCAGCATCCTGTGGTGCAGTTCACAAAGCTAACCCCATGTACCAAAGTGCGATGCACGAAGATTGACAGAAGGCGCTGGTGAAGCTGTTGTGAGTGCACGTCTAACATGCTGAACTGTCTGCAGAACATAGGCATAAATTAACATTTCTTGCCATTTATGGATCTCAGCCACCCACTGATTAACTTTATCCTTCCACTACAGAGTCAGTATGTGTGCAGAGTCTGTAAGATTAATACTGCTGTAAAGGAAGGGCTCCCTCAATGGAGAGAAAGAGAGATATTAGTCAAAGAAAGATGTAGGACAAACAAGTCAATAATGCAACTGGAATAGCTCAATGATCAAAACTAATCAGAAAAAGCTTTAAAAGTTTGGTTGAATAAAGGTAGAAATGTGAGGCAAAAGGTCACCCAGAAATGGCACATGTTCTAATCATAACACATTTACTGCTGTTACCTATCAGACTGTTGCATTTTTCAACAAAATCCCATACTCAAATACATCTGCGCACCTGGCTAATACACTTGTGTATGAATCCACCAGTGTCCCCCCTTGCCACTCAAGAACACACACTGTAAATCAGGAAATAATGCAGATCTGACATCAGATTACTCGGCAATTAATATAGACAGACATTTCTGCCCAGTTTACCGAAAAGTCCAACATCAACTGCTGAAACAAGAACCAATTTATCCATTACACTATGAGGCAGAGAGCATTCCAGGAGAAAGATAACCATAAGGCTTTTTTTTTAAATTATGTTCATAACCTCAGGGGTAATGTTAAGTAATGTGCCAAGTGAATCATTGACGGCAACTCTTACACCCAGCCTGAAACTATAGCAAACTGTCTGTCCAACAAGTTCAATTCACACTTCTCCCCCACCCATTACCTCCTACCACACCCAAAGAAATACCCAGACCTATCCCCCTACCAGTCATTATGACGAAAAATATCCTTGCTGTGCTTGATATACCCAAAAACACATCCTCCCTGGGTCCCCACAACATTCCAGGATGATTCTTAAATAGCTTAATACAGAATCTATCAGGGCCACATGAAACTCTCTAAAGTACAGTTTTGTACCTACCATAAATGTAGATGTTCAAGTGTTCACACTGCTGCAGTCATTACACTTGGGTTATCCTGCGGTCAGGCGGTCCCGCAGTCAGCCAGAGTTCCAAAGTCTTGGTTTGGCGTCGGCTGCTGTCGCCTCTTCCCTGACGTCAGTGCGCCAGGGGTATATAAGATGCATCCGACACCATTTTCTTCAGTTTTTCTTGCCCCAGATGTCAGGTGCCCCCAAGTAGGTAGGCAATACATATTGCTAATAAAAAATATATATATAAAATAAAAACAATACCTTCAGTTATAAGCAGATACACCACAAAGGTTGTATAGGATAGAAAGGTATAGATAAGTCCAGCTAGGACAGAGGGGATGGAGGGAGGGTAACCTGGACTGCAGCAGTGTGAACACTCTAACATCTACATTTATGGTAGGTACAAAACTGTACTATGTTCATCGTGTTACACTGCTGCAGTCATTACACTTGGGCAGAATCCCAAAGCTAAGGTTGGGTGGCTGGTCTATAAAGAGTTAGGATTGGCTATGAGGCCCTGCAGAACTGCAGTGGCAAATCCTGCTCTGGATTTAGAGTAAAGAGGCAAGTGGTAATGCTTGGTAAAGGTGTGCACTGAACTCCAAGTTGCAGCCTCCAAAATTTCCTTGGTAGGTACTCCTCTGAGAAAGGCTGTTGAAGTGGCTGTTGCCCTGGTGGAATGTGGCCTAATGTTATTAGGAACTGATTTTCCATCCTGTGTGTAGCAGTAACGAATACAGTGTCCTATCCATTTTGAGATAGTCTGCTTTGAGATAGCCTTGCCCTGTGATCCTGCAGCATATGCTACAAACAGTTGCTCAGTTTTCCTGAAAGCTTTTGTTTTGTCCAAGTAGAAGCACAGCTGCCTGTGTATGTCCAAAGAGTGCAGAAGTTTCTCCCCTTTATTCTGGGGGTTTGGATAAAAAGTTGGCAAATGGATGGTTTGAGTAAGAGCCATACTAGATACCACCTTTGGCATAAAGGTAGGGTTTGTCCTTAAAGAAACCCTGTCCTGATGAAAAATTATAAAGGGTTCCACTGCCATTAATGCCTGTAGCTCTGAGACTCTTCGGGAAAAAGTTACTACCAGGAGCAGAGCTGTTTTCCATGATAAAAATTTTAGATCGGCTGTATTGGCTGGCTCAAAAGGTGGCAGGGTCAGTTTTTTCCAAAACGAAATTGAGGTCCCAAGTTGGTATTGGTGCTCTCCGGGGCGGTCTTATGTTTTCTGCCCCTCTGAGGTACTGCTTTAAGCAAGGGATGGGAGAATAGAGGAGGATCCGTGCTGTAATGTGCTGAAATGGCAGAGGCGTGGATCTTAATTGATGAGAAGGGATAGGCCTTTGTCCAGCATCTCAGTTAAGTATTGTAAAATCTGAGGAATTTTGGGACAAGAGGGTCAAGGCTTTGAGCCTGGTTCCAGGCAAAGAATCTCTTCCATTTTTCTGAGTAAGCTTTCCTGGTGCTAGGCCTCCTGGCCACCAAAATGACATCCATAACAGCTTTAGAAAGAGGTATTGCCTGTTTGACTAATGAATTTGCCATGCAGCCAGGTTTAGGGTTTTGAGCTGACCGTGCAGGATCTGATTGTTTTGTTGAGTCAGAAGGTGTGGAATTTGAGGCAAAATCCATGGTGGGCCTTGAGTTAAGTTCTTTAAGATTGGGTACCAGTGCTGGTCTGGCCAGTCTGGAGCAATCAGGATCATCTGTGGTTTTTCTTGTCTGGCTTTTAGGAGTACCTTTGAAAGTAGAGGCAGTGGTGGGAAGGCATATACTTTTAGGTTTTTCCAGCTGAACGAGAGAGCATCCACTTTCCATGCTTGTGTGTGATAAGTCCTTGTGCAGAATTTTTGTAGTTGGCAACTCAGTGGGGAGTCTAAGATCTATGTCTGGGCATCCCCATTTTTGCGTTACCATGCTGAAGATTTGTGGATTCAATTTCCATTCGTGAGGGTCCATGATATTTCTGCTTAGGTCGTCTGCCAGAGTATTTTTCTTTCCTGGCAGGAATTGTGCTTGCAGATGAACTTTGATACATTAGAGCTGTGTTCCACAAGGTCATGGCTTGCCTGCATAGGGGATAAGAATGAGTGCCCCCTTGCTTGTTTATGTACCGCATTACTGTGATGTTGTCTGTCTTTAATAATAATAGTCCTGGATGCAGAAGATCCTTGAAAGCTGTTAGGGCATTTTGAACAGCCAACATCTCTTTTTGATTGATGTGAAGATGCATTTGGTCTGTGGTCCACTTGCCCTGAATGCATTTTCCTGCCATGTGTGCTCCCCAGGCGTAATCCGAAGCATCTGTTGTTAGAGTCTACCTGGCTGTGGGTAGAGTAAAAGGCTGACCCTTGTTTAGGTGACGTGCCTGTGCCCACCATCGAAACTCCTGTTGTAGGCAGGGAATCATTGGTATTACTGCTTCTAAACTGTGAGAGTGTTGAGTCCAAACACTTTTTAGGTACCACTGTAATTTCCTCATATGCAGTCTGGCATATGGTATTAGTAGTATGCAGGATGCCATGAATCCCAGGGCCTGCAGAATTTTTCTTGCAGGGAGATGGGACTTTTTTGCCAGTAAATGAAAATATTGAGTTAGTTGAACTTGTTTGTCTGGCGTGAGATAAGCCATCTGGGCCGTTGTATTTAAGCTGGCACCCAGGAATATAATCTGTTGTGAGGGCACTAGTTTTGACTTCTTTTCATTTACTGTGTGCCCTAGAGAAATTAGCAACCTTTTTATAAACGCCAGATGCTTTACAAGAATGTCCTTTGTCTCTGCTTGAATGAGGCAGTCGTCCAGGTATGGATATATTTGAATTCCTTTTTGTCTGCAAAATGCAATTACTGGTGCCAGGCACTTTGTAAAGACCCTGGGCGCAGTAGATAAGCCAAAGGGTAGTGCAGAGAATTGGTAGTGCATTGTACCAGCTTTGAATCTGAGGTATCTTCTGCAATTCTGTCTGATAGGGACATGCAGGTATGCCTCTTTGAGGTCCAGAGTAACAAGCCAAGCCTTCTTGCCCAGCATGGGTAGAAGCTGCTGTAATGTCAACATTTTGAATTTTGGAATATCCAGGTAAGTATTTACAGTTGAAAGGTCTAGTATAGGCCTCCAGGCCTTGTCCTTTCTGGGGACCAGGAAGAGTCTTGAATAAAATCCTTGTCCCTGTTGTGCTACTTTTTGAATAGCTCTCGTGTCCATGAGGGCTGAAATTTGTTTTTGTGCCTCTGCCCATTTGATTATGTGGCAGGTCTGGCATTCCTTTTAGCCTTGGTAAAGTGTGAAAGTGGAACCTGTAACCTTGAGACACAATATTCAGAACCCATTTGTCTTGGGTGATTGTTTGCCAGTTTTGAGAAAAAAGTGGTAGTTTTCCCCCTAAGGGGGCTGCCAAAAGGGAAGTGCTTGGCGTACAAAGGGGGAAGTCATTGGGACTGTTTCCTGTAAGGTTGAGACTTGTCCTCACCTCCTTTTGGGGTTGAGGTGCCCCGCTGTCGTTGTCTGTTAGAGCCTTAGGGTTGAGAAATGCCTCTTGGGCATCTGTATCTGCCTCTCTGTAGCCTGTCTGACACTGGAAAGGACCAATTCTTTGTTTTCCAATTTCTGCTAAATCAAGGTGGCTGTACCTGTAAGAAATCCTTAAGTGTTTGCATGGATTTAGCTTTATCATCCATTTTCTTTAACAACTCTTCTGCCTTAACACCAAACAAGGTATCATGCTGTAAAGGAGCATCCAATAATTTGGCCTTAACATGATCAGGTAAACTCTGTTCTTTTAACAAAGCATGTCTTCGAATCACAGAACCTGTAACTGCGGCTCTACAAGAGGCCTCTAAAGAATCAAAACCACATTGCAGGGTATGTTTTCCCACCTGTTCAACTGCATGCAATAAATCCTGCATTTCTTTAGTCAGGAGCTTCTGAGCTTGCAAGCATTTTCTGTTTTAACTGAGCCATTAAATATTGTTGGTACTTAAGCATGTGAAACTGGCAATTTAAAGCCCTTACTGCTAAAGTTGCAGAAGTGTAAACTTTCTTCCCCCCATCTATCGAAAGCTCTAGAATCTCTGCCAGAGGGTACTGGATTTTTTGCAATGGAAGCCTTAACCCCTTTTGGACCCTGGGAAATAATTTCTGGATCAGCAGAAGGGTTTTTATAAAGAAACTTGTGAGAGTCAGGGACTCTATAATACCTATCTGGCTTGGCTGGTGCAGGGGGCAAAGAATCAGGAGATAAGCTGGATTCAGAGAACACATCATCCACAATATCTAGCACAGGCGGAATAGCCAGGGGCCTGTGCTGAGGCAATAAAAGGAAATCCCTGAGCCTTTTCTTGGATTCTGAATAATCCTGACTTTCCCAATGGAAATGCTCCCTCATGGTATGTAAAGTTTCCCCAAAAGAATAATCCTCAAGAGGAGAGGCTGAAGGGATAGATTCTTCAGCATCAGAGTCCTCATAGAGGGGTAGAGAGTATCCCTGGTCTGAAGAGGAATCAGAGGAAATGGAAACCGGATCAGAGGAATCATAGTCTGTATCCTGCCTAGGCCTTTTCTCAGGAGGGGGATGGAAACCCCTGATTAGAGTAATGAGGTCTTCAGCCACTTTAAGCATCTGTTTCTTAGGCATGGAGGACTGTCCAGGAGAATGCTGTACTTGCTTCTTTGTCTTTAATGGTACTTTTGTCTTGGCTGTTGCTTTAATGGTAATTTGTGAAGGTATGAAAACACCCTCAGAAGCTGATGCCTGCTCAGCGGCTCCGGACCCATCTGAGGGATTAGTTTCCGTAGGCCAAATACCTTGAGTTTCCAGAGGCCTAGTTGTCTCCACGTGGGAGTCGGAGGCGGCCTGTGGCTCTGAGGTAGCGGGTGTCAGGGGCTGCGAAAGCGCCTCACTGAGAACCGGCGAACAAGCGACTGGCCTAGAAGAGGTTTTGTCGTCTGTTTTGGACCTCTGATGCCTGTCTTTATCCTTGCCTTTGCATTTTTTTGGAATTGCGGTCGTCGGTTGATCCGATGGCATAGTATAATTGAACCTTCGTGCAAAGCAAAATCAAAACGTCGTTCTATAGTGCGTTTGTTAAATCTAGCACAAAACTGACAACTAGTGACGTCGTGATCAGGGCCTAGGCATGGAATACAGTAAGAGTGGAAGTCCTTATGAGGTATTTGCTTCCCACAAGAAATACCATTATTAACTTTTTCTGACATCGGTCTGAGGCAAGAAAAAGTTTCAACGGGTACTTAGCTTTATTGAAGACTTCGGATCTGAAATTCGACTTCGAAAATCTCAGGAGTCGGCCGACCGGCACTTGCGAACTGCTTCTGCTTCAGGCACCGCGCGGCAAGAAAGACTGAAGAAAATGGCGTCGCATGCATCTTATATATCCCTGGCACATTTACGACAGCAACCGATGTCAGACCAAGACTTTGGAACTCTGGCTTTCTGCGGGACCGCCTGACGGCAGGATAACCCAAGTGTAATGAATGCAGCAGTGTAACACGATGAACATCCACAGCCTTTAGTTGGGCTTTGTCCCAGAGGAATGGAGGACTGCAGCAGTCGCCCCTCTGTACAAGGGGGGCCCATCAACTAATCTAGGGAACTACAAACCCATAAGCTTGATCAGTCTTATCCACAAGGCCATGGAGAAAATGATCATAGACCTGATCAATTACACAGGAATTCTCCAAACACTGGACCAGACCCAATTTGGCTTTGTCAAAGGTAAGTCTTGCCTGCTCATTCTGGTGGATTTCTTCAAGAAATTCGCCAGGAACATGAATGAGCATAAAACGGTACATACTGCTTATCTAGACCTGGCCAAATATGAACAGAATCCCCCACTCTGGGATCACAGATAAACTTACTGAGTTGGGCATAAACCCCTACATATTCAGATGGATAGCCAACTGGCTTGCTAGGAGGATACATGTCTGGATAGGTGAAAAACCACTTCTGATAAGAAACCTGTTACTAGCTGTGTCCACAGAGCTCAGTGTTGGGACCTGTCCTGTTTGGTATACAGTTCTCTGAAGTTAAGGCCAATGTTAGGGGCCTCTGGCTCACCAAATTCGATGACAACTGCAAACTGGTAGCAATCTCTGAATTATATCGCTCAGCTGTCCAGATTTTTGCCTTGTATTTTTGGTCCAAAAAAGTTGTGTTTTTCTGGCAAATCACTGAGGATTGAAGTAACCAAATAATGACATTCATTTGAGTTTCAGACTATTTCCTTCAGAAAATGCATGGTAACACAAGTCCTCTTATTCTAGCAAATTTCTAAGTTTATAAGAGCAATATTTAAAACCTGTCTCCATTTTGGGTCTTTGGTTCCCCCATTATTTTAGGCTTTATCCAGATTTCTTGCATTAAGACATTCAGAGGTATGCACGGAATCCCCAAATCAATGTTGACATCCTACAAACAGGGCTAAAAATGACAAACGACTTGGTGCCAAAACTATGGTCTGAGACTAAATACTAAAAAGTGTGCAATCATACCTTTTAGTAAATCAGATATCCCTGAAAAATATAATACTGATCGGACATCCCTAAAAGTTGACCCAGTGGTAAGGGACCTAGGAACACAGATAGTATCCTAAACTTTGACCATCAGGTAGCTACTGTAGTGAAGAAATCCTTCTGTGTAGCTTAACTTATAAGTACAGGCATGGCATCAAGATCAAAGGAAGTCATAGTGCCATTGTACTCTGCCCTCATCAGGCCCATAAGAGTATAATGCTCCCTTTTGCATGAACCTTATCAGGCACTTACACCAACTGAAGTGGCCCCACAGGTTTCTCACTAAAACAAAATACAAAGTGTAAGACATGTCTTATGCAGATCAACTAAAGGCACTATCCCTTTACTCAGTTTTATATTGTTTATTGAGAGGGGATTTATGCCTGATCTACACATTATTCTCTGATCCAGCCCTGATGAAAATATTATATATTAGCAGGAAAAACTATACAAGGGTTATGTGTTCCATGGACCTGAACCTGATATATGGCTCTAACAAAACTTGTTGGAGACACCGATAATATCCCAAAGGCTACCTTGTTTCTGGAATAAATACCCTCATAAAACAAAGCCATTCCTTCACTCTATTCAAAAAGAAATTAGATAAATGGATGGGGAACCATACATTCACTCCTGGGGTACTGCCCATGTCCCTTACGGACAGACACAGTCTGTAAAATGACTTTGGGCCAACACCCAAAGACTCACTACTCTGATACTACCCCATTCCATATCTGGGAAATTAAGGTGCACTATTGTCATATCTTGGACATAGTTGGATAGGCTTTTAAAGGCTCCTGTGTCATTAATCTAGTAATAACTTGTGAAACTATGAACAAGCAAAAAGTGGGAAGGTATCCTTGACCCATCAAGGAGAGACCTCTCAAAATCAACTGCTATGGTAAGAGCTTACTGTTTTAAGTAATAACAAGAGGCTTCCTTATACGGCCCTGTTTAAGCAGAATCCCAAACAATATCATCAGGGTGAAAGGGGCTAAAAATCATCCAAGTCCTCAGATATCAGAGTCCTACACAACTGGCTTACCAAATGTGACCAGACTCCTTAAGCCATGGTTATAAAAATGCTTGAAGAAGGTGGCTAGTAAAGATCAGGTAGGCACAGTATAAATTATTGTAATACAGATATTCTAAAAAGCATGCAGTCAAAGGATGGGTGCAGTGGTGCAGCAGTACCATTGTCGCCTCACAGCAAGAGGTTCTCTGGTTCAATTGTTGGCTGGAATGCCTTCTGTGCAGAGTCTGCATGCCCTCCCTGAGCTCGTGTGGGTTTCCTCCTGGTGCTCCGGTTTCCTCCCACATTACAAAACATGCGTCTGAAGTGTTTTTCCCCGGGCCTCAGCTAAAAATTGGCTTTGTTCAAAGTTGGGCTTTGCCGGTTAACAAATGTTAAATAAATAACAAATATTAAATAAACAAAGACAAATAATGTAGCCATTTTCAGTGGAGGAGAAGGCTTTGACCAGGACATTTATCAATAGGCAGATGGTTAACTGATGTAAAATCAATGCAACTATCAATCCACTTAGAAGACATTTTCTTGGCAAGAGTAAACCCTTACTTCCATGAAGCAAAGAAAACAAACTGGCCAGTTTTCCTGAAGTCACCAAATGTGCTTCAGGTTAACCCCTGAGCTACACCAGTACATTATATATCAGTGGTGTAAAGGTTCATGTCAGTCCTGGTTTCTTTAATAAAGAACACTAGCAGACAGAGACTAGTTCAAGGAAATCAATAAAACTACCTTTGGGGGGTAGTTGTGCATTCATCTTGACAGTCCTATCCTTTTAAAAGATCAGATTTTATCCCCTGCATACAATAGCCTGACACTCTAAAAAGTGGTTACAGAAAGCAATAACCCACCAGAAACAGAATTTTTTCTTCAGCACTAGCAACATAGCCATTATCAAACTGGGAATGGGCAACCCTGTGTACCACAAACTTCAATTACCATTGAGTAAAATGATACCTTTAAGGAAATGCTTAACTAGCTGATGCTGGGACACAACTCTGCACCTAAAGACACAATAGTAATATCAGACATCTACACCTTAACACTCGCCCAGATGGTTCATGTGTCAGAGTAACAGACTCATTTGCAAACTTAACCAAAGTAAAATTGGGCACCACTCCTCACAAACTGAGAATAAGTTTCAACCACAGGCATGAACATGGTAAGCAGAATGCTTCCTGGCAGCCTCAGCTACCCTTGACAAAGGGGGTGGGAACATTTATCCTTGATTTTAAAAGGAGAAGGGTTTCCAGCAGTATTTACAGATCTGATTAAAAGAGCATACACAAGGGTAACGGCAAAAAGATTCCAAGGCAGGTTTACAAGAAATTAGTGAGGAGTACAAAACTGAGATGCCCACTATCCCTACTTTTATTTGTAATATATTAGGAACCTTTAGCAAATCTGGATATATCAATCAGTCGTAAAAGGATACAGTTGGGGGGTATGGAGATGAAAATGGCACTATACGAGGATGAAGTCGTGATGAAACTGTCTAACCCTGAAGAGGATTCAGAGAAACATTCTGAAATTTTTAGGAAGTTTGGGGGTCTGACAGGGTATAAAATTAATGGGGAGAAAATTAGGGCATGGAGTATTAATGTGACAAACGGTAATAGACTATTATAATCCCACTCTGAATGGTGGACTAAAGGGGAAATGAACACTTGGAATCTGGTTGTAGTAGTATGAGGAGTCACTGGCAAAATCTTATGGACAGTCACCGGAACAAAAACACAAACATTTAAGGAAATGGAAACATTTCTACTTCGGAGTTGTGTCAGAGTCCAGGTATTGCATTGGCAAGGAAGTCCTCCTCTTTTGAACTCGGGACAGGCATTTTGGTCGATGGCAGGGAAGGATGAAATTTTTTTTTATGCTTGGAGAAAACAGACTGTGAAGTGGAAAACAATGACACTTTCCAAAGATAAAGGGGATTTGATATATATATATATATATATATATATATATATATATATATATATATATAAAACCAACAGGTTGGTTCGGTTGCAATAAAGGCTATCTTCCCCAATAAATAGTTTGTTTCAGTTACAATCACCACCAAAGCTCCACCATGTAAAATGATTCTTGAATAATCACCGCCAATAGCTCCACAAGGGAAATTCTTTTATTTTAAATAAAATACAGTTAAAAAGAAACAATTTAGCACTTTCGTCTCCCACCGGAGACCTCTTCAGAATCAATTAACCTTGCTCAAATCATTCCTTTTATATAAAAAAAAATATCAATTAATTACAATTAAATTAAATACTGTTAAATAATTAAGGGAAATAAAAGATCATTGGTTGGCCATACTAATCATTCTAATGAGCATTAAAAACATATTCTCCCATAGCAACGGAGAACAGAGATTGCTAAAACCTTTAGCCTGAAAGACTTTACATACAGAAAATGGTGTTTTTTGCATTAATACCACTGATCAAAGGCACAAATACAGGAAAAAAACCCTTCAAAAACAAACCTTGGGGGATAGTTCTAGTGCACTACATAAGACAGTGCCAATAAGACCTCCAAAGTTAAATAAATCTGTACTAAAACTATAATAAAACTATAATAAAACTTTCGACCTTGTTCTGTTGATTATTACGTGTGAAAGGTTAGTAGTATATATGTATATATATATAAATATATAAACAAATTATATAAAACATATATTGCACCAAATATATATATAATAAATATAATAAAAATCAATGATACATATATATATATATATAAAAAATTTAAAATTGTATATAGAAATGTATGTAATGTATATATAAATATAAATATAAATACAAATATAAATGTAAATATAAATATATAAATATAAATATACAAAGAATTGAATATAAAATTGTACTATATCATTGTGAAATATAACTTGTACTATCTAATTATAAAATATAACTTGATATTACTAAAGAACAATACATTGTTCCAAAACCTTGAATTTAAAATTTTATATATATATATATATATATATATATATATATATGTGTATCATTGATTTTTATTTATTACATTTATTATATACATATTTGATGCAATATATGTTTTATATTATTTGTTTATATATATATATATATATATATATATATATATACATATATACTACTAACCTTTCACACATGTATGTAATAATCAACAGAACAAGGTCGAAAGTTTTATTATAGTTTTAGTACAGATTTATTTAACTTTGGAGGTCTTATTGGCACTGTCTTATGGTAGTGCACTAGAACTATCCCCCAAGGTTTGTTTTTGAAGGGTTTTTTTTTCCTATATTTGTGTCTTTGATCAGTGATATTAATGCAAAAACCACCATTTTCTGTATGTAAAGTCTTTCAGGCTAAAGGTTTTAGCAATCTCTGTTCTCCGTTGCTATGGGAGAATATGTTTTTAATGCTCATTAGAATGATTAGTATGGCCAGCCTATGATCTTTTATTTCCCTTCATTATTTAATAGTATTTAATTGAATTGTAATTAATTGATATGTGTTTTTTATATAAAAGGAATGATTTGAGCAAGGTTAATTGATTCTGAAGAATTTCCCTTGTGGAGCTATTGGCGGTGATTATTCAAGAATCATTTTACATGGTGGAGCTTTGGTGGTGATTGTAACTGAAACAAACTATTTATTGGGGAAGACGGCCTTTATTGCAACCGAACCAACCTGTTGGTTATAAGTATTTCGTGTTTTGAATATATATATATATATATATATATATATATATATATATATATATATATATACACACACACACACACACACACACACACACACACACACACACACACACGTATAAGGGTCTACTTCAAAAGAGAGAATGCCCACTTACCCAAATCCAAAATGAATGAGATGATATCACTGAACTTGCAAAACACTGACACCACACACTACCGAACTGTTATGGTTGGCCAACATTGGGAAATTTGCCACTTTCTCCACTGTAGTATGATCCCGGAGATGGTATATTTAGTTGGGGGGTTTGACATAATGCATTTTGTCTTTTGTATGTTGGACGACCACATGTTTTCCTTGTTCGGTGATGTCCTAACTCTATTTTGGATATTTGGGTATTCATTCTTTTGAAGTAGAATACATATTTACACAAATTTGAAGGCAATTCAGTTATTGTGGATGGTGACAAGCTGGGAAAAGGAAGGTTGCACGAAATGGCAACATATACTGACAAAGAAGAATACCTAGCCAAACCAATGGGATATATCAGAAGCAACATGAGGAACAGACACTCAAATCCAATCTCCCAAACTTAAATACAGTTTGAGAGCAGCAGTAAAGATATTTCAGACCAGAGAGTTAAAGCTCTGGAGACAGGATAGCTTGACAATTGGAGGCAGGCTGGGAGATGGAAGAAGGAACTCACCAAAGAGATAGAGGCAGTTAAATACGGAAATAAATAAAATACTGGGAGTGGTTAATGGTTGGGAATAGACCAATTAAATAAATTCTCCAAGCATATTTTCTGGCATATAAGCAAAAGTTATGTACTTACCACAACAGTAGATCTGGTTGCCTGCTTCCAACTTTCCTCAATGGGTGGGTTTTCAGATTGAATTCCGATCTGACTTCATCCATTTGGATCCAGTGCTCAGGCTCCTCCCCACAACCTCCCTGCGATGAGAGAGATAACTCAGATGAAGTTTTTCCTCATACCAGTGTACAGGAACATGCCTCTAAAACCTTATGTCACATAGTAAGAAAAAACAGCTGCCAAACTTAGAACTTGAAGAGTACATGATCAAGCCAAGGTAGCCAAGTACAGTCACTCCAGGAGCCAAGGGAAAACTCAATGAAGTGGGGAGGAGGGTAGGGAAGTTGAAGGAAGATGGAAGCAGACAAAACAGATCTATTGTTATGGGAAGTGCGTAACTTTTTTATCCGATGTTCTCTCTTCCATCCATTATTCAATAGAGTCTCCAGCTACTAATACACTTGGTAGGACTCCTGAAAGAATATTTTGGAGCACAGCTAAAGAAAAGGAGGCTCTTGAATTGCTAAGTCCAATATGTAGTATGAAGTGAAGGTATGGATATTGGACCAAGCAGCAACAGCACAAATATCATCGAGCAATACTCTGGAGAACAAACCAGCAAATGTAGCCACAGATCTAGTTGAGTGAGCCTTAGGGGATCTGGGTATAGATAAACCCTTCTCTATGTAGACATGACAGATGCAATCAGATAACCCCCGCAAGAGAGCATCACTTTGGATACCCCTTTATCCAACTTGGCTGAGAAAAAGGAGAAATAACGGATCAGTCTTTCTTAGCACAATGCAAATTGAAATAAAACTGGTGATGTACAGCCAGCAAATGTAACATGTATTGACCTTTGTTGGTAGAATGATTGAGAGTTGATTCAGAAACCACCTTTGGAAAAAGGAATGATTACTTCTTGCCCTTGTGGAAAAACAGATCAGGTGGCTTACTAGACATAGCATGCACATCCAAAACCCTCCTGGCTGAGGTGATGGCTACCAAAAAACAGTCTCCCCATGGCAAGAATTTTAAGTCAACTTTGGCTGCAGGTTCAACGGGGGGGGGACTAGTTAAGGCCTGTAAGAGAATGGTAATGTCTCAAGAAGGGACAAGATCTCTGAGTGGGGGTCAAATAAAGAAAGCACCCCTAAGGAAAGCTTTAGGCAGCCTAAGGGAGGCAATGGAAGAATGATCCCTAATATGGAATATGGAGACAGCTACTAGTTGCATTTTAACAGTGGAGTAACTGTCTCTGCCATGATAGAGTGATGCCAGAAAGTCCAGAATGGCTGGAGAAAGAGCTGAAAAAGGAACTAGGCTTTTTCTGGAAGCCCAAACAAAAATCTTTTCCACTTACTTTTATAGATTTTCTTAGTGGAAGGTCTTTGTGAAGAGGTCAAAATATCAACTACTTGAGAAGAAAGCCTGTACCATCTAGCCATTATTAGAACTGGAAAACCCACACAGTCAGTTTAAGGGTTTGATTGTCCAGAGAGATCTGGATGAGTGAGAGAGATCTGGTACTGACCCCAGTATCCAGATAGGGTGAACCAGATGAGACCACAGGAAGGGAAACCATACCTCTCAAGGCCACAATGGAGCAATGAGGATCACTGTAGCCTTTCTTGCTAATGTTTTCTGAAGAAATTTCGGTATGAGAGGTAGGAGGAAAGGTGTGCAGGAGTTCGGAGGGCCACGTGTGAATCACAGCATCCCCTGGTGACTCCCCCTCCTTGGTTATATGGGGAAACTACCTGTTGTATTTGATGTTGTAGGGGGAAGCAAAAAGGTTGCAGCAAGATTGGCCCTAACAGCTGAAAATATAATTCACCACTCTGGGAATGAGGGACCACTTGTGAGGGAAGAACGACAGAACCTACTCAACCTGTGTACTAGAACACTGGACTTCCTCAGAATGTGAAGTAAAATGATGTAATAGACATTGCTCTAGTGTTTGAAAATGTGTCATCCAAAGGATGGTACCTTTTGCTTTCAGATAAAATTATTTTACTGAAACATGTACAGACAGCATTGAGCCAAAAATGCACGGTGCAAACTTTGGACAATCTCCACACAATGTTTCAAATGTAATGACCACAATTTTCACATTAGACAGATTGTTCTCACTTCATATTCAAAATGTTATTTATCCTTGACACTTTCAGTTCTCAGTCTAAATTACTGTATCTATATTCTGATACCTGCAATTCTTTTGGGAATTGAGGACTCATCTGTGTCCTTAATGTTACATAGAGTGATGTAGGCAGCAACCACTTATAATTAAAGCACAAAAACTGTGCAAGATGATACTGTATTTTTCTCAAGTTTTTTATCTGTCTGCAATTTAAACCTAATTCATCCATTTCACTTGTTTTAAGACTGCATATAGATTTCCATTACTAAATTACCATAATCTGAACTCCTACAAGACAAAACAGCATTACTAACTTGTATCCAGTGACAATCGTATGTGTGAAAATTCCAAATGTATTCCGGTAATATATCCATATTCACTCAGTGCCACTTATTTCTACTTATGCTACGCTGACTGGGTTAGTCTTAACTAGGCATGGCTTTGTTTCTGTGATGACTCTACGTAGTACTCATACTGACAGAGGTAACCTGGTCTGGGTATCAGAGACATTCCTGCCCTTAGCAGATGGTGTCTGTCACACTTCCTGCCACAATAATGGAGGTGAACACTGTCTGCTTCTGCAACTGCTACTTCAGTGTTGGTACCTCAGCAAATGCTTGTAGGTGATGAACACCCTGTTATATGCTTTTCTGAATGACAGAGGTACATTTACTGATTTTCCAAAGATCCATCAGAACCAAAAGGAAGCTGCCCAGAACAATGTTAAGAAATGTTAGGGTGATATTGTGGATAAGCTCAACCACATTGTGCTTACTTCCTCTTCAGCCTCTCCTGTTCACAATAAGGATATGCACGCAATTCAAGTTACAACTCTTGTTTATGCCGTGCTTGCGAGCACTGGACCCTCCTATTACTGCTTCATTTGAAGCACACCCAGTAGGTTGCCATTCTTATGTGGCAAGTAACTACTTCAAGATCTTTAGTTTCATTAACAGCTCCTG
The DNA here is from genome assembly GCF_019279795.1 of Protopterus annectens. Taxonomy (NCBI): domain Eukaryota; kingdom Metazoa; phylum Chordata; order Ceratodontiformes; family Protopteridae; genus Protopterus; species Protopterus annectens. The sequence continues at coordinate 62,823,743 of NC_056727.1, read as the reverse complement.
AGTCACTCCAGACATTCAATGACAATGTGTGGTGATGAGGCTTTTTCATAAAACTGGCACCACTTTTCACAAAGCATCTGTGTGGAACTCCATAACACAATCATTTGGCGTTTGTCTGTCTGATGTTACATCTATGATGCATCTTGGTACCGAATTGTTTTTGGACATTTCTTTTATGCCTGTAGGAATGTCAGACAGATCCATTAGCATACTTAATTCCAAGTTTAATGCTCAAACCTGGTATGACTGATTTACTGAATTTAAAAGATAAACACAAATGGCAGATTTTTATTTGTTTTTACAATCACACAGACATTTTTAAACAGGAAGCTCTTCATACTTATTTGGAGGAACTTTCCTCTCAAGTCTATGCAATAACATCAACCAAATTCACAAAATTCTCCAGGGGTGTATGGATTTGGGAGGGAGAGGATGTTTGGGCCGAGCTCCACGTTAAGGATAACACAGATGTTCATTTAGAAAGAGAGAATCCTTATATATATTATACATCTTAAAATCTTTTTTTTGTGTGTGTGTGATGACAGGGATCATCTTATCTAGGTTTGCTGCTAACATATCTGTTAACGATGTGGTGACAGAGGTCAAGCTGTATCTTTCACTTCAAACTTTGTAATAGCACGAGGCACTTCTGGTTTGACTGCCCTACAATGGAAACACTTGCTCTGTCCACAAAGAGTTATTCTGTACTAATTATTTCTACTGTACAACTGACTTAATGCCATCTTAAAAAAAAAAAAAATTCTTCCAGGCAGCCTTGTAGTCCCTGTTGATTCCCATATAAGGAAAATAATTTTAGTGATCCTATAAAATAAGGGACTCTCTTAATTCAGACTAATGAGGAGTTACGTACTTACCATAACTTGACATCTGTGTTGTCCACTTTCATTCTTCCTCACTGATGGGTCTTAAATCTGATCCTCGAATCCGACTCCGCAAACATTTCCAAGACTTTGGATCCAAATCTCGAGCTTCTCCCTCTTCTCATAATACACTAAACCATCCCCAACTCCTCAGATCGAGTTTGCTGCCTACTGATTTATTAAGGCAGGACAGATAACAAAAAGATTAAGGCTCAAATAAGGAACATGAAAGTTCCTATATCATCCAAGATCCTCCTAAGAATGACAAGGCAAGAGGATGGCTGGTAAAGGTGAGGATGAAAGAAAATGGACAACACAGCTACCAAGTTATGTTAAGTACATTCAGCGGATATGAAAAGTGTACACACTCCTGTTAAAATGCCAGGCTTTTGTGATATAAAAAAATGAGACCAAAATAAATCATTTCAAAACTTTTCCCACCTTTAATGTGACCTACAGCTTGTACAATTCAATTGAAAAACAAACAAATCTGTTGGGGGAAAAATATAAAAAATAAAAAACATACAACAAGCTGGTTGCATAAGTGTGGACACCCTTAAACTAATACTTTGTTGAAGTACCTTTGGATTTAATTACATCATTGAGTCTTCTTGGGTAGCTGTCTATTAGCATGGCACATCTTGACTTGGCAATATTTACCCATTCTTCCTTGCAAAAGCACTCCAAATCTGTCAGATTGCGAGGGCATCTCTTGTGCACAGCCCTCTTCAAGTCACCCCACAGATTTTTCTATTGGATTTAGGTGAGCTCTGGCTGGGCCATTCCAAAATGTAAAATTTTCTTCTGGTGAAGCCATTCTTTTATTGATTTGGATGTAGGCTTGGGGTCACTATCATGCTGAAAGGTGAAATTCCTCTTCATCTTCAGCTTTCTAGCAGACGCCTGAAGGCTTTGGGCCAAAAGTGACTGGTATTTGGAAATGTTCACAATTCCCTCCACCTTGACTAATGCCCAGTTCCAGCTGAAGAAAAGCAACCCCAAAGCATGATGCTGCCACCACCATGTTTCACCATGGGGATGGTGTTCTTTTGGTGATGCGAAGTGTTATTTTTGTGCAAAACATACCTTTTGGAATTGTGGCCAAAAAGTTCAACCTTGGTCTCATCAGACCATAACATATTTTCCTACAAGCTTTTGGAAGACTTGATGTATTGTTTTGCAAATTTTAGCCGGGTCTGGATGTTTTTCTGTGTAAGAAAAGGCTTCCGTTTTGCAACCCTATCCCATTAGTCCAGACATATGGAGAATACGGGAGATTGCTGTCACATATAGTACACAACTAGTACTTGGCAGAAATTCCTGCAGCTCCTTCAGTGTTGCTGTAGGTCCCTTGGCAGCCTCCCTGACCAGTTTTGTCGTGTCTTTTCATCAATTTTGGAGGGACGTCCAGTTCTTTGCAACGTCACTGTTCTCTCATATTTTCTTCACTTTTTGATGACCATCTTCACTGTATCCCATGGTCTATCCAATGCTGTGGAAATGTTTTCGTACCCTTCTCTTGACTGATACCTTGCAACAATGAGATCCCTATGATGCTTTGTAAGCTATCTGCAAATCATGGCTTTTGCTGTAGCAGGCAACTGAGTAAATGTCAGATAAATCCTAATAGGACAGCTGACCTTTATTTGGGGTTAATCAGAGTCTCTTTTAATTGATGGCAGATGTGTATCCAAGAAGACTGAATGCTGTAATTAAATCAAAAGGTACTTCAAAGTATTAGTTTAAGGGTGTGCACACTTATGCAACTAGCTTATTGTATGTATTGTATGTTTTTTATTTTTATACTTTTATCACCTAACAGATTTGGTGTTTTTCAATTGAATTGTACAGGTTATACATCACATTAAAAGTGGGAAAAGTTTTGAAATGATTTATTGTGGTCTCATTTATTTACATAAAAAAAAATGGCATTTTAACAGGGGTGTGTACACTTTTTTATATCCACTGTAACTCCTAAATCAGATGATGTCCTTTTCATTCTTCCTCACTGATGGGTCAGAGGCCCCAGCAACTTAACTTCTGGGAAGCCCTCAAAGAAGGATATACTAGAGCACTGTTGAACCAAAGAAAGTTCTGCTTCTGGAGACCATGCCCAACTTATAATGTGCCACAAAGGTACGAGTCTTAGACCAAGTGGCTGCAACACGGCTATGAATAGAAGTTTTGAAAGAAAAAGTAGATGTGATAGCCATAGATCTGGTAAAATGGGCTCTAGGATGACGAGGTAACTCCAAACCATTTTGGGAATAAATCAGTGAAATGCAGTAAACAATATATATGGCCAAGGTAATTCTGGAGACTGCTTCTTTACCTAAGCAGTTAACAGAAGAGAACAAACAGCTGGCCAGACATTCAATACTGAACGGTCCTGTGAAGTAGAAATGTAACTGAATATGATCAAGAAGGTGTAGCATATGTTTGCCGTAATCACAAAAAATGGAAGCAATAACTGGCAATTGTATGGCTTGATTAATGTTGGCTTCTGTGGCTACTTTGATCATACAAGAGGGACTGGTCCGGAGGGACACCCTGTCTAAGGAAAATAATGTAAGGAGGCTTGGCAAACAAAGCCTGAAGTTCCAAAATTCCTTTTGTCGATGTAATTACTACCCAAGAGAAAGTTTTCCATGAAAGAAATCTCATAACACAAATGCTCGCTGCAAGGAGGTCAAAGGACGAACATAGGACGGAGTCTGTGGAGAAATATTCCCAAGTCCGACAGGGGGTTGGGTCTTAGAAGGTGTAGGAATCCCCCTGGCTGTCATCAGCTAGTCCACAAGGTGCACCACATCCAGTTTAAAAGCCTCCTGGTGGATATCCCTGACAGGGACTCTGGCCGTTCAAGGACAGAGCTATATATCTGCCCCAGGAAAGGATCCACCGACAGGGAGTATCAGGTCCGTGTTGTAGTGTCCAATGGCACAATTGTCTCAAGTTTGGAGACGAGGGAGGAAGGAGTGTCCACTATGGTCGTGGGTAAGCTCGGTGCAGTGATGGCACTACTCGGAACCGAGGAGGGTGTGGAGGTGACAATTTGTAGTTTACCAATTGATGGTGCCACAGGCATTGCTGGTACCGACGACACTAAGATGGCTGACAGTACAGAGGTCGGTGCTGAAGCAACTGGTTTCTGTTCCGATGACAATTTAGGTATTTTTGGTTTAGATGGCCTATCATTATCACCAGAAGGTGAAGAAGGTACAGAATGTGGTGTCTTTTTGTCTTTCGTAGGAGGGGGTGAGCCCCCTGATGCAGAAAGTGCCTCTGAAAAGGATGTCTTAAGGAGGCCCTTTAGAATTAACTTATTCATGCATTCATTCAGCGTACGGGAGCTAAATCCCTGGCAAGTAGAGCAAGGTGGTTGCACAGAGAGATGAGGAACTCCCAAACAATACACACAATCCTCATGAGAGTCACTGTTAGGCATTTTTCAACTACATTTCAGGCATTGAATGAAAAAGAACCACACTGCCAGGTAAAGCACTCTCCTCAAAACACGAAAATAGCAAACAAAAAAGCGATGAGTGCACCATGGACTAAATTTAAAAACCAAAAGTAAGATGAATAAATCCAAAGGATCTTCTTAGTAGATAAAATCCACGTTTATTGGAGACAATAGAACTGCAGCAAGTAGCAAGTAGTAAGCGCTTTCGCGTTGTTACCCAACGCTTCATCAGACATAAAAAAGATAAAAAAACTCTCCCTTTATAAACAGCTGATTATCATGATGTCACAAATACCTTAAAGAAACAGACATTTGAACACAAAATTTAAAACACAGTTCAGGTTAAAACAAAAACCGTCAGTTATCTAGGTAAAAAAGTATGTTTATGTATATATGTACATTAATGCTTCAAGGGTCTTGAAGCTAAAAAAGGCTTAATAGTAAGTCTTTCATTAAGCCCAAATCTATGGGCTTGTAGCTTCACAATCCACTTGCCTTCCCTTTCTTCAATTCTATTTTTAATGTTGCCTAATCTTCCATCAATATTCACCATTTCGAGGACCAAAAATCTAAATGTGTGGTTGTCACCTAGGTCCACAATATGTTTGGCTAGGGCATTCAATACGTTTCTTCTGGATATTGCATAGATATGTTCCCTAATGCGTTCTCTTAATGATCTACTTGTCATGCCTACATAAAATTTCCTACATGTTTGGCAGTCAGCTAAATAAATCAGATTGGTGGATTTACAAGTCGCATGATGTTTGAATGTGTATGTTCTTTGTGTATCAGGATGTGTGTAGTTGTGGGTGTTGGCAATGTATCTGCACTGATTGCAGGATAGGCAAGCAAAGGTACCAGGTTTCATGTTCTTCAGCTCATCAGTATGTGGTTTATCATAACAAAGTAACCTATTTAAAGAAAGCATATTCTTATAGGCTACTCGGGGTCTGTTGTCAACTAGAGACCTTATGTCATCTATCATAAGTAGATTCCAGTGTTTGTTAAAAATCCTTAGAACATGAATATTTCTATTCGTGTATGGAATTACAATCCTATTGATGTTGGGTCTGTGTGTCTGTGTCGATTTCGAACTCTGTAATGTTGGTCTTTTAATGATCGGTGCAGCTTCATTGCTTCTCTTGGAATCACATTCAGAAATAGCTTCAAACACAGAGTTCCTATTGTAGCCCCTAGATATAAAATTGTTAGCTAGGTCAACTTTTTGCTGATGGTATGCTGTGTGTGTGGAAGTCAACCTAGAGGCCCTGATGGTTTGGTTCTTCACAATATTTCTATAGATATGTTGGGGATGCATACTCTCTCGGTGTAATAAATTATTCCTCCAACAATCCTTCCTAAAGAGTTCAGTGTCAAAACCATGATTGTTCTTAATGATTCTCACATCTAGAAAATCAATCCGGTCATAGGAATAAATATAATCAAAACTCAAAAAATCAGTTGAAGCATTGAGGTAACTGATAAATTCAGAAAGTTGTTCTACGGTTCCTCCCCATAAAAGGAACACGTCATCCACAAACCTATTATAGAATTTCAATAAATTAGAAAATCTAGAGCTACTGTTGAACACAAACAACTGTTCCCAATGTGCCAGCACCAAATTCGCATAAGCGTTGGCACATGGAGTGCCCATCGCTACACCTTTAACTTGTAAATAATAGGTGTTCTGGTAGCATAATACATTATTCTCAAGAGTTATTTCAAGTAAGGACATACATCTGTCAACCATATGGGGTGTGAGCTTACTACATGTAAGAACGGCTCTAATGTACTCTAAGCCTATATCATTAGGGATTGATGTAAACAATGATTTAACATCTAAGGTGACTAATATACAATCATCATGAGAGGAAAAAGAATGATCAAAACTTGCTAAGTTCTCTAGAAAGTTGGTAGTGTCTTTCAATATATGTTTAACTTCTAAGACAATAGGTTTCAGTGTCTTGTCAAGATAAATCGAGAGAGGCTCTGTGAGCCAACCTCGACTGGATACTATTGGACGCAGAGGTGGATCTACTGCGTCTTTATGTATTTTTGGAAGACCCCTGAAAGATGGTACTAAAGGCTTGTCTACTAGTAGATAAGAATATAAATCATTATCAATGACATTGGTTAACATCAAATCATATAGCATGGCATGAACATCTTTGATGAGATTATTCAAACTGTATCTGGGTAAAAGTGAATAAGTTTCATTGTCAGAAAGCATACAATTCATTTTCTCAACATATGCAGAACTGTCCATTACAATAACAGCACCACCTTTGTCTGCTTGTCTGATGACGATAGCCTCATTACCTCTTAATCTATCTAAAGCTTCTTTTTCATTGTGTGTCAAGTTAAAGAACTGAGATTTAGCTTTGGTGTCATTATAAAGTTTAAACAAGTCATCCTCCACAGCTTGCTCAAAGGCATCCAGAAATGGATGTTGCTGAGGAACAAACATTGATGGTTTTCTAAAAGATGTATGAATATTAACAGATTGTTCGTCCTGTTTACCATATAACAACTTAAGAGCTTTCTTTAAATAGGTTACTTTGTTATGATAAACCACATACTGATGAGCTGAAGAACATGAAACCTGGTACCTTTGCTTGCCTATCCTGCAATCAGTGCAGATACATTGCCAACACCCACAACCACACACATCCTGATACACAAAGAACATACACATTCAAACATCATGCGACTTGTAAATCCACCAATCTGATTTATTTAGCTGACTGCCAAACATGTAGGAAATTTTATGTAGGCATGACAAGTAGATCATTAAGAGAACGCATTAGGGAACATATCTATGCAATATCCAGAAGAAACGTATTGAATGCCCTAGCCAAACATATTGTGGACCTAGGTGACAACCACACATTTAGATTTTTGGTCCTCGAAATGGTGAACATTGATGGAAGATTAGGCAACATTAAAAATAGAATTGAAGAAAGGGAAGGCAAGTGGATTGTGAAGCTACAAGCCCATAGATTTGGGCTTAATGAAAGACTTACTATTAAGCCTTTTTTAGCTTCAAGACCCTTGAAGCATTAATGTACATATATACATAAACATACTTTTTTACCTAGATAACTGACGTTTTTGTTTTAACCTGAACTGTGTTTTAAATTTTGTGTTCAAATGTCTGTTTCTTTAAGGTATTTGTGACATCATGATAATCAGCTGTTTATAAAGGGAGAGTTTTTTTATCTTTTTTATGTCTGATGAAGCGTTGGGTAACAACGCGAAAGCGCTTACTACTTGCTACTTACTTGCAGTTCTATTGTCTCCAATAAACGTGGATTTTATCTACTAAGAAGATCCTTTGGATTTATTCATCTTACTTTTGGTTTTTAAATTTAGTCCATGGTGCACTCATCGCTTTTTTTTGTTTACATTTCAGGCATTGTTTAAAGTCTGACATCCCCTTTTTTCCAGACATACTGAACACACACAACAAATTAACAAACAGAAATAAATATATATATATATATATATATATATATATATATATATATATATATATATATATATATATATATATATATATGTGTGTGTGTGTGTGTTTTTTTTTTTTTTTTTTTTACGAGAAAAATAAGAAAAGTAAGTGGAAGAAGGATGAAATACCAGCAATGGTATTTAAGGATTACCACAACGGGTAGGGAGAAAGGCCATACCAACGATGGTACTGAAGTTACCAAAAGATAATTAGAGGAAAGAAGTGAATCACACGCACCACAGAAAAGGTAAAGAGTAGCGACAGACAATGAGAGAAAGAGATAAAGAAAATACAAGAAAAAAATTCTTATCAAAGTTTTATCAAATATCAAAAAATATTAGACTTGGCTGAGAACTGGCTTGAACACGGGTTTACGGCTACGTGCCAAACAGATCTGGGGTAACAAAGAGAAAGTTATTGTGGGTAAAAGCTTAGCTTGAGAGTTTTTGGCTGGCACGAGCTTGGTTTAAGGCCAGCTCGGTTCCGGGGACAGAACCAACAACCCATCAATGATGAATGAATGAAGATTAACATCAGATGGTTTGATTCCATGGTTACCGAGGGCTTGGTCATCCTGTTTGTAAGCTGCAGGAAAGCATGTCCGTCCTGGATGCCCTGAACAAATAGCAGTCATTAAAGGGGATATTAAACAATGAATGATGCACTGTGCAGCTACTTGACATAACACTGTCATGTACAGACATCTAATAACAGTTTAGTCTGGGTCAGTTGGTTGTAAAACATCCTCCATTGAAATTTTTGAGATCTTCTGCAAACACAGATTTTGGGAGAGTACGGTGGTGGTGCTGTGGTAGCGCTGTCGCCTCACAGTAAGACGCTGTCCAATTCGACTCTCAGCTAGAGCGTCTTCTGCGTGGAGACGTGTGAATGGGCGTACCTTCGTTGACAGTTGTGCGTTAGGGCTGGCAACTCAGCACGTAAAAATCAACTGCCAATCATTAGCGGACTGGAGTTCTGCTGTGGCGACCCCTAACTGGGAAAAGCCGAAAGACACAACAACAACAACTGAAGTTCCACCTCACAACCTTCCAAGGTCTAGAGGTGTGTGCAGTAATAGACAACCTCAAAGTGGAAGAATTTGATGTGAACCTGTAAAAATTATCCATAGTGCCGAGCTACTGTTGGAAAGATGGAGAGAGGGACTTTTAACACCAGCTCCTGCTTAGTGACATAGTCCCCACTGCCGGGCTCAGTGGAACCTCCAAACTCATCAGAGCACTGCGGGAAGGGGATGCTGAAGCAGAAAACCAGCAGAATCCTCCTCTCATCCATGACAGACCCCATGGAGGAGCTGGAATGCCAGGTCTCAACTGCACCCCAAGAAGGAAATTCCCCTTGGAAAACACCCACCCTGGAGGGAGAGAGGCAGGATCTGAACAACAGAGACAAAGGCCACACCAGCATAAGACAAGTTATTGCCATAAACAGTCAAAAAGGGAACCAGAAGGAACCCACACAGGGAACAGAGATCTGGCCTGTGAAGGTTCGAAACTGGGCATTGGGGCAGACGAGGTAGACTGCCTGCAGAGCTTAAGGACATTGCTGTTTCAACTGAGCCACCATGCCTACTGAGAGGAAGAAGGAAGCCATACCTTACAATATCAGTTCAGAAAATCTGGGCAAAAGCCTTCGAGAACTGATAGACAAATGCTCAAAAAAATTAGGGACAGGTTTCAAACACTGTTCCAACTAATCTAGAAAGGAAGTAGGAAAAAATCCGTTTGTAAAAACATGTCTAAAGGAGATCCGTATAAACTCAAAAGTATGTCATTATTTAGCACCTCAGTAGTTTGCCAGAAAAACACAATTGCTGTGAAGAACAATCCAAAAAGACTGGAATTCTGGACATTCTGTAAGAAAAAAGGCTGTACATAAAATGAACAAGCGGCTGAATCATCGGATTCGATGGATACTTCGGATCCAAAGAACTATACTGGCCAACAGTTCTGGATCTGATGGCATCGGATCTGAGAATAACCCAGCTCTTTCCCTCTCTGGGACAGTTAAGTGTCAGACCTAGGTTTAGGATCCAGGGAGAGCATTGTCTGGATAGATCGTTTTAAGAAACTTGTGATAGGAAGAGGCAGCCGCAAGGCTCTATGCCTCACAAGGGAACTCCAATCAATTGGATCCATAACTTAGGATCCAACTAAAATTTTAAAAACTTTGTCAAGGACTGTACCATTCGGATGTGAGGAGTGTCTAGGATGTTGCAGGAGGCCAGGGATATTCTTCATAACTGAATTAGAATAATAGAGATACTTCCTCTGGTCTGGATGGTGTGTTCTATTTTTGCTTATAGGTACTTGACTCCAGATAAATGTACAGTTTACCTAAATGAATGGTATTCAATTTGGTTTCCATGAAAAAGCTGTTTTACAAGCACAAACTCAGAATATTTGGAAGAAAAATTATATGATGGATTGAATAATTGCAGGCATATGGAAAGTAGAATGCATCAATCTCCCTTCTTGCAGGTATCTCGCACTTAACATTTCTATCTTTACTCTGGCAAAAGCATACACTCACTCACCTTAAACAGATTGTTTTCTTTCACAGCCGTTTTGTTCTTCTCAGGCTCAACCCACTCTGCTCGGGCTCACTCCGCTCATCTACCCTATCCCCATTACCAGCTACCGCCACTTTCATTACTTTTATACCCAGCGACACCACACCCATTTTCTTTCCTCTTCCAATCAAACTCATAACCCCACCCTCTCCCCACTCCTACTTGGTTTCTTCCACTACCTCCCTGCCTTATCTCACATCACTACCTCCCTGCCTTATCTCACATCACACACTTTAATTTCTAATCTCCACCCCCCATTTTATATTGGCTCTGCCCCACTCCACTACTTTTATTTCATATTTCTCTGTGAACCATTCTACCAAATGTGAATCCCTACTACTCCATGCTCTACTACACTACTCTATCTTGCTTTCTCTTCCTGGCCTATAAAGCAACTGACCACCACAGCTTTTGCCCTAGCTACCATTACCCCCATGCACAAACACTGGACTTGCCACAAACCTCCACCCAAACCTTACAGCTACATCGGCTCACAACTATACAACATTGCAACTCTCTCCTTTCGCCATTCAAACATAAAAAAATCCTCAAACACTCATCCCTCCACTTTCAGTTCCATCAGGTTATCACCAAATTTAAAAATCTACTACTACATTCCCTTAAACAAATCAACTTACAAGCAGACATCCATCCCTACCTTGGTCCCAGCAATGATTTACCCCAAACTGAACTGCACCTCCCAAACTCTCTTAATTACTCCTCTAACCAAAACTCCCCCTAGATCACAGCCACATATCTCTCTACCAGCTATCTCCATATCCAGCCTACTAATTACAAATTTCAACCTTAGAAGCCTTATGAATAAACTTTATGAATTCCATGCTATCATAGACACCTACTCTCCTGACATAGTGGTTATTACTGAGACCTGGTTTAAACCTCACATTAAAGACTCAAATTAATTTCAACAGTTATAGCATTACTAGACAAGACAGACTAAATAAAAGAGGTGGTGGAGTAGCAGTTGTTTAAAAACAATAGAAAAATTAAACTGTACCCTTCCAGATATCCCAAATGCCCATCTTATCTCCCACCTGCAGATAAATCCTCATAAAACTATAATTATCATAGCTACATATCTGCCCTTTGGCAACAATCTTCCAAACATAGAATTTCTCCTCTCATGGTCTGCCTATACTTTCATCAAGAAACTATCATCCTAGGTCATTAACCTAGACTGGCTCTTTTTCTCCTCAAACCACCTCACAAACTTTATCATCCCAAGTTATAAAATGTCCCAGTCGCATTGACAAACACTCCAAAAAAAAGAGTCACTACTCGACTGGATATTAACTAACAAGCCTAGCCTGAGTGACCAGGCCAGCTGCCTACCCATCAGTCTTAGTGACCATGCCTTTCATTTCTACTTAGAAAAAGAATTCAAACTCAGTCTCACAATCCCTTCAAATATATCCGCAGAAAGAAAAGTTTCCCCTGACCTCTTTAATCTATTACTAAAATGCTGTGATTGATCACCACTAATAACCTAAACCTTGACCTTGCAGTAGAATTTTTTTTAACAGCAAATTTCTACAAACACTAAACAGCCTAGCCTCTACTAGAAAAATATGCATCAAGTCCAAACTACCATGGCTTTCTTTTGACACTGAACAACTGACTAAACAAAGAGACAGAGCCTTATACCTAACTACCAAAAACAAATCTGACCTTACTACTTAACTAAGAAGCCAAACTAAGAAAAATATCTTAAATTACAAAAAAACACTACTTCCAGACCTCCCAACAAAAGCTCCTTCACAACCCACAAAAATTCTGACAATCAATCACCTTCTTACTCAACCCTGGTAAAACCTCCACCCCCACTCTTTCCACAACAAACACCTCTGAACCCTTCGCTTCTCAGATAAACTTTATCAACTCTATCTCTGGTCTCCTTAATAAAAACAAACTGCCGCCTCTCATGCTCCCCTCCTCTAACTCTAGTACTACAAACTCCTTCTCCTTTAGACCTATTCCGACTTCTTACATTAAAAATCTCCTAAGCAAACTGAAACCCTGTTAGTCAATCGGCTGCTGGGCAACAAACAAATTCCTAAATATAGCAGCTTCATCCATTGCCTATCCTACCTCTATAATAATCAATCATTCCATCTCTGAACAATATGCACCTCTCCTGGGGAAAGTCCCACACATAATACCCCTCCACAAGGGTGGCCCCTCTAGAGACATCTCAAACTACTGTCCCATAGCTATCCTCCCAAACATAGCCAAAATCCTAGAGGAATGTATTCAGCTTCAACTCCTCAAACACCTTACCACAAACAACCTCCTATCCAGTACACAGCATTGTTTAGACCCCAGTATAGCACAAACACAGCCCTGTTATCCTTCAACAATGCTACACATCACCTTATGAACACAGGACAACTAGTCTCTGCAATTTTTCTGGACATGTCAAAAGCTTTTGAGACCATTTCCCACCATCTTCTACTCAACAAACTAGCTGCACTCAATCTCAGTCCAGCATCCTTGACATGGTTTCACAGTCACCTATCTAACCGCCAACAGACTACTAAATGGGAGAACAAGCTCTCCCCACTACTTCCAGTATCCACAGGTGTACCTCAAGGTTCAATACTTGGCCCCCTGCTATTTATCACACTTACTAACAACCTTAATACAGCAACCCAACTTGCCTCAATCATACAATATGCAGATGATGCATCTCTTATCTGCTCAGCCCCCTCCCCACAACAACTACAAGAAAAGATGCAAAAAGCATTCCTGGAAATTAAAATTTCCTATCAAACCACTAACTTATTATCAACCCAAATAAGACCAAATGAATAATTGTTACCAACACAACTACCAAGCAGAGGTCCCCACCACTCTCTAGACATTCTGTAAATGGTACCAAAATTGATCCAACAAACTAAGCCAGGCTCCTAGGTATTACAATACATGACAGTCTCAATTTCAATACTCATGTTTCACTTACTATTAAAAAAGTCTACACAACACTGGGAGCTCTCTACAGAGCCAAACCTTACCTAACACCCCAAGCCAGGCTGGCCACAGCTAGATCTCAGCTTCTCTCTACACTTCTCTATTGCTCTAACATCCTCACCAACTTATGCAAGACTGATCTTCATAATCTACAAACTTGCTATAACAAAATTGCTAAGTTTGCCACCAATCAACCCCATAAAGCCCACTATTGTTCTGCTCTTCTATAACTCCCCAACCTAACACTAAATCAACTTACTCTTGCCCATAAAATCATATACTACCCAAATAGCTGCCCCACAATTTCGACCCTACTCCAACTACAGGTAAACATCAAATTCCTTAGATCTTCTGAAAGACCTCTGCTCAAAATAACAATCACATAACCATGGTGATTCCCTCTACTCATACTCAAAATAGCCAAGTACTGGAATGCCCTACCCTTAAGCTTACAAAACACTCCCTGCTGTTCTTCCTTTACAGCAAAATTAAAAGAACATCTAAAAAGCAAGTGGCTCTGCTATTGTAATACCCCTGGATAACTTTTCTCTCCTATTATGTCCTCTACAACACTCATCTATTTTCTTTATAGCTGGTTGTTTTCCATTTCTTCAATGCTATAGTTGATCTCCCAACATTTTTTTTTATTTGATTTACTTTTGGTACTTATTTTATTTTTGTTACTCATTCAAACTCTACATGTGCTTAAATCTCTTCATTAGGCATGCTCACCGTTTGTCTCAATATTCACCCAGCTAACACTATTTTCTGTGGTATACATGCTCAGTTTTGTTACTATGATATATTATTTCTCATTTAGTTTTTTTTCACAATTTTTGTAATGTACTGTAAAAAAATGTATGAACATCTATGTAACTCTGTTATTGCATTTATCTGTTTGTGGAGCTTTTCTCTCCAGGTCTTTGCCGAAAACAGGCTATTAAGCCCAGTCGGACACTACCCGGTAAACAAATGTAAATAAATAAAAATAAATAAAATACTGCAGGCTTGGTTTTCATCTTTCTTAAGTTTGCTGGTTGGCTCAAAAAAGTCTGCTGTTCATTCACTTACTATGGACCTTTCCCTGCTACTAGAGAAGAAGGTAGATGTCAAACTTAAGGCAGACTCATCTGTTAAAGTTTTGAGCCGTCATATTACAAAGATTTTTTTTTTTTTTACACAGATTCCTACACAGGTTTGTGGGCATTCTTGGCAGCTTATGGGTCCGGGCATTTATTTCTACAGTTCTGTCACTTGGTTTATGCTAATTATTCCCAGCTCCTACAGTTAATGATTGCTGCCACCCTGCACTCACTATCTGCCATGATATTAAACAGGGAGAGAGGACGGTACCCTTAGTGGCACCTTATGTAATTTAAAGTGATGCCCTTACAGCAGGTTCATAATTAAGGGGGAGGGGTGGTACATTTTTAAGTCTGTTTGCCTTTGTGCTTCATGTATGCAGATGATGTACTTGTTCTCAAAACAATGGATGCAGGAAGCTATTACAGTATTGCAAAATGTTTAAGTCAGCAAATTTCACTCCAGATACTATAGTATTCAGTATCTTTGTGGGCATCTGTTATTCTCACTCTTATTGATGACTTGTCTTCTCACCTTTCTCAATTAAAAATAATCATGTCCACAGATTACCACCTTTTTGTAAAATCCTGCAAAAATGAGCAAATCCTCCAGTATAAACTGAAAGGAGATTCACAATGCAACTGAATCTACAGGAAAAGACTTCCCTTAATGCCCCAAAAATCTAGCAATAAGACTTTCGGAAAGCCAAGAAAGCCTCCAAAAAACACTATATACAGGTAACCTACAAAAATGGCGGACACTCTGTCAGTAAATATGACATGAACCTGGAAAATAGGTTGGGTAGTTTTCAGGAAAGACCAACAAAAGGACCGATACCTTACAGACACAAGTAAAGGTAGAAATAATGCCAAAAGGGAACCAAAGGAACAAAGAAAACTAAAGAAATAAGGGCAACTCCAATAAGATATATAACTGAGAAGTGAACCAATAGATAGGGCACAACAAAATGATGCAGACATGTCGCCATATGTGGGATAAGTACAGGGACTCTTACTTGGGAGGAAAGTACAGCAACAGAAGGTTTCTTTCTAGAGAAAAATACAATGCACTATGTAGGGAATAGGAGGATGGTTTGATAGTGGGGGAAGAGGGAAGGCTAAACACTTAGTATTACAAGAACAAAACACCCATTACATTAGGCAAAGGATATAGAAGGGATGCAGGATTATTATTAGAAGTACCACCTTAATAAGGCAGATAAGAGTAAACATAAGGAAGGGTTTTATAATGAAGAAATCAGCAAGGAATTAAAACTATTGACTTGTAATGTAAACAGACTACTTGATAGGAAAAAAAAGAAGAAAAAAAAATATCCTCACACAAATATATGTGTGTGTGTGTGTGTGTGTGTATGTTTATAAAAAATAATTGTGTATATATATATATATATATATATATATATATATGTGTGTGTGTGTGTGTGTGTAGACACACACACAAATATGTATCAAGAGAGGAAACAGGCATTCTCTTTTTATAGGAAACCCACCTCAGAAAGAATGAACAATGAGGAGGTTATAAAAGGGAGTAGACAAGACTATCAGGCAGGGTTAAAAGGAAGCTGGGGGAGGGATTATATCAATTAAAGACTGATAATCGGGATAGACGAGGAGAAGGCATATGAATGAGGAAAGCATATGCTTGTTAAGGGGATGTGGAAAGGTGTTGAGATTACCACAGAGTCAAAATGCTTGCCTCCAAAAACTAAAGGGAAAAGAAATGAATAATGGGAGATAATGTAGCATTTCAAAGGGGAGTAATGGTGCTGGGTAAAAACTGGAATACAATAAGTAGCAGTCAAGATGCAACAGGATGTCCCAGAAAAAAAAGTACACAAAAGGATGGAATCCAGTTGGAAAAATGTTTGAAAATATTTGGACTTAAAGATGCAAGATTCAACACGAACACAGGATGGAAAAAAAAAAGAATTCACTTTTTATTCAAAGAACTATAACACGTGAGCAATGATGGATAGGTGTCATACCTAAAAGAACATACTCATTTGCTGAGACAACTAGATATGCATCTGATGTTTGTTGTTGGATCATGGTCATATTCAGACAGGACTTAAGAAGGCAGAAAATGGAAAATCAAGACAAAAAAAATATCCAAACTATCTCAAGGCAGAAACTGGAACAAATATACAACAAAATTGCCAGATTTATTCTAATCTAAACCAACCACTCTCATCACATCACTGCCTCTCACTAAAACTTCAGTGGCTGGAATTTCTGCACCTTTTCTGACAATTGCAACTCCACACTACCTTTTCCATACTAAACAACCCCTCTGCCTGTCCTGCTCTCGCCTCCCATGTTACTCTCTACTCTCACCCCCCACCCCCGGCCTCTCCAGAGTGCCACATACTAAACTTGACTGCACATAGTCTTAGTCCGTCCTACTGTATAACCTGTTGTATCTCCTTTCTTTCTCTCTCTGTTAGTAACTTCTGCTTAAACTAACCTCCTAAACCCTCAGCTCTACTACTACAGCCCCTCTTTTCTCCACACTTTTATCTTTTCCCCCCTATTTCCTATCAATGTCTGTAGATTTTTTCTTCTTTTGAACAATTATCCTTTTGTATTTACTTTTATATGTAGTAAATTTAGACTACTGTCAGTACAACACTTAATGTTCATAATTTTTTCTTTTGTTTTTCTCTTTATAACTAATTTTGTATTTGCATTGTTATTTTTAATAGTTTTTGTCCTGCATGTTTATCTTTGCTTATGTTTGCTGGGGCTCTTTCCCCTTGGGTCTCCACTGAAAATGGGTTGCTTACTATCAGTGCTATGTAAGTAGTTAATAACCTTTTCCTTTTTATAATTATTTTGCATTGTGATTGTTATTTAATATTTGTATGTTGTCACTTTATCTTTACTTATGTTTGCTGGGGCTTTTCCCCTCAGGTCTCCACTGAAAATGGGTTTGTTTGCAAACTCACTTGGACTAACCTGGTTAACAAATGTGAAATAAACACATTGGCAGTTCCCTACATACCCGATGAGAAGGGAGGTGAAGGGTTAGCTGCAAGATACCCTCACTGAACAATATTAGAAAGATGCATACACATTCAGAGGACATAGTAAAATCCATGGGATAGTTACAAGATAAAAATAAGGAACATGGTGACAATAAAGCAAAAGGAAACATAGGAGACATGTTTTTATTTAAAGGTAGCTAAGGAAATTAAAGACATACAAATTGCAATGTAAAGAGAAGAAAGGAATACCAGGAACAGTTGTTTTTTAGCATTTGGGTAACTTAATTCACTTGAGCTTCTCCATGTTCAAATCCCCAAAGGCAAAATCCAATACCACTTCCTTGCAAGATAAGTCCCCCTCTAACATAGGAGACCCATGCCATGTATTAAAACATTTTGGAAACACTCATCATACAACCCAATACCATATTTATGGGTGACTTTCATTTCCTGACTATTAACCGGGAATCATATACAACACCAAATGTACAGGCACATAGATCCCTGGATTTTGTAAACACAAACTCCCTGGACCACATTAATACACCAACAGGGGGTGCAACCATACTGGTGATGCACATCCCCTAGTGTAATGTCTTCTCTGATAAGAACAGACCACAAAATGGTCTCCTTTAAAGTAAAAATAAAAACTGGAACCCCAGCTAACCTTGGAATATTGAAGGAACTACTATAAGGTTCACTTCCTACTATTCAGTGATAACCTGGCAAAATTTCAAGCCCAAATAAACCCTGAGAACACTGCTGCATATGCAGAACTGTTCACAGAAACCCTATACAAGTAGCTGCACACACCAGGATGTACAGAACTAACGCACTAAACAAGCCACCCTGATGGAATCACATCATCAAAAGGAAGAAAAATCATGGCAAAAATTAGGAGGTGCAGCACCCAACAAGATAAAAGCAATCTCAAACTAATCATGCAACTCAGATCAAAATAATGTCTACCAAAGCCAAATCTGAGGTAAATTTGGCCTCCCAGGCCCAGGACAACCATAAGGCATTCTTTAGCTATGTCCTCAACCTCAAAGGCAATACACAATTGTGTGCAAAGCTCATTGTAAATTGAGCCACCTATTCTGAGCCAGAAGATATAGCCAACCTCCTGACTGACAAATTCAGCTCCAGCTTCACCCCACTCTCCCCATCAACCTTCCCTCAGGAAATACTATTGAATACAACTCCTCCTGCTATCATTAGGGAACAGGTCCTTAATGCTTTCTCTAAGGCCAAGAACATGCATCAGTGTGCCCAGACAATATGCTAGGATACTTTCTAAAAAGCATGAAACATGATCTACCAGGCCCTATGAAATTCTTATTTAACTGTAGCCTCCAAACAGGCTTTGTGCCTCATGAATGAGGAACAGCAAAAGTCATCCCTATCATAAAGGTGGGCCATCTACAGACCCTGGAAACTGAAGATCCATAAGTCTCACTAGTCTCATATGGAAAGAATTATCATGGAAATTATCGATAATGACACAAGAAACCTCCAGACACTGGACCCAACTCAATTTGGTTTCATCAAGGGCAGGTCATCCCTACTCAACCTGCTGGACTTCTTTGAGGAGGTCACCAAAGCAATGGATGAGGGTATAATGGTTCACACTAACTACCTTGAACTGGCCAAGGCATTTGACACAATCTCCCACTTGGGTAATGTTGACAAACTTAAGAGGTTGGGTACAAACCCTTATGTCACCCGGTGGATAGCCAGCCAGGACCCAGGAATTTAGAAGTCAGGAGTCCAACTCTACAAAGAGGCCAGTCACAAGTGGAGTCCCTCAGGGATCAGTCCTGGGAATATCTCCTTCTTGGCATTTCTTTCTCTGAAGTCAAGGCAAATGTCAATTGCATGTCAATGGCCACTGCTTGACTAAATTTGCAGATGATTGCAAATTAGGAGCTGTCACTGAATCGCCCACTGGCACATTTTCTCCAGGAAGGGCGGACACAGACAAACAGCTGGTGCCAGTGCCACGGACTAAAACTAAATGACAAGAAATGCATAAGAGTATCCCTTCAGGAAGTCATCCACCCCTGGAAACTATCATACTGACAACACACCCTTAAGAGTTGATCCAGCAGTCAGGGACTTTGGGAGACAGACCGTAATCTAGCCTTCGACCATCATGTGTCTACAGTAGTGAGGAAATCATTATATGTTGTGCACCTTCTAAACAAAGCTATGGGATCTAGGTTCAAATAAGTCATTGTTCAACTGTATTCAGCATTCATCAGACCTATCACGGAGTACAATGCACCCATTTGGTATGCACCTAACCAGGCATATCCAACAACTGGAACATCCACAGAGGTTCCTCGCTAAAACAATACAGTGTGCAAGTAACATGTCCTATGCAGACCGCCTGTATTCCATCTCTTATAGACTGTTGAGGGGAGATCTAAGCCTGGCATACAGATCACTGGCAGACCCAGCTCTGATGGACCTCCTGTGTATCCACAAAACAAACAGCACCAGAATTACCCGTTCTAAAGTCTTTAACCTTGCCTGTGACAAACAGGACCTGCTGGAGAGACAGGAACATATCCCAGAGACTACCCCTTCTCTGGAACAGGCTCCTCATCCAGGTTAAGCAGAGTTATTCCCTAAATCAATTCAAATTCAACCTGGACAACTGGATGTGAAACAGGAAATTCATCCCTGGTTTGGTACCTATATCTTTAATGGACAGAGGCAGCTTGTAAATGGTTCATCTCCCAGGCCCTGCTTCAAAATGTTTCACCTCCCAAGCTCCTGCTTACACTTATCAAGGGTACCTGAACTTGTCAGAGATTTTGAATGCATGGCTAGGCTTAAAAAGGCCCTTGTGGTCATTAGCCTAGTACACACCTATGAATAGATTAAGTGAATATAGATCCAAAGCAGTAAAATGCTTATTTTGTTAATAACCTTAAGGGGACAAACTGTTAGCTCAACAGCTAAAGAAACAAAAACAGGAAAAAATAGCTGAGATTAGGGATCCCTTAATAGGTAAACTGGAGAAAAACCTTGAAAATAAAATAGTATATTTGGAGGGAAATATCTACATATATATTTTTAGACACCAGTATATTTTTAGACACCATTTAAGTTAAACTGTACATTCCCACAGGTACAGGTGTAGATCAGAGTGTAGGTGCTGCATCTTTAAGAAGCATATCAAGAAGTGAACGTTCACATATAAATAGTGTGCACGTGCTATTCGCAGGGCTATTTTAGGAGTGCAGCCAGAGAGTGAGCATGCATAATTGCAGTAGTTAGTTTGTATAAAAGTTACTTAAGTTAAAGTCAGTAAACGTCTATCGTGATGCGTTTGTATATAACAAAGTGGCTGGAACAGAACTCACAAAGACTCTTTTATTGTGTCCAAAGTAGTGAAGGTACACTAAAAGGAACGAGCATGAAAAAGAGCCAGAAAAGAATCAAAGGTAATGAGAATTCACACAAACTGCTTATTTTATAAAAAAATAAATAAATAAAACAGAACATTACAAGGGCACAAACCGAATTATTAAACAAGCGAAAGGCACAAAAGGTTTATTAACTAGGCAAAATGTTTGACGCAAAATGAAAAAGTGTGAAGCAAAAACAAGTGAGTTTGAAGTAAAGCAGGCATGTTTAGAGTAAAACAAGCACTTGAAAGTACAATGGACATGAAAAGAGATTAAATGAGCAAAACGAATATAATAAGAGCAAAAAGGGCACATTAAGCGTAAATAAAGCAAGGTGACTGCATATTTTTTGGCAAAGTCCTGTGTTTTGGCATAACTATGACTTTGTATTGTATTAAGGGCATAACTAGAGTTATTTGAAATATCTCAAAGTGTGTAAAAGTGCTTACAGTGTGTGCCTACAGTGTGTGCATAATACTGTGCATGTATTCCGAACAGTGTGTGTGCAAAATGTAACTATTTTGTGAAGTACATTCAAAGTATAGCCCTTTTTGAAAAGTTTCTTGTGCTGGATGTGTCTATTCGCAGTGTGTCGCCATTAGAGTGTTTCTTACATTGTAAAGAACTGCCTAGCAAGGTACCGCCATTTTGGGGAAATTTCAGTGCGCTATGTACAGTTTATTCGCAAAGTGCAATTACTTCGAAATGTTAGTGAATCTGAGCTTCTCTTGCCAAGTTCATTCGCATCGTGCAGTTATTTGAAATGTTTCTTACACTGATAAGAGCTGATTTCTTACATTATAGTAATTTCAAGAGTATGTGTTCATGCTTATTTGCAAAACCCTTCACTGGTATGTGTTAATATGGCAAACGGATTTTGAATGCCCTTACCACTTGTATTTGACCAGAATATTGCAGAGAATTGGAGAATATTTGAGTAAGAGTATGATATTTTTATACAAGCAGCTTATACAGATAAAGATGCACGCACCTGGGCATTCATTTTGCTAAACCTAGCTGAGTCAGAGGCTATTAAAAGAGAGCATTCATTTGTGCATGCACCAGCAGTATAAGCAGAAGAAGGTGAAAATCATATTGTTGTACTGGCAGAATCAAGGGAAGAGCCGGAGTTGCTTGAAGCGCAAATGCAGAGAAATTTGCAACCCCCAGAAAATATTACATTAGAGAGGCATTTGTTTTACACGAGATCAGAAACCAGGGGAAACTTTTGCAGCTTATATAACTGACCTGAGAAACAATGCCAAAATGTGTCATTTTAGTGACTTAAAAGATGTTAATAAGAGAGACTCGTGTATGGTACTAATAGTGCTGCTGTGAGAAAGATTTAGCTTCGTGATAAGTGATTTGACGTTCAGTAAAGCCATTGAGATTTGTCAAATCCATGAAATTACAGAAAAACACACAAGTATACTTGCAAGTGACATGAGCATGGTTTCAGTAGGCTCCAGAGCAAATGTTTAGCATGCAACATGTGGCAAACAGAAGTTGGCCTAAACACATGGCAGCCACAACCCCTGCTGGTTCACCAGGGGAAACCAAGTAGCTTTCCAGCAAGTTCTTAGACTAGTTCAGAAAAAGGAGCATGCTCAGTGTAGTGCAAATGTGAATTAGCAAAACCCAAGTTCAGCTTTATGTTAACTGTTGCAATTGTGGTGCCAGTCAGGAGTCTAAAACAGAGAAATTCTTAGTATTTGGTGAGTAATGTCTCAAGTGTAAAAAAAAAAATGGAACCATTTTCAAAAGTTTTGCAAATCAAGCAAACTTCACACAGCTGTAAGGAAGGGTCACACAAAAAAGCAAATTGATCAAGTAGAGTTACAGCAGTCCACTTTTTATGTAGAGGGTGTTTCAGTAATTGGTGAAAGAATTGATGCAGTGAATTTAGTGGCAAAGTGTTTTGTACAGTCCAGATCAATGATAAATCCAGAGAGCTTAAAGTCGACACTCGTTCAAAGTGTAATGTTATATCAGCATCCACATTTACTACAGTGAGAACTAATGAACTCATTGGTGGCCAGTAATGCAAAACTTGTTGCTTATGGAGGTGAAGAAATTCAAAATGAAGGCTCAGTGATGCTTTCATGTTATTTGGCCAAGAACTGTTACTCTATTCTATGTAGTCCGAAGACCAGTACAGTCATTATTAGGTCTCAAAGACAGTTTGAGAATGAATCTGCTTTCTTTTACCAAAGAAATTCCTCACACAAGTGCGTATCCTATTTCCAATTTTTCTGAAGCCATTTTCTTAAGAGTATACTGATGTTTTCGATGACAAGTTGGGCAAACTTCCAGTTGTGTATTCCATGAAGTTAGACCCAGAGGTCACGCCAGTAGTCAGACCAGCAAGAAGAGTTTGGATAGGTATGCAGGATAAAGTCAAGGCTCAGTTGGATAAAATGGTACAGCAAGGTGTAATTTGTCTAGTTACAGAACCAACTGAATGGGTGCCATCTATAGGTTCATAGATGTGTACTAGGCTAACGGCCCTGGAGCATTTACAAGCCTAGCCCATAAAAGTGCCCTGGCATCGTGCTGCCCAACGTGATTTCCCAGTGCCTCTATTAAGTAGAGGCCATTGCAGTGATCCCAGAGGTAAACTTTCTATTTCCCATCCACTCATCAAGATTTCTCTTGAAGAGGGTCAGTGGGGTGCTCTGCTTGACATGTATGGGAAGTCTATTCCACAGCATGGTCAGTCTCTGGGTTATGAACCTGTCTCTCCAGTATGTTCTGTTGATTGTGGTAATGAGGTTGCGGTCTCTGGAGCATGTGGTGTGGAGGGATTTGGATTTCTTTAGATGTAGCATTTCTAAAAGAGCTGGGTCGGACATGGCTATGGTAGCAGCTCACAAAAAAAGGCTCAGATGAAATCAGAATATGTACTGACCCAAGAGATCTGAACAAAGCACTGAAGAGACCGCACCATCCAATGAGTACAGTCGAAGAGGTCGCAACTCTAATACCGAATGACACTGTTTTTTCTGTCTTGGATGCAAAAAGTTCATTTTGGCAAGTGATGCTTGATCATAAATCCTCAATACTAACCATTTTTGGTACCCATTTGCAGATACAGATTCTTAAGGATGCCATTTGGAATAAATTCTGCAAGTGAAGTCTTCCAGTGTGCAATGGAGCAAATTATTTTCGGGTTATCCTTGTGCCATAATGATGATGATGTTTGTCTTTCGGCTTTTCCCAGTTAAGGGTCACCACAGCGGAACTCCAGTCCGCTAATGATTGGCAATAGATTTTCATGAACGCCGAGGTGCCAGCTCGACGTCCAACCTTCAACGAAGGCACGCCCATTTATGCATGTCTTTCGAACGCCACCCAACTGTGGGGAGGACATGCAGACTCCACACAGAAGGCACTCTCCACACTCCAACCGAGAATCTAACAGAAGAACCTTTTGCTGTGAGGCAACAACGCTACCGCTGCACCACCACGGCATCTATCCTTGTGCCACAATACTAGATAATTTACTGGTTGGAGGCAATGGTGAAGCACAGCATGACAGAAACCTAAAGAGAGTTCTAGACAGAGCATGTGAAGTAAACTTGAAGCTCAATCATTTGAAGTGCAAATTCAGACTACCAGAAGTTACATAAGTAGGTCATTTATCTACCAGTACTGACTTGAGACCAGACCCGAGCAAGCAGTTATCCTTCAGATGTCAGTACCAGATAATATTCAAGCTCTACACCGTTTCCTAGACATGGTCAACTATTTAGGCAAGTTTAAACGAGACTTCAATGAGTTGACAGGACCTTTAAGAGAAATGACACGCAAAAATGTTCCACGGTCATGGTTAGAACAGCATCAGAAGGCATTTGAAGACCTTAAGCAGAAAACTGCAACTCCATCTACATTAAGCTACTATGATGTAAATAAGACAGTCACTCTTTCCTGTGATGCTTCAAAATTTGGTCTTGGCACAGTTATTCTTCAAGAGGGCAGACCAGTAGCCTATGCATCTAGAACACTTACCTAAAGTGAAATGCAATATGCTCAAATTGAAAAAGAACTTTTGGCAATAGTATTTGCATGTTCCAAGTTTCATGATAATCTATGGTCGAGCTATTCAGATTGACACTACATTCAGCTCCAGCGAGATTACAAAGAATGATGCTCAAATTGCAAAAGTACAACTTCAAAATGGTCTATACGAAAGGCAAACTACTTTATCTGGCTGATACCTTATCCAGATCGCCCAGAAATATGACAGAACAGCTTGTGACAGAGAATTTTGACTTTGACGTGATCGCAGTGTTTAACGTCTCTACCACTAAACTTGATGGGCTGAGAGGTCACACAAAGACTGATCTAATTTTGCAAACGATCAATCACTACATTAATGCTGGATGGCCATCAAAGCAATCTAGTGTACCACCTGAAGTGCAAACCTATTTTCCTTATAGAGATGAAATGTTGATGGAAGATGGCAGTTTCAAAGGTCCTAAAATTGTTGTTCCTGCTTTCTTACAAGAATATATCCAGATTTTGCATCATGGTCACCCAGGTACCGCATCCACTAAGAGAAGAGCGAGAGAACTAGTATTTTGGCCTTTACTACTAAATGACACTGATAAAGTATTTTCTTCCTGTTCAGTATGCAATAGTACTAGACCACATTTGCAGAGAGAACCACTTCACCTAAGTCAAGTTCCTGAACTACCTTGGTCAACAGTAGCCATTGATATCTTTGGGTGTGACAATCAATAATACTCTTGGTAGACTCTTATTCGAACTGGTTTGAGATTGACTTGCTACCAAATTTAACATCCACTACTGTTATTACTAAGTTGAAAAGTCATTTCTCAGTCCATGGTAGTCCTCTCAAAGTTATTTCTGGTAATAGTACTCAATTTACTACTCAGTTATTTCAGAAATTTGCAAGAGAATGATACTTTGTACATGTTACTAGCAGTCCTGAATATCCACAGTCAAATGGGCTAGCTAAATGTGCAGTGTAGAGTGCAAAGCAATTACCTGAAAGGTCAAAACATGACAATACCAATGTCTTTTTGAATTTACTTAATCTCAGAAACATACCCAGTGATGATATATTTTGCTTACCTGCTCAAAGACTTCTATCCAGGCAAACCAGAACAATGCTATTTATTCCAGTTTACTGAGGCTAAAGCTAAGAACAAAAGAACCATCAAGGTTCAATTATTCAAGAAGCTTTCTCTCCAGAAGTCCAGTTATGATAAATTGAGCAGATTTTGTCTGTTGAGGGAAGGAGAGACAAATGGCAAAAGGTTTCGACCGGATTGGTCAAGTTACAGGTATATGTACAGAGCCAGTATCCTACATTGTAGGATCTGAGGGTGTGGAGTACAGCAGAAATTGCAGACATCATCCTCCTGTACCAGAATCATTGCAGCATTATTCTTGTGATACAGACTCTAGATCTCAGAGCAAACCAAATGTTGTTCCCATCTCAGAGTGTGTTTCAACCTCTACTTCCATTCCTGAAGATGTTCCAAACACTCTCAAGGTTGAACATTCTGTAGAGACAGCTCCAGTTACTAAACCCAATTCCCAGTTTTATGTCTCACAATAAGGCCGAATTTTCAGGCCCAGTGAGAAATACACACCAACATTGACATATCTACCTAGTCTTGTATAAATGCATGACAAAGAACTACTTGCATTATCTGCATACCAAATAGATTCATAATGTTGCATGATCTATTTCTCAAAGAGCGAGAATGTAGATCAGAGTGTATGAGCTGTATCGTTAAGAAACATATCAAGGACTAAACATGCACATATAAATACCTGGCACATGCTATTCCCAGTGTCATTTTGAGCGTGCAGTCAGAGTGAACACGTATGATTGCAGTAGTTAGTTTGTATACAAGTTACTCAAGTTAAAGTCAGTAAACTTCTATCGTGATGTGTTTGTATATAATAAAGCTGCTTGAACAGAACCCACGAAGACTCTTCTATTGTTTCCAAAGTAGGAGAGTGACAATAGAGAACTTGTAGAGGGGTGATTGGGAGCAAATTTTCTGGAATTGTCAAAAGTTGCAATTTTTCAAGGAATAATTATAGGAATTGATGAATAAAACAGTGGAGAGGCAATTAACATTTACAAAAGAAATGTTATTAAGCTGGGTAAAACCACCTCCCCCAAAAGACACACTAGCACCACTATCCCTACATCTAACTTAACTAAAATATTACAAGAAAATGGAAGAAAGATAACACGGCAGGTTAATGAAATCACAAAATAAGTTAAGATCGGAAAAATAATGCAGTTATAGAGGCTAGTGGAAGGTTTATATTAAATAAATGGAGCAAATGGGACACTGCCTTATCGTGACAGAAAGGAGTAAAACACATATATAATCCATGAATGACAAGCACGTAGGACACGTCTGGTATAAATATTGACAGATGTAAAACCAGACAAGACTGTATGGAGGACAGCACTAATGGTATAAGAGTCACTAAAAATTAAAACAAATAGCTGTTTTATTTGTTATTCCTTTTTTTTTCTATTTACTGTATTACAGTTTGTACTGAAATTTATAACTGAATGTTGTTGTTTGTCTTTCGGCTTTTTCCCGGTAAGGGGTCGCCACAGCGGAACTCCAGTCCGCTAATGATTGGCAGTAGATTTTTTACAAAATGCCGAGGTGCCAGCTCGACGCCCAACCTTCAACGAAGGCACACGCCCATTTACGCACGCATGTCTTTCGAATGCTACCCAACCACGGGGAGGACATGCAGACTCCACACAGAAGGCATTCCCAAGCCAAGCCAAGAATCGAACGGGAGAACCTCTTGCTGTGAGGTAACCAGGCTACCGCCGTATATTAAAGCATACCACTGATACAAGGAAGAGATATTGTATCTGTCAGAATTAGGAACAGAATTTGAAACGTTTGAATAAACGTACGAAAAGAAATGAATGCAACAGACTGAAATGAGGAAACAATTACAGATTAAGAGAAAAAAATGTAAGCAACATGAACACTTGGAAATGTCAACAGGAAAAGGGAGAAGTTATATAGCAATATAATATGAATGTGAATTCATTGTAATGTACTCAAAAATGCATTCTATTAAACATAGCAGATGCTTGCCACTTGTATTATTAACAAAACCCTGGTACTGCTTAAAATATGCTACAAAGTGTCTCATCTTTTCACATCCAATGCATATTTTGCATAGCCAATAGTGTACCAGTTCCAAAAATTGAGTATGGTCTCCCATTAACTATATTCAGCCAAACAACAGCCAAACAACAGCCAAACAACTAAAACAGCAGTAAATAAAATGTGAACTTTGCTTTACTTGCAGGTCAACTAATCACCACCAGCTTTTACAACATGTTAAAGTGTTACCTGTTAATATAAGGGCAACTGCTACTCTCCAATCTACAAAATTATTAAACTAGGATACTGCTTAAAATCTTTTATCAGTAGAAGTCCTTCCCTTCACTGTTGCAGTATTCCTTATGTAAGGGATCTCTTGCCAAGGATAGCCCAACATCCATCCTGTATACCAAAGGCTTCAGTGTTTACATGCATATGTCACAGGTATGCTCCCAGTGCAAGACGTAGGGCATAAAGGTGACGTACCGACACACATATCTCCGAAATGAAAATCCTCTGGAGGAACAGAATGTCCTTAGGAACCAGAAGGAATATGTGCATCCAAGACGAGGAAACAGAACAGAATCCCTGGCCAAGAGGGCAAGAAGAATTGGGCAGAGCAGGGGGAGCAAATATTGCAACAGTGAAGAGAAGGACATCTACTGTTACGGTAAGATTTTACACAGCTGTACTATGTCTTTCCATATCACTGTTGCAGTATTCCTTACATAAGGGAGAGTACAAAAGCTCAAGAGGAAACCTGGGAGGAGGAAGGCACTGAAGAGCCCGCTATAAAGCCATGTAGGATATCTCTGGCAAAACCAGCTCTGGAAATAACATCCAACTTGTAAAGCTTAGTGAAAGTAGCAGCCTCAGGGATGGAACTGGTACAAAGTGCTTTGAAAAAGGGACCAGAAGAAGGAGCTGGTAGAGTGAACCTTTACAGAAGATGAAAGACATTTAACATGAAAGGAATAACAAAAGGAAATGGCCTTAGAAATCGAGGAAGAGATGGTTTGTTTAGAAACTGCCAAACCCAATGATATATGATGAAAGGCAACAATGTTGCTCAGATCTGCAAACAGTTTTATGCAAATAATATCGGAGCTGTCCATGCAAAACCAAGGCGTGAATAAACTTCTCACTGGCAGACTGCTGAAAAGGAAAAAAGAAGGCAAATTAATAGGCTGATTAAGACAGAATTCATTAACCACCTTGGGCATAAAAGGAGGATTAGTACAAAGATACAACATTGTACCTGTGAAAAACTAAAAACTGAATAACAGACATTAGAGCCTGAAGCTCAGAAACTCTTAGTTTAAGTAAAGGCCAAAAGAGGAACAGTCTTCCAAGTACAACGTTGCAAGGAAGCTGAAGCAGGAGGCTCAAAGGAGTCAATTTTTCCACAAAAAAACTGAGGTCCCAGGAAAGCGGAATAGGATTCCTGTGAAGCCTGATATGAAGACCGCCTTCAAGAAATTACTTGTCCTCAAACCTACCGGCCAGAGGAGAAATTAAGGGGAGACCAGCAGGAGTTGCAGGTATGTGACCCTTATCTGAAGAATATGCCAACCCAGCATGGAGGAGATCACACAAAAGACAGAACCATAGGAATCTGCACTGAAAAAGGATCCTGGTTTTGAGAAAGGAATCAGACAGAAAATGTCTTCCATTTGGACAAACAGGATTTCCTGATAGTGAGTTTCCTGGCCCCCTCCGAAGCACGTCCTCAGAACACAGGAGCCTAAAAGGGATCAAAACCCTAACACCCACAGCATTAGCGGACCCCATGTGAGAAGATCCACGTGGTGAGGTAACTTCTGATGATTATCCATGGCCAAATGAGAAAGAAGGGGAAACCAATGCTGTCTGGGCCAAAAGGGAGTCAAAAGCAAGACTTTTTTTTGGGGGGGGGGGGTGGGTCTTGCTTGATCGTTTGCAATACCCTTGGAAGCAGAGGAAGGTGCACAAAAACATCCTCTTCCAAGGAACAAACAGGGCATCCACCTTACAAGCCAGAGGATTTGTGACTCTAGAACAGAAGAAAGGAAGTTGTCTGTTCAGAGGGAAGGCAAAAAGATCTACCTGAGGAATACAATGTCCAGAAACACATTTCTGTGAAACATCCACTCATGAGCCTCTGTGCTGGATCTGCTCAGAGTCTGCCACTATATTTCACTCTGAGGGAATGTACGGTCACTTGCTACTGGACAGCTAGACCCCCAGACCTGAAATGAGAGCCTTCAAAGAAAATATGACTATGTTACTGACATACCACATTACCGTAGTAGTCTGTGAAAACACTGGGGGACCTAGGATGAAAAAAGGGAATTAAATGCCTGAAGAGCAAGCAGGAGAGCCCTCATCTCCTTGATGTCAATGTGGTCTGACCTCTTATGAAGACGCCAGAGAACCTGGACACAGAGAAACAAAGGAAGCTCCCCACCCCCTGACTGAGGTATCTGAAAAGAGCTCTCAAGTCTGGACTGGAGGTTAGAAATGAAGCCCCAGGTTGAGAGAAAGTTGATGAATCCACCACTTAAGCTAGAGCTTGACACAGGGGAAGGAAGGGAACTAGGAATTCCATGGTAAAACAGTGTTGAAGCCATACTGACCTGAGGTACCAATGAAGCTTTCTCATATGAAGCCTGGAAAGAGGTAGCATAGGAATGGTGGAAGCCATAAACCCAATGACCAAGAGAAAGGCAATGGCCGTGACGGAAGCCAGAGGAAAAAGAGATTGGAAAAAAGCAATCAGACAGAGGGGGCCTTGGAGAAGGGTAAGGATGCCAGTAAAAGAATAGTCTAGATTTTGCAACCAAATAAACATGATCCTGAGAAGGAATCAAGGCCAAAGTTTATGGTGAACCCCAAACTTTGAAGCAACAAAACAGTAAACTGAAGGTCCTGAAGAAGAACCTTGGGGGATGAAGCCTGTATAAGCAGACCATCCAAATAAGGAAAGATCTGAACCCCTTTCATCCTGCAAAAGGCAGAGACAGGAGCAAGGCATTTGGTAAATACTCTTGGGGCAGTAGAGAGGCCAAAGAACAAATCAGAAAATGAAAAGTGCTAGAAAGAAACTGAGAAATGCAAAAATTTCCTGAAAGGGAAATGGACGGGGATGTGAAGATAGGCATCCTTGAGATCCAGAGAAACAAGAAATGTCCGGTGACAAAGAAGGGACAACATCCGAAAAGATAGGACCTTTAGAAAGGTGTTGAGCCAAGAAAGGTCCTGAACTGGTATACAGGTGCCCCCCTTCCCCGAACTAGAAACATTCTGGAATAAAAACTCTTCTCTTCCTGAGTAGGGGGCACAACCTGAATGGTGCCCTGGGCCAAACAGCCTGAAACATCTCTTAAAAGAGAGGAACCTGTTCTTGAGGAGGTTGAGGGATGCTCAAAAAGGAAGGAAGAGATTTCCACACCATGAAAATACCCCTGACAGATGATGGGCAGAATCCAAGTGTCTTGTGGGATCCTAAACCAATGTGGAAGGTACAGGGAAAGACAAAGGGACAAGGTAACCTGGCCAGGGTAAAAAGGAAGCAAACTGTCAAGATGGAACCTGGTTTGTCCTGAAAAGGAAGTTTCTGAGAAGCATGGGTCTGAGTAGACTTAGCAAGAAGTACACGTCTAGAACCCTTTTTACCCTTGGGTGGATGGCGAAACGGTCATCGAACAAAAGCAGATTTGGAGGGGTAATTCCTCTGAAACTTACTGACAGAAGAAACAAAAATACATTTCAACTCCTGCAAGGCATTGCCCTTGTCCTGGAGGTATGTAAAAAGTTCAGCAACAGCAGAGCCAAAAAGACTTTTATCATTTAGAGGAGCATCCAATAATTTGGCCTTAATGTCATAAAGCAAAGCCTGAAGATGAAGCCAGACAGAAGAGCATCGGCTGCATCACAACTGCACTTAATGGAGTGGTGAACCACTTAAAAGGTAGAAGCCAACAAGGAAAGGGCTAAAATCTTCCTTTCTGAGACAGGAAGGTCAGACATTACTTGAGAAACCTGAGAAAGGACTAAAATATATCTAGTCATACGGGTCTGGTAATTAATAGCTCTAAAAGCCAGGGTGGCAGCAGTATAAACCTTTTTGCATAGCTGTTCCATGCCCCTACTACCCTTGTCTGAAGGAAGCAACTTGGATGGCAACAGCTTGGAGGGTTCATCAGAGGAGACTGACACCACAGTAGGAACAGTAGAAGGGCACCTATATAGAAACTTACAATCACCAGGCACCTTGCAAAATCTGTCAGGTTTCTTGGGAGCCGAGGCTGAAAATTAGGGTCTACAGAAGCTGCTGAAAAGAGATCCAGGATGGTAACCAGGACTGGAGTAACAGCAGAAGGTTTGAAAGACTAAATCTGGAGGAGTTCATAATACCTCTTCTTGATATCAGAAACTTGAGAAATCCCACTTGAACTCCATCATACATGAAATAGCATCCCCAAAGGAGAGTTCTTCTAAAGGAGAATGTGGACGGACAGAATCCTCTTCTTCAGACCTATAGTCCAAAGTGGAAGGGATCTGATAAGAGCAAGCTAAGGACTCTTCCACAGAATCCAGATCCTCATCAGAAGACTCCTGCTCCCTAGGTCTCTTAAGAGGAGTAGAAGACCAGGGAGGGGCAGAGGCACAGTGACCCCTTGAGGTGGCTTTAAAGCTATTAAAGCATTAAACAATCCCTGCGTAATATCCTGCCATTCATGTTGGGGATCTCTAACTACAGGGGAAACATGCTTATTTTGTTTCTATTTTCTGTGGAACGTCCGCACAAAAAAAACTTAAGTGGGTCGAACCCTTGCTGACACTACAAGCATAGTAGGTATCTCCCTCCCATACTAAAATCCGCATAGTCTCCCTCATCCCTCACAGGTAAACAGCGAAGGTTCCCCCTCAACATCCGGAGCAGCCGCTGATGTGCGAGAAGCTGGATTCATGCCATCCTCTCACAGGGTTCTGGCAGCGAAATCCAAAGCAACAATTGGAAGCTCCTCCAGGTTTTCACCAGCCTCGAGAGAAACGTCCAGAGGAAGCTAGACAGCAGCTGTATTAGACTAGAGTTTTTTTTACCTTTTTCTTGACTGGCGGCGGACTTCAGGATAGGAGACTCCACCAGAGCACCTTGTGCCAACAACCTTAGACATTGGTTTTCCAGGTAATTAGATAAGGAAGAAAGGTAACTACGTAGGGTCTTGGGGACAAATGCTTGGCAGACAGAATACAGCATAAGGTTGTGAGAAGCACCCAAACAGAACAGAGACTGCTTGCGATGATCTTTATGGGGAATCTGCATTCCACACTGAAATTTTCCTATTCAGGATGGCATGTAAACCAACAACACTAAAATAAAAAATAAGGAAGAACCCCATCAGGGCACTTATCTGAAAACAGCTCGGTAACCAACACAGACAAGCTTTTAGACAGACATTCAGTGATGGCATTCATACTGGCAACAAAGTTGTTCTGAGGTGTGTGCGTCCGTATGTCACCTTTATACCCTATGCCTTGCAAGGGGAGCATACATGTGATGTAAGATGCCTGTTAACACTTAAGGCTTTGGTATACTGGACGGATGTTGGGCTATCCTTGGCAGGAGATCCCTTATGTAAGGAATACTGCAACAGTGATAAGGACATCAGAAAGTACAGTTGTGTAAAATCTTACCATAAAAGCAGATGTCCTTCTCTTCACTGCTGCAGTATTCTTTACCTGAGGGATATCCTGCCAACAATAGCCCAACATCCGGCCAGTATACCAGAGTCTTTAGTTCT
Source organism: Protopterus annectens (assembly GCF_019279795.1). Taxonomy (NCBI): domain Eukaryota; kingdom Metazoa; phylum Chordata; order Ceratodontiformes; family Protopteridae; genus Protopterus; species Protopterus annectens. The sequence continues at coordinate 62,789,888 of NC_056727.1, read as the reverse complement.
TACAAGTGTCATACATCACACGTATGTTTACTATGCAAGGCGTAGGGCATAAAGGTGACATATGACTGAACATACTCAGAACTGAAAAAGCTCCAGGGAGAACAGATGTCCTTAGGGATAAGGAACATGTGCATCCATAAGGAGGAATAAGAAAGATGAAGAACCTCTCAGCCAGGAGGGCAAGAAAAGTACAGGGTAGTAAGAGAGATGGCGCAAATACTGCAACTATAAAGAGAAGGCCATTACTGTTGTGGAAAAATTTACCGTACTGTCCTTCCATTTCACTGATGCAGCATTCTTTACCTAAGGGAAAGTACAAGAGATCAGGAGGAAGCCTGTGAGGCAGAAGGCACAGAGGAGCCCTCTACAAATCCATGTAGGATAGCCCTGGCAAACTCTGCCCAAGCCCTGGAAATAACTTCCAACTTGTAATGCTTATTAAAAGTATGAACAGAGGACCAAGTAGCATCCTCAAGGATGGAAATGGTATCCAAATCCTTGAGAAAAGCACCAGAGGAGGCAACTGCCCTAGAAGAATGCACTTTAACTGATGAGGAAAAACATTTTCCATGAAAAGAATCAAAAAAAGATGTCCTTAGAAATCCAGGAGGAGATAGTTTGCTTAGAAACAGCCAAACTCAAAGTCCAGGGATTAAAGGAAACAAAAAGCTGCTCAGACTTCTAAATAACTTTAGTTTTATCCAAATAATATTTGAGCTGTCTTCAAATCCAAGGTGTGAAGAAACTTCTCACTGGCAGACTGCGAGGGGGGGGGGAGGGTGTTGGAAAAAAGCATGGAAGATAAATAGACTGATTAAGGGGACTACTCACTGACAGCCTTGGGCATAAATGATGGATTAGTACAAAGAGACACCCTGTCTCTGTGGAGAACTAAGAAAGAAGAAATAGCCATGAGAGCCTGAAGTTCTGACCATCTCTTGGCTGAAGTGAGAGTCAAAAAAACAAACAGTCTTTCAAGTACCATACTGTAAGGAAGTTGAAGAAGCAGGCTAAAGAGGAGCCTGCGTCAAATTTTCAAGTACAAAACTGAGGTCCCAAGAAGGCAGAAAAGGCTTCCTAAGAGGCACAAATCATGTCCTCTTTCATCAGGTTGGCATGCACCAGTCCTTTGGCTTTGCACACCTTGGCCAGCTTGTTGCCAGCTTGCCATAATCCTTTGCTGACATATTTGCCTGCTTTTCCTGACTAAACTAAACTAAAAAAAAATATTAAATGGAACTGTTTTGAAATGAAACTCTGAATGTTTACCTTGTGGCTGCTTGAGAGTACACCCATCTTTAGTGACAAATGCCTACAAGTGACAGAAGTTCAATTAATATCCACACTACTGCTCATCAATATGTGATGTCCCCAGTCTGGGCCAGTAATCAAGGAGCCTGAACCCTCACCAATAACAGTGGAAAGGGATGTTCTTCACTTGGAACAAAAACAGATGCACACAGTATTTCCAGATGCAGACCTCTCTGCATCAAGCACAATTTCCCTTAAGAGCACACAGGGAACACACAAAGCCTGGGGTCTGGATGTCTCTCTCTCCACAGATCCTCAGTAAGCCTCCCCACTGGCATAGCTGCAGAGTTTAAGTCCTCAGCAGAGTGTCCAAGCCAAGTCCTCCACCACTCTCTTTGTGAAACCAGTGCTTCGTGTTCCTAATCCAAGTAGCTGACATACAGACTCTGAGATTTAATTTTCACACACACACACACACACACACACACACACACACACACACACACACACACAGGAAAGGCAGACACAAATTAACTGCTCTACCAACTTTACCCAGACTATAAGGTAGATCTACTGCTACCAGTCAGTTACTATAAGGCTCTTAAAAGGGTATCAGTTATACTGTGTACATCGGTAATGTTGACCAAACAACAAGGCTTTAAGAAGTGGCCACAGTTATTACCAAATATACGCAAATATTTTCTAAAAGGACCAGCCACAATGAAAATTTTAAAATATATTTAATAATAAAAGAACATGAACATATTAAATATCTATTTAAAGTAAGCACCAGAGTTTTCAATCACAGAACATATTAAAAACAACATAGCCGGAAAGATTCACATAGTTGCAGAAAAACAGTGCTTAACTAATCTCACTATATTTCCCTGACTAATCTAAAATAGTTACTATTCCCTGGTTCACTTACTAGAGCAAAGCAAGATGAAGTAGGTGAGGGATCCTTCTATATCAGGTTCCAAAAATAGAGTGCTCAGTCTGGTTGAGAGACTTCTCAATATAATATCTAATTATTATTTTCGGGATAGCTTATAGAATGACATCACATCTAGTCATCTGACTCTGTTTCCCACATTATCACCACCACTAGAACCTGCCAGGAGTTTAGGACCTATGTGTTACCATACACACAGATAACATTTTGTTCAGAGCTGCTGCAGCTCCTGGAAGTCATAAAACCATTTTAACACTTCTACTCCTCCTACAGAGTTACTAAGCCAGGCTTCTCACAGACATTTCTTATCTGTCAGATCATATCTGAATTTCAATGCAAAATTGTGACATTGCTAATATGCTTCTAAAGCTTTTCTCCCTAGGCCTCCCCTGAAAATGGGCACATGCCCAGTCTGAATTTCCTGGTAAGCAAATGTCAAATAAATACAATTTTGTCACTGGCTGGAATCAGAACTGTAAGATACAATCTTTATGGCCTAATTTAATTTCAGCTATTTTCCAAAGTTAGGTGGGACCGAGCTTAACCTCTTCTCATCCAGTATCATCTGTTAAAACATACACATTTACTTCAGTTACAATACAGAAAAGAACCTACTTTCCGTACACTTTTAACACAAGCAACTTTACAAATACATTTTCAACAGAAGCATCTGTACATATCAGTTTGATATACAAATGACATACAATTCTTTACAAAAATTCCATCTAGCTGTGCTGGCATATGTTACACATCCACTGCCCTACTTCTCCGGTATGGCTGGCAATACCTCAGATCATCACATAATATTAAGGACGTCTTTAAGAAACTGCTTGAACTTGAATCTAGAGGCCAGAGGAGGAGTCAAGGGCAAGCAAGCAGAAATTGATGACAGGTAAGCTATAACTGAAAAATATGCCAGCACATCTGAAGGGCATTCAAACTCACGTTCAATAATGGTGTTCAGACTGGAGGCAAAGTTCTGAGTGTGTTCATTCATATGTCACCTTTATGCCAGATGCCTTGCACTGGCAGCACAAGTGTGACATATGAGAGCTACGAGAACTAAAGTCTTTGGTATACTGGCTGGAGGTTGGCCTATCCTAGGCAAGAGATACCCTAGGTAAAGAATACCGCAACAGTGATATGGAAGGACATCTACAAATCAGAGAGCAAAACTATGCACCAAGAGATGCATGTTAAAACAAAAGTTGAAAGTGCATCTCAAAGCTGGCACCTGCAATCTGGAGCCAGCTCCCTTCAAGTTGGACAAGAATATACCACAAAAGCAATTAATACTGGGTAAAGTCCCTGTTACATATTTTATGATATATAAATGTTCTAGTACAAGGCTGAAGGAGGAGGTAAAAACTATATCATAGTATGTCCTCTCATCATAACTCTCAACCTGGAAACATCAAAAATCTGGACAAAGGCCCAGGAAAAATAGGTACAAATAGTTAAGCTGATTAACATAAATTTGCTTACAAAATTATGTAACCCCAACCAATTCAATGGAATTGTGGGATACCAACTTTCAAACACAAACTGAAGAACAGACAACCAAAATATGGTCCCAGAGCCCCCCCCCCTGCAGCCATTCCAATGTCCCATTACTTGGCTATTTTGTCCAATTTACCATAAATGCTGTCATGTACATACTGCTTTACTGCTACAATGATTATCTGGATTTCATTTAAAACTTTTTATTTTACATTTTATAGCACAAACACTAATGGACATCTGCTAAAAATAGTGTCTCACAATGAAAATACTTAGCATTAAAACTTCTCTGCCCTTGAAACTCACATTCACTGAAACAGCACTGAAACAGAACCAATAATAAAACTGCCCATTTCAGAACATTTCCATCATAAAAGTCTACTCAACCTTCTACAGTCCGCCAGCATCAGTAAATATGCACAATTTCTGCAGAAGTAAAAGTTATCTCAATAATTCTACATTAAAGAGAACTGTAACTAATGAAAAGGTTGCTGCTAGAAAACAACTGTATATTTCATTGTTTCATCTACAAGTGCCTGCTGCCCTTGAAGAATAAATTGCCTATGTTACATTAAAAAATTAAGCTATTAATATTTGCATAAGGAATGGATAGCAAACTGATAACCAGTTCATAGTTACTAAGTATCTCCACCAAAGGAGGCCATTCCCAGGACTGTAGCATCCACCCCCTTTAAAAGTAGTACAGTATCAGCAATCCATCTAAATACTGTGCGAGTAGAACCCACAGCCTTCTGCAGCAAAAGCAAGTATACTACCTGTTGTGCTACTAAACAATGCAAGTAGACTTCGCATAAACAGCACTAAACTTCTCTTTCCCCGAAGAATAGTGCAGCAAAAGAAATCAGGAAAAAGCCAAAATTTATTTGGGGGGGTACAAAGGCCCAAAACCAGGGACACATTTTAAACATTGTAGAGTCTCAGAAAGTTGCTTGAATAAAATGAGTTACCATGCATTTCCTGAAAGACAGGAAAACTGAAACTTAAATGTCTACAATTACTTAGTGAATTCAGTTCTCACATTTGTTTTCTGGGAAAGTCCCGACTTGGAACAAAGCCAATTTTCAGCAGAGGCCCACGGAGAAATGCTCCAGACGCATGCCTTTGTATCATGGAAGGAAAGCGGAGCGCCCAGAGGAAACCTACACAAACACAAGGAGGACATGCAGACTCCCCAGAAAAAGGGACTTCAGCCGAGAATCAAATCACAGAACCTTTTGCTCGAAGGCAACAACACTACCACTGTACCATCCAAATTCTAAGAGGAACAGACCAAAAGTACGAGCCAAACATTCCAGACATTCTGTGAAAATTTTACAACTGAGAGCTACAACTCCTTCAATCAGTAGTGGCATGGGTAGACAACTCAGGTTCTTGCTCCTTGTACCCAAGGTACAGGGCATGACCTGAGAAACCTTAACCACCACGTACACCTAACTGGAGCATTTTTATATACATACACACACACACACACACACACACACACACACACACACACACACACACACACACACACACACACACTCTCTCTCTCTCTCTCTCTCACGCGCGCTCTCACTCTCTCCTGCAGCACACACACTCTCTCACGCGCGCGCGCACACACACACACTCTCACACGCGCGCGCACACACACACTCTCTCACACGCGCGCACACACACACACTCTCTCACACGCGCGCACACACACACACTCTCTCACACGCACACACTCTCTCACACGCACTCTCGCGCACACACACTCTCTCACGCGCACTCTCTCACGCGCACACACTCTCTCACGCGCGCACACACTCTCTCACGCGCGCACACACTCTCTCACGCGCGCACACACTCTCTCACACGCGCACACACTCTCTCTCGCAGGCGCGCACACTCTCGCAGGCGCGCACACTCTCTCGCAGGTGCGCACACTCCCTCACAGGTGCGCACACTCTCTCACAGGTGCACACACTCTCTCACAGGTGCACACACTCTCACACAGGTGCACACACTCTCACACGCAGTCTCTCTCTTACACACTCTCGCTGGCGCACACACAAACTCTCACTTTCACACACACACACACACACACACACACACACACACACACACACACACACAAACACACCCTCTCTCTCACAGACACACACACACTCTCACACACACCCTCTCTCTCACACACACCCTCACAGACACATGCAAACACACACTCTCGCACTCAATCCCGTGCGCGCACTCTCTCACGCGCGCACCCTCTCTCTCACGCGCGCACCCTCTCTCTCACGCGCGCACCCTCTCTCTCTCTCGCGCGCACCCTCACCCTCTCACGCACACCCTCTCACGCACACCCTCTCGTTCTCACACACACCCTCGCACTCACTCTCACGCACACACACTCGCGCGCACACGCTCACGCACACCCCCTCTCTCACGCACACCCCCTCTCTCATGCACACCCCCTCTCGCACGCACACACACTCTCGCACGCACACACACTCTCGCACGCACACACACTCTCGCACGCACACACACACTCTCGCACACACACACTCACATGCATGCACTCGCACGCACACTCTCGCACACACTCTCGCATGCACACACGCGCGCGCACACTCACACGTGCACACTCTCTCTCTCATGCACACTCACACATGCACAACCTCTCACACACGCACACACACACGCACACACACACACACACACACACTGTCTCGCACGCGCGCGCACACACTCGCATGCACTCACACTCGCATGCACTCACTCGCTTGTGCGTGCAATCACACGCACACTCACACGTGCACTCTCACACGCACACCCTCTCTCTCACGTGCACACACCCTTTCTTTCACACCCTCTCTCACGCAGGCGCACACACACTCGCAGGCGCACACACACACTTTCTCGCGCACACACACGCTCGCGCTCACACACACACACACACACACACACACACCGTCACACACACAGTCTCACACACACACAGTCTCACACACACACAGTCTCACACACACACAGTCTCACACACACACAGTCACACACACAGTCTCACACACACACAGTCACACACACAGTCACACACACACAGTCACACACACACAGTCACACACACACACAGTCACACACACACACACAGTCACACACGCGCACCCCCTCTCTCACGCACGCACCCTCTCTCTCTCACGCACGCACCCTCTCTCTCTCACACGCACGCACCCTGTCTCTCACACGCACGCACCCTGTCTCACACGCACGCACCCTGTCTCACACGCACGCACCCTGTCTCACTCACACACGCACCCTCTCACTCACACACACACCCTCTCACTCACACACGCACCCTCTCACTCACACACGCACCCTCTCACTCACACACGCACCCTCTCACTCACACACGCACCCTCTCACTCACATTCCCACACACTCTCTTACACTCTCTTGCACTCTCTCACTCTTGCGCACACGCACACACACACACACACACACACACCCTCTGCGTCTCAGTTGCTGCAGCAAAATGTCCAATGGTGAAACAATCAACGGAAACCATGCATAGAGAGAAAAATAAATCAATCCACTTACAGAAAGCAAGCCCTTTAATTTACTAGCAAATGCAGCGAGAGAAAAGTAAATCAATCCGCTTTGCAGGTGAAAATTTAACGGAATCCAGTCGCTTGTCTAATATTAGCCTCTCTAGCAAATGCAGCCATACCTCTCTGCCTCTCACTTGCTACAGCAAAATGTCCAATGGTGAAACGGTGTACTTGCAGCTACTACAGCAAAATGTCCATATTCAGGTGAAACAATCAACGGAATTCACTCACTTGTCTAACAGCAGCCTCTCTCTCTCACTTACTAGCAAATGCCAGTGAAAGAAAAAAAATCCAATCCACTTACGGAAAGCAAGCTCTCTCACTTACTAGCAAAAGCAGCGAGAGAAAAATAAATAAATCCCCTTTGTAGGTGAAACAATCGATGGAAACCACTCACTTGACAAACAGCAGCCTCTCTCACTTACTAGCAAATGCAAGCTAGAGAAAAATAAATAAATAAATCAGGTAGGCAAGTTTTTCCACTTGTCTAATATTAGCCTCTCTAGCAAATGCAGCCATACCTCTCTGCCTCTCACTTGCTACAGCAAAATATCCAATGGTGAAACGGTGTACTTGCAGCTACTACAGCAAAATGTCCATATTCAGGTGAAACAATCAATGGAATTCACTCACTTGTCTAACAGCAGCCTCTCTCTCTCACTTACTAGCAAATGCCAGTGAAAGAAAAAAAATCCAATCCACTTACGGAAAGCAAGCTCTCTCACTTACTAGCAAAAGCAGCAAGAGAAAAATAAATAAATCCCCTTTGTAGGTGAAACAATCAATGGAAACCATTCACTTGACAAACAGCAGCCTCTCTCACTTACTAGCAAATGCAAGCTAGAGAAAAATAAATAAATAAATCAGGTAGGCAAGTTTTTCCACTTACGGAAACCACTATTTACTTGTCTAATAGTCCACACACCAGTCCGTTGCCTAACAGCAGCCTCTCTCACTTACTAGAAAAATCAAATGTGGTGACAGAAAAATAAATCAATCAATACGGTAAGTAAACGGAAACTACTCACTTGTCTAATAGCAGCCCGTCTCTTACTAGAAAAAGCAAATTCCGTGAGACTCGAGAGAAAAATACATAAATCAATCAGGCAGGTAAGTCTCTCTCCTTACCTATGGAAACCACTCACTTGCCTAATAGTCCAGTCCTTCTCTCCACTACTGCAAAAATGAAATAATAAATCAAGCAAATGCAATGCAGCAATGTCTCTCCACTTATGAGAGAAAAATAAATCAATGCAGCAATGTGTCTCTATTTATGAAGCACATAAGACCACAACATAAGAAACCCCCTGCTACTTTACCTTACCTGACTTCTGGTGTGCCGCAAAGTTAAAAAAATTTAAGCAGTAATGGCTCAGCAGCTGAATTCTGACGTCATCGCGCAGGAATACATTCGTCTAAAAAAAACCCCTAGGGAATTCAGAAATTAAAGGGGCCACTCGGAAATTTGTGGCACCCCAATATTTTGCCCTCAAAACCGGCATTTACTGAAGAATTCTGTACAGCTGAGAGCTATGCCTCTCATCCTGTCAAATGATTATTGAACACTCTAAGTTTACTTATCCTGAATTACATCGTATGCCAGTATTTGACTTCCAGGTACCTTATACAGTCCATGATTCTTTCACCCTGTCTCAAATGGATTACATCAATAGAACTATAATCTCCTCTTTATGGCATATCTGAATGGCATGGTCAATGTTCTCTAGTGGTACAGAATAATAATGAAAAAACTGCATCTTTCGTTATGCCATAAAGGGTGGGATAGTTGATGCATTTATTTTGAGATTTTAAGTATCTTTGTTTCATTTTCATGGTTAGTTTCTGGAGGTTGGTTTGCAATTATTTACATCTGACACTGTTTTTATGTTTTTTTTTTTCTTTTCATTTTTGTTAATTTTCTTTTAGAAATGCCATAGATTCTTTTTAATCCCAATTAGCTACCACTAATACAGATGAGATCTCAGTTTAATGTCTCATCTAAAGGATGACATTTCAGGAGTATAGCAGTGCCAACAATGGAGAATTAATCCAAGGACGTGGTACAAGAAAAGAACACACAGTCTTGATCTCATCAGCAAAAGCTGACATACTACCTGCTGAGCCACTAAACTGTTGTAGCTCTCTATTGTAACAGTTTTAAACACACTACACAAAACTACACTCAGTTTTGTGACTCATTACGGAGTTTGATAAGCAATAAAGCTTTTAGTTCTTCTCTCTTCCCTTAAACAGCATCATTAAAACAGCTGGGTTAGTGCAGCTAGGGCAATACTTATTGTTCAGATAAGAAGTATAGCTACCTGGTGTGACAAAGGAACAATGCAATGTGTTTATCAGCATATACAACTGCTGTGAATATGAGGATTTTTCCCTGTATTCTGAACCTACAGTCCTAATAGTATGAGGAGATGTTAATACCCACATGAGATCCTAGCATTACACTACCATAATACTGCAGTTGATCTGATATAATAATACCTATGTCCACATTCATAGTTAATAACCTATTTAAAACACGGGTTAAAAAATACTCCGTTTTAAGAATTATACTCAGCACTTTATTTGAATTTGACATTAAATTATACTCAGATTTCCATTATGGTTAGGTAAAAGCAAATTAAAGCCATTTCCACAGAAATGCAGTCCATCTTTTTAAAAGAAGTCTCTATACTTTATTTCAGGTCAAGCTCATAAATCATGCAATATGACTGACAGCTGGCAGTAACTAGCATAAAAGTTTTGATCTTCTGTCAGTCTGAGACATTGCAGATTTGAGCCATTGCAAGATCTGACTAGATGGAGGCATGGACTTTTGCCTCTTGCGTCAACTGCATTGAAAAGTTTAGTCTAGAGTGGAAATCACAAAGCTAAATGTTTATTTATGTTTGAACTAGAGTAAAGCAGGCGCAGCAACAGCAGTAATCCAATACATAATTCACTTTCTTGGCCAACCACACCCAAGAGGAGCCCTTGCAGTATAATCTAGGTACTTAGCTATATATCCTTAAAGCCGTGAAACTGTTAATCACGAAGGTCTGTCAGAGGCTTTCATCTCAGTCCACATTTGTATTTTCTTGTCAAGATACAGACTGAAACATCACAGTTCAGGTCTTTCCTATATCAACCTCAAAAGAAAAACAACACGTAACAAATTTCATTCTGATCAGAAGCAGTTACGTTGCACACTCCTACCTCTGTTCAGCTGACCTAAAATTACAAAACAGAACCAGATTCCTGAAAGAATCCAGACTTTGATCTGTATTACTGTTATGCCATTTTATCTCCCCTGTGTGCTCTATAGTTAAAACGTCAGACTAAACACAGCACTTGCTCACTAAAGAATGTTAGCACATAAACAAAATGAACAAATCCCAGGACAAAAAGGGTCCACGGAGTTGTGTGTGCAGTGTAGAAAAGCTGCATATACGACTACTTAATCAGAAACTTTAATATTTTAAAGTGAAACAGCACCTGCTTCAGCTGTACATTACTAATTACATAGAATGCTGTTTTTCTTCAGGATTTACACTTCCATCATATTGCTAAACCCGGTACAGTACATACAGAGCAACACAAACACATTACAGCTGCTCCAATGCTGAGCCATCTACATGCTCTTGAACTCAGTTTATTTCTATAATGTTCAATTATGTATAGGTACATTTCATGGAGAGCACAACACTGCTACAGCACTTAATTTCCAGGTGTGCAGTAAGGAATGGGAACATTTTGGAATGATGACATTTTAAGTATATATTTAAATGAATATGAATCAGAGTACAAGGCAAAGGAAGTTATAAAGGACAACACTACTCGAAGGATAAGTGACTGGAGTTAGAGTAAAAGCTTCAAGATCTGAAGGAAAACAAGGGAGTGCAAAAAATAAATATAAAAAACAAGAGTGCACAAATAAAATGAGAAAGAAAAAGGAGCTACAAGACAGCAAATGAGGGGAAGATGGGAAAGGAACAACACAATATTAACACAATGAAGAAAACAATGTAGTGCATGGAGCACCCTAACTACACTCAAAAAACAGTTAAATTATATCCTAGCTCAGTGTTGCTATAGCGTGAGACCTGACCTTAACAATGCTTACAGGGGTGCTTAATTATTAAGCACTATTAACATTACATTTTCACTAAAAGTAGTAAACAGCAGCAGCAGAACATGAAACGCCTTTGTTACAACTTGTTTCTACCTGAAGTACACATAGTGTTTTGAATTAAGTTGTCTCCCTTACACAGGGAATATGTAAGAAGTCCACCACTCCCCCACTGCTTTACTGGCTTTCAAAGTTTTAAAAACGTATTGCATTTTTTAAATCTTATTTTTGACTAATTTGTAGTACATGGGGAAGATAAATCTCCATGCACTACAAATAATTATGAGCATGCTGGCAATCGTAAACCTGTATAATGTGTTCTCGACATGGACGCCAAGATTCACTTCTCAAGCTTCACTCTCAAGGCGAATTTCTTGGCATCTCACGCGGTGGTGGTGCTGCGGTAGCGTTGTCACCTCACAGTTAGACGTTGCCAGTTCGATTCTCAGTTAGAGCATCTTCTGTGTTAACGACATGCGTGAATGGGCGTTCCTTCATTGAAGGTTGTGCGTTAGGCCCGGCAAGCCAGTACGTAAAAATCTACTGCCAATCATTAGCGGACCGGAGTTCCGCTGTGGCGACCCCTAACCGGGAAAAGCCGAAAGACACAAACAAACATGTCTTGAACACATAAAGGTTATGAATGATGACCGGTTCGTAATCCTCTACATTATATGGAAACCAGATGGCAATGGCGAAACATCTCAAGGCAATTAGAGCATTAGAAGTGAGCAGTAGTATGAGGAGAGGACAGAAATGGGAGATCTATCTGTACCTGGCAGTACAAGCAGTGAAGATAAGATGTGTAAACAAGGACGACATTAACCATACTTGTATCAAGTAGGGGAGGAGGAGTAAAAATGAAAGCTATGTACTTACCATAACGATAGATCCATGTCTGATCTTCTTCCGGTTCAACCATGGGTTGTCAGATCCAAATGAATCCGACCTCAGCACGGACTCTGAAGCTTTTTGGTTCCAGGACTCTGACTCCTCCTCTACCCATAATTCCCTCTACTCCACCTCAATACCTCAGTTCGAGTTTGCCCCAATTAGACAACATATATGTAGATATATATAAAACAAACCTGTCTAAGGCTAACAGTATACACAGAAAAAGGTAAACTGAAAGGTAGTCAGTTAGAACTACTCACAGGGTGTGCTAGGGAAAAACTACCTAGTCGCCAAAAGCCCATTAATGTCAATTTGGAAGGTGGCAGGGGCTGGGAGGGAGGTTGAACAGCCAAAAAGCAGGCAGCATGGATATATCATTATGGCAAGCACATAACTTTCATATCAAACATTCTCTATTTACATCTAATTCAACTATGGGACAGATTCCCGAGCAGTTATAACTGGACTGAGAATGGTGGAACCAAAGGAAGACAATGATCTGGACTGTACATCCAGACTGTAGTGCAACATAGAAGTGTGAACTGTTGACCAAGCTCCTGCAGCACAACTGCCATCAATAGGTAATCTGCTAGAAAAAGCGGTTGACATGGCCATTATCTTTTTACAATGAGTCTACGGTTTAGAATGTAGAGACCGGCCCTTTTCATCATAAACAAAAGAAATACAGTCTGATAACCACCTGGGCAGAGTAATCTAGCAACTGTTTTAACCAATTTGAACTTTGAGAAGACAATTGATCAGACTTTTTGAATGGCTTGGTCCTATGAAGATGGAAACTAAGCTGGTGATGAATGTTCAGCATATGTAACAGGTGTTCCCCCTGATCAGAATTTGGGATAAAAGACTGGCAGGTTTATAGACTGATTTAAATCTGCCACTGATGCCACATTAGGAGCAAAATATGTGTTACTTCTCAAGGAACTCAGCCTTTGTGAAACCCCAGATAAGGGGGCTTGCAAGATAATGCCTGCACCTCTGAAATTCACCTGGCTGAAGTAACAGCCAGCAGGAAATTGTCTTCCAAGACAAACTTCAGATCACCTGAAGCTGCTGGTTAAAAGGGTGGCCGAGTTAAGGCCTGTAACATGACAGCAATATACTAGGAAGGTACTGCATATCTCTGATAGGTAGTCACAGGAGAAAGGTTCTCCTCAAAAAAGGCCTTTGAGATTTGCAACGAAGCTATAGAGTCGGCTGTCATCCACTTACTGAGTGGAACATTGTTAAATTTTTCCTCTTCATAGAGGAAGGGAAAATGGTACTGAATATCCTGTGGAAATTACATTTAGCACCTAAGAGTCTAAGGCTATGTGTGCACAGACAAGCACCCCCAGACTGCCTCCAAAGTGCAGCAGTCCAGCAACCTTTCTGGGACACACAGGGCTATTCAGTAAAAGGACAACGAAAGCAAGAGGATTCCAAAATGGTGGACAGCCTGTAAGCACACTGACAGTGCAGCTCCTGCATTCCTATACTATAATCTGACTTCAAACCAGCGCATCGCTTAGGAAAAGTATACCAAACATCAATGGATTAAAGCAGAAATACGAGTACTTGTTTCATCTTTATTTTTCAAAGATTCTCTCATTCTGAAGGAAAAATAATTACTTGTTGGAAACAGAGCCCTGAACTGCATGGTGTGGATTCCTCAAGACTAACAGGCCTAATAAGAGGAAAGTAACAAGAAAAACAACTTTCATAACAAGACTTATCATTTAAAAGTCTGCACTACTACTAGGAATCTAACTATACAAGATTAATGGAGAATCAGCCAGATCGGATGGAAACTGTAATCACAAAAAACAAACTGTCTGCAATTACTACTCCTGAGAAAGAAACCACTGCTAAAAGGCAAAAAATTAACAAGCAACAACAAGAAACTGATAAAATGTCTCAAAGATTAAAACAGGAACAACCTGTAACACTGGAGAATCTGAAAACTGCTTTACAAACAGAAGTGCAGGGTTTCTCTCATAAGCTAACTACATTTGGCTCTACTCTGGACCAAATTGTGCTTAGGCTTGAACAAAATGAAACTAAAATTATGGACAATGAGCTAAAAATAAATGAAATGCAACAAAAAGCACAAACCAATGACACCATAATTAAAGAATTACAGCAAAAAATGTTAGACTTGGAAGCTAGAAGCCGGAGAAATAATTTTATCATAAGAGGTATTCCAGAGAGCTTTGATAATTCACAACTTATTCCAATAATAAAAGAAATACTAAGCTCTCTTCTGGCTAATAAAATCCCCTGGATGAGATAGTGATCAAAAGAGCTCACAGAGCTATAAAGCATACACAAACAAGTGATTTTCCTATACAAATCTATATCAGACTGCTTAATTCAGCACATGTTCAACAGATACTGTCAGCTTATAAGATTAAAAAGAATGTTACATGGACAGCGCATAAAATTATGATTACTCAAGATCTTCCTTTACAAATTAAACAAAATCGACAGAAACTCAGCAAATACTGCAATTACCTCATTGAAAATAAGATTAGTTTCCAAATGAGATATCCTGCAACTTTAACATTTTATTACAAAGAAGAAAAAATATCCTTGGAAACGCCAAATCCACCTTTCTGCGTCTCTTCAAAGTAAATCCTGCCTGAGACAACTCTTTTCATATCTTTTGATCCAAAATCAACCTTTGGAAGGCTAAACAAGTGCTACAGCTCCAAAGAACTACAGGACAGAAGAATATACCACTCTTATGGGGAATTTTAAACAAATGGATGTGGAATGTGTTCTAAATAACTCTGCGCACTTGCCTGTAAAGAAAACCTCTTTGCTAGACTGTAATACTTAAGGTACTATCTTTTAAACTGCCTTTACATTTAAAAGTTACAAAGCTACCTAACACTGTCTGCATAGAGAAATGACTTTAAAGTGCATTTGCAGCTTACAAAAAAGAAGTGTTAAATTACACTTAAAAATGGGATATAACCTTTGATATAATAGTTTAAGTAGTGTAAATATTAGACATAAGTAGTTTCAGTTAAAATGTATACTCATTATTCTACCGGCATAATCATTGAGTTGCTTTTAAGTATGTCTATGAGCAAGGTACAAAAACATTTCTCTCTTTTTTTTTTCTTCCTCTGTTTGTTCAATTGATGGCACTGGTTAATTATTAACATACGAGTTCACAATGATGTGTTTATATGGCTTTTGACAGTGCAGTGTTAAATGAAGAGTTCAATACATTTAAAGAACCACAGTTAGTTGCTGTTAGCAAGAATAAGGCAAATGTTGTATTTTAAAGTGCTGCCTTTTTAAATGTTTAAAATGTATAATCATTATTCTGCTGACATAACCATTGAGTTACTTTTAAATGCATCTATTAACAAGGTATAAAACATTTTTTTTCTTTTCTCTCCGCTTGTTCAAGTAGATGGCACTAATTAATTATTAATATACGAGTACACAATGATGGATCTATATGGCTTTTGCCAGTGCAATGTTGAATGACGTTCCAATACATTTTAAAGAACCACAGTTAGTTGCTGCTAGTAAGAATAAGGCAAATGTTGTTCAATTTTAAAGTGCTGCCTTCTTTAAATGTTTAAAATGTATAATCATTATTCTACTGTCATAACCATTGAGTTACCTTTAAAGGTGTCTATGAGCAAGGTACAAAAACATTTTTCTTTTTTTCCCCCTGTTTGTCCAGTAGATGGCACTGGTTAATTAATAATATGAGTTCACAATGATTGCTTGTACGGTTTCCAATACATTTTAAAGAACCACAGTTAGTTGCCGTTAGCAAGAATAATGCAAATGCTGTTAAATTTTTAACATGATGCCTTCTTTAAATATACATATATTGTACTTGGATTTTGAAAATATTGTTTTGTCAACTCTTTAATAACTCCTGAAATGTTAAGAATTATAATATGTTGCTGTTACTACAAAACTTTTTATAAAAGCTACTTTTCCTTTCCTCTCTATATAATATCTAAGGGTACAATTAATATAATATTTTAAAAAGTCTGAAAATGAATATGCAGTATATAAATAATAAAAGGAGCGGGATGGGCACAGTCTGTTAGCTGATGACTGTTCGCATTTGGAACAGTATGGGTATTATTGCCATCCCTCTGATATAGATCTACTGCTTGTTGTTAAAAATAATAGTTTCTTTTAGTTTCTTAACTCATGCACATTTACAAATACAGAGGGATGGGTGGTTAGGCACCTATTTAGAGTTTAGGAGTATAGAAGTCACACCATTTATTCTTAGGATAAATACACTAACAGAAAAAGTTTATAACTATATTTTTGTGCATCAACTAATGAGAAACTTCAACAATATTAATAAAAATGATAACCATAGACTCTTGGAATGTTAAAGGGATGGTAGATAAAAAGAAAAGAAATTTAATCATGCACCTCACATACCAAACTAAGGCTGATGTAACTTTCTTGCAAGAAACTCACTTAGATGACCAACTTTGGGTAAGGGAAAGGAAAAGTAAGTGGGTTAAAGCAATAGTTGCTGCAAATTATAGTTCTTTGTCCAGGGGAGTGGCCATTATAGTAAATAAATCCTTCCAAGGAGAGATTACTTCCTATGAAGCGGACTCAAAGGGAAGATGGGTACTATTTACTACTGAATATCATACTTTAAACCATTACTCTTTCTTGATATATATTAATATATATATATAGCCCCTGCTCAAATCAACAGCTCTTCATTTATGAAATCTTTAATATATTAGCCAAATACCCAAATCATCTGTTTATTGTAGGTGGGGACTGGAATGCTTTACTAAATCTAGATAAGGATAGATCACATAATAAATTTAAATGTAACAGTGATTTTAAGAGTTTCCTTTGATCTTTTGTAATTTGTGGAAAGTTTATATTATGTATAAAATCCTAAAATCTGTCTGTAGATGATAAGGGTATATTGTATAATTTCTTATAAATATCTTCAAAAGCATCCACTATATCTTGGTCTTTATATTTCACCTGTCCTTCATATTTTATTTCTTTGATCCTAGGAGGTCCACTTTTTATGTTAGTCTAGCTAGGAATTTTGATGGTGTTTGAGCCCATTCTGAATATTGATATATTGACCTTAATTCTAAGGAGGAGATATTTTCTCAATAGTGTTTATGTAATTGTTTTTGCCAATCAATTATTTTTTCTTCAAGTTCTTTAGAATATTTTTCCTGAAGTTCTAGTTCAGCAGTGTTTGACACTCTAGTTCATTCTTAAGATTGTTGTCATTAGCCACATTATGAAGCAGTAGCATGGCTAAGTTGGACGTAGACTAAAAGGTAGAAAGCTGGGAGTTCATGTTCTTCTGAGCATTCACAGGCAAGTTACCTGACAGAGACTTAGAAAGCTCTTTGGTCAAGTATCTCTGAAATCTATTGACATGGGCTAAGTAATTCAGGGCTCTTCGTGCGAAAGTCTCTAAAGCTTACATCCATTTCCCAAAATGGTCTACTTCCCTAGACTCCCTGCTACGGGAATGAACCAAGCAACTTTATTACAATTCCTTTTTGGGGACAGCTGCTACCACCATTGCATCCACCAGCGGATCTTTGCTCCAATGCTTCCTATCTGCTGGTGCTGCAAAAATTCCATCTTTTTTTTTTTTGGGAATGAGTTCCACCATGTCAAGGTCCCTCTGTGCCCGCTGAGCCATAAGATCAGTGAGCAGAATAATGGTGGTTCCAGCCAGGCCGATGCTGAGCCAGTACAAAAGGCTTCCAGGAACACAGACTCATTTGTTGAAGGGTTATCTGTGGATCATGCCCTCTCTGCTTCATCAATTCAAGGATTTTACTGAACGTGACATTTTTCTGAGGGGGATCCAAGGGAAGCTTAGCCTTCATCTAAGTCTGCGTCTTCATTGAAAAAGCCTGGAGAAGAGTCTACGTGCTTCCAATTCCATTTCTTATGAACTAGTTCTGGTGGGAGGTTAGAAGGTTCTGAATCAGAATGTGAGCTGATGTGGCATGTAGCCAGAGAGGACTGTGGAACAGGCTTTGCCTGTCTGACAGGTGGACGGCAAGTAGAAGCAGATTCCTGCTAGGGTTCAGATGGTACCAAAGTGGATGGGTGCGACTTCTTCCTCTATCAGCAGTACCCTCTCAAATGTCGCAAAGGCCAAGGATGCCATTGGTTTGGTATGCAGCCTCTTATCCTCAAACAGAAAAGAAATTTCAGAATTGATGGGTCTCAACCCCAAAGTTGATCTCCATGCTAAGGCACCAAGGGGAAGGGATGGGCCTGGCAACTTCTTGTGTCCACATTCGGTGCACTTTTTGAAACCTAGATCATCGCCATATTTGAAAAAACTAAGTACAAACTAACACACAAACATGTACCAAGCAGAGGTTCACTATAGCACACTACCTGTTTCTACAACATAATAATGGCTATAAATTCCTAGAGTTCTGGAGAAGTACCATAAAAAAGAAAAAACACACGCTACTATGCTACTTTAATAACTAACAAACTATGTATCTATCCATCCATAACTCTATACACTGGAAACTATACACAAAGAAAAACAGAAAAGAAGATTTCTTTAGGTAGAAGGAGGAGTAAATTAGTATGGGCAATATCACAAAAAAAGGATATAGCAATGGCAGCCTCTTGCAAGCACAAACAAATTCTTCAGACAGCAAACAAGATCTGAAGTATTGAGGTGTAGTAGAGGGAATTATGGGTAGGGGAAGAGTCAGAGCCCTGCAACCAAAGAGCTTCAGAGTCTATGCTGAGGTTTGATCAAACTGGATCGGACAACCCATAGCTGAATCGGATGAAAACAGATAACACTGGATATAGTGTCAAACTTCTCTGCTTTTGATTAAGTTGCAAACACCATACAAACAAGTAAAATCCAATAGTAAAAACACAAACGACAAACACGGCAGGCAAAAAACAAATGTTTTATTAACGAAACTGAGCACTTTCGCATGAATCAACAACATTCATCAGACTTTAAAACAATGATACATAACCCCTGCTTAAATACAAAGCTAATCAGCTCATTAAATAATCATTAGTTGTCATGACAACTAAAATGAAACACCTCCCAAAAGTGAAACATAACAGACAATGCATTTATAAAAACTAATATAAACACACAATCAATATAGGACATAGCAAAAACTTTAAAATGAATTGTAACTTTTACGTCAACCCTGCCTTATCAAATAATGACATGTTTGCTAAAAACAATCAAGTAAACCTTTTTTCAACCATGTCAGTGACCCATTCACACAATACAAAATGATCACCTTAAACTAAAAAATGTACAGTTACTAAACTAACATCATACCTGGTAAATACTAGCCAAAGTCTTCTTAAAGGCAAAATTAGGACATCTGATCGGTATGCTTAAAAGGCATAAGTTGCAACTTGGTGAATATAAAGGAAAAAATAAATACAATCACCCCAAGGGTGAACTTACACCATCCAAAATGCAAATCCTGTTGTACGCTAACCAAAGTAACAAAGTCTAACATCCAATAGGCTTATTATAAAACATTTACCCTAGATTAGCATAAAATAAAACTAAAAACCCATTAAGTCACTGAGCATACTGAAATCAGCTGGGTACATAGACAGCACATAAACTCGTACCTCGCAAGAACAAGCTCGCTCAATTCATAACAGCTATCGAATATCATGATTCAAATACCATGACAAAGTTAACAAGATAAAACACAACAACCTAAAAACTCAACGCTGTAGGTCCATTACTAAAATATATACTACAACTGATATGAGCTCTCTCACATAATCAAAAACCTGACATAACATTTACCAAACAAAACCTAAATCATCAAAATCTACGGACTAATACTATATATCCAACAAAATGTTATAACCTATAAAATGAAACTAATAATGTGAATCTGTCAAGAACTAAAAATACATTACAAGTAACTACACCTAAACAAAGTATACAATATTGCAATTAATAATATAATATCCTATCTTTCAAAAATCATTTAAGTGAAACAGCATCAGTTAAACCAAAACTTTTGTCCACCTGTAGCTGAATAATCCATCTTTGCTCAGCCTTTTCAGTCAGAGTTTTAATATCACTCATCCTTCCATCATTAAATAAGATCTGAATACTAAAAGTAAAACCATGATCAACTTCTGCTTGTAAAACCATGATAAACTCTCCCTGTAATACATATCTCACAAGGGCAATTCTAGTACCCTTTAAAACCACTCTGAAAGACATCCTAGCCAAAAGCAGTCATTTCTCTAAATATTAAATCACTGTTTATCATACAACTTTATCTATTCTTATCCAATGTTTTCATATTACAGTAAACTCAGAGTTATCCGGGACTCAAGCAACTGGCATTTGATTGGCTCATACGCCGGCATACGACCCAATCAAAAATCGCAAAGCGGACACACTTCTCAATACGGAACAGTTCCGCATTGACCAGAAGATCCACTTTGCCAATTGTGATTGGCTCCTATGCCGGTAGATGAGCTAATCAAAATTCACAAAGCATATCTCATGCAACTGGCATATACACTTAACCGGCATCTACCAATCCCCATGGGTGCTGGTTAAGTGAGGTTTTCCTGCGTGTCTAATCTGGTATAATTACTTAAACTGTAGTTTTTTTGTATTTTTAAAAATTGTAAAATTATTGTTCTTAAAATATTCTGAAATACTTTGGTGCTTTTCTCCACAGCCCTCCACTGAAAATAGTCTCCTACCCATCAGACTTTCATGATAATCAAATGTCAATAAATAAATAAATAAATGAAATTCAATACAGTCTGTGAAAATGGGCTGGTGCATTGCTATTGCCAGGTGCCACTAACTGAGAAATGTGGAAATATGCTAACTGTAGCATATACTACAAAATGAAACACTCATAAGTTAACCATTTCATAGGTATATACTATGCTAACAACCACTGGGGCCTTTATAAGTCCAGCCATGCAATCCAAATGTATCCCATATGTTATTGTGCCTTAGAGGTAATTTTAAGGGGTATATGCTGGTTAGGGCATGCTTTGATGGCTGCTTCTATCCAAAGACAGAGGTAAGACCAGGGGTGAATTGACAATTTCCCATCCAGTGGTCCAAGTTGCACTTGGATAGGGTTAGGGAAGAACTCTGCTTCACATAGATGGGAAAGCCTGTTCCAGGGAATAGGGATTCTGTGAGATGCATCTCTGTCCCTCTAACATGTCCTATTAAAGTCGCAAGCAAAGTTTAAATCCTTAGATCTAGTAGTTCTGATGCTGTTTGTTTTGCGGATATTCACAAGGTCCAGAGTGGGATCGAAGTATGCCAGTTATAAATCATCTCTCAGCAGTCTAAAGGAAATGCAGTACAGAGATAAGGCTTTGAGGCAATCTGCACAGGACACTGTGTACTGTGCCCTGTATACTTTTGTGTGAGCAATTTCTGTAGATGTTCTAGTTGTTGCATGTGCCTGGTCAGGTACATACTGAAGGAAGCATTATACTCAATGGTGGGTCTGATGAGGGTTGAATACAGTGGTGCAATGACTTCTCTGGACCTAGATGTCACACCATTAATTATAAGTTGAATGACATACAATGATTTTCTTTCTACCTTAGACATGACCCTGGCTGAAAGTTGGGTTACTATCTGCATGAGTTCCCAACCCCCTGACTAATGTGTCTACTTTTAAGGGCATTTTATCAATAAGGTAGCTACTCTGGGTGGCTGTCTTCCTAAAAGTTACTATCAGGTATTTCCTGGGTGGCTGTCTTCCTAAAAGTTACTATCAGGTATTTCCTGGCATTGAGTTTTAAACTGTGGCTTTGGCACCAGTCATTTGTATATTTTAGACCATCCTGTAAGATGTTGGTATCCTGGGGGGTTTCTATGATTGCACCTGGCTTACAACCATCTACAAAGTTAGTAAGCCAGAGGCCCTTGACATTGGCCTCAACTTAGAAAAAAAAAAAATAGATGCAAAGAGGAGCAGACCCAGCACAGAGCCCTAGGGGAATCCACTGGTGACGGGCCACTTTACAGAGGTGGTCTCTCCATTCCTAACTTCCTAGTCCTGTCTGTAAGCCAGCTGGCTAATTCAGCGAGTTACACAGGGGTTTATGCTTAATTCTGTGAGTTTGTTTATAATACCCAAGTGGAGTACTGCATCAAATATCTTAAGCTTGTTCAAGGTAGGCAGTATGCACCATTCTGCCCTCAACGATTGCCTTGGTGATCTTGTCAAAGAAGTTGACCAGGTTCAGTAGGCATGACCTGCTTTGTCATGACCAAACTGGGTTGAGTACAGTGTGTAAAGGTTTCCTAGGTCATTGCTAACATATCCATAACAATGTTTTCCATGGCTTTACATATGAGACTAGTCATACTAATAGGCTTGTAGTTCTTCTGGATCCATTGGCAGTCTTGCCCTTGTGCAGAGGGATAACTGCTGCAGTCCTCCATTCATGTGTCAGGAAGCCTGTGCAGAGGTAATGGTTGAATAGTGACCCCAATGGCCTGATAGGTCATATTTCAGGCTATTTATGAGACATCTTGGGATATTACAGGACTCATCGAAGCTGTACTCCTGTTCTTAGAGAGCACATATAAAAACTGATCCCTTCTGATAGTTGGAGGGGTTATGTTGGATAGTATTTCTTGGGGAGTGGCTGGAGGTGCGGGGGGGGGGGTTAAAGTCAGAGCTGAATTTGGTTCAGTTAATGTTGCTCTATTTACCAACCGTTTGGCACACTGTAGTGTGCTGCCTTTGAGGTTTCTGACATAGCTAATATCCACATGGTTGTCCTTGGTCTGGGACGCTATCTTTACCTCACAATTTGCTTTGTTGGATTTAATTAGTCCTCTTAGTGGCCTACTCAGTTTGATGAAAGAGCTTTTATCTTTTTTAATGTTGCCCTTGCTAATTTAAGCTATGGCTTTTTTTTCTTTTGTTGTATAAACGGTTTAATTTTTGACTCCTCCAGCGTGGTTTGTTTTTTGAGTTAGTTTTGAGCTTACTTCTAGCAGGCAGAGCAGCCTCTAAGGTGACTTAAGACAACATTGCAAATGCAGCAATAAAACACTCTTACCAGTACAATGGAAGCTATTTCTGCAGCATCCTTACTATATTACAATAATCTGAGTTTATTCTCTCTCTTCTGCTCTTCCCTGCACTTCTAATGTTTTAACTTTGTCTTTCTGATTATTTTCACAGAAACAGTAACCAGCTGTCTGCAAAATGGAGGACTCATGACTAACACATTTTATTTAGTTTACAAAGTTCTTATGTAAATCAGGACTGAAGGCACACTGCTCTATTAATCACATCACTGTACAGAAGTGCAGTTATAGCCAATGTCTTATGCAAGTTCACATGATCTGATCACACATTTGTCCTAATTGTTTACTAGCTTTGCTGCACTTTGCGCGTAACCACACCACCTGTTAGCTAACTGACCCACTTACAGTTATGCTATATTAGGTCTGGTTCACACCCTTTAAGTCTCACTTTCACACAATAGGCATCATTTTGCTTTTGACTCTGGTAGAGCCCCAAGCCGGCGTGGCAAAGAAGTAAAGCTTTTCCTTTTTGCACTCAGGACAGGGAGATGATTCAAGCTGCAACAGGAGAGAGAGTCAGAAAGATCTATGTTTGAAAGGCCTGTCTGATGACTTAAGCAAAATGGCATACCAAGTGCCAGTGAGAAATAATATCACCAGCAGTAAAGTAAGTTATAGTGCTAGCAGCCTATTCTGCTTCCTCACTGCAAATCAGAATGAGAGATGCAGTGACCAATAATAAAATTCTTTAAGAATACCATACTTATGGGTTACTACTGATAAACCATAAAACAAATGAGGCCAGCACATATGTGAGAGGAAAAAAAGTACTTTAATAAAAGTCAAATTACAGTCAACAGACCGGTTTTGACTGAAAGCTTTTTTCAATGTAAAACACAGGCTGCAATACACAACCCCATATATATAGGGCAATACAAAATGACAAACAAATCAGCCAATCAAAAAACTTCTTCATAAATGTTCATTTAAACCAGGGGGAAAAAGACCACCCAGTCTCACAATCCAGGCTTTTTCCTTTTTATTTAATATGTTGCGTCAACCAGCTTTACAACTTTTATTGCCACAAACCCTATCAATAATAATGAAATGGAACTGGGCAGATGAATGTTTAATAGTGTGTTCATATAATGCATTAGTAGGGCACTTGTTTCTTATGTTACTAAGGTGTTCAGATATGCAGAGCCTAATGGGTCTAGAAGTTTGACCTACATAAAAGGCTGAACACGTGCATACAGCCAAACAAACTACCCAGTCTGTACTACAATTTGCAAATATGTTAATATAAAATATACGTGGTGCGTTTTTAGTAGTGAATTATTTGGTTTGAAATATGTATTTACAAAATGAACAATGGCTACAGGGAAAACATCCGACTTTATTGCCATCTAACGTACCTTCAGTACTATTAGAAAATGGCATCTTATGTTTGTAATGATTAAAGTGGCCACCAAGTGTTTTACCTTTCCTAAAAGAAAAACTTCACTTAACACCTAAGAGGTCATTCAACCATTATCAGCTAGTAAGATGTCCCAATGTTGCTGCACCAAATCCGTGAAACAAAAAGTGTTATGCCCATAACGGGTTATAAACCTGATAGGTGAATTGGAGATCCCTTTATTAGTATGACATCTCAACAAGTAATTCCTGTGTAACTTCTTGACCTCACTACTGGTTTGAACCAAGTTTGACTGTGAATATACACGTTCATGAAACCTAGACGTTAAATCCTTGTCATGAACTAAATAGTCTTTCTCTGAAGAGCAGATTCTAGAGATCCTCATATATTGAGATTTAGGGATATTCCTGATCATATATTTTGGATGACAGCTGGAGGCATGTAAAAGGGTATTAAAATGAAAAGGTTTACGATACAGCGATGTAACTAAAGTACCATCTTCTTGTGTTTTTCCAAGAACATCAAGAAATGGAATACATTCCATGTCATGGTTCACTGTAAACTTTATACCCCACTTATTTTCATTCAGATATTGAACAAATTCTTGCAAATACGTAACATCTGATTTCCAAACCATCCAGCAGTCATCCAAAAATTGCCATCAAATATCCATTTCATCCATAAATAGATTATGACTGCTGTCATATATAATCATTTGTTCAAGATATCCCATAAAAAGGTTGGCATAAATGGGTGGAAATGAAGCCCCCATAGCCGTACTTTAAGTTATAAATAACAAGTAATATTAAAGTAGAACACATTCTTTGTTAAAACATGTTCAGCCAAACAGAGGAGAAAGGTGTTAAATCCTGGCGTATATAATGGAATTTCATTTAACCAGTATTCCAAAGCATCAAGACCAGCCCAATGAGGAATACTGGTATACAACGATGTAACATCAAGCGTACACATGATCCACCCAGGGTCCAATTGTGTGTCTACTACAATATTAAGAAACTCTGTAGTATCTTGAATATGGGCCCTTATACCTTTTAATAATGGTTTCAGATATATTGTCAAAAACTCAGATAATGGTTCTGTAAGAGAACTATTACCGACAATAGGTCTCCTGAGGGCTGTGTTGCATTTTTATGATTTTTTTGAAGAAGATATAAATATTGTGGTAACGGGTCCTTAACCCTTAATTGATATAGGGTTTTGTCACTAATAATCCCTTCACTTACTGCCCACTGCAGAAACTCATCAATTTCACGCTTGAATTTAACTGTTGGATCATTGGACATGGTTATATAAAACAGACCATCTTTAAGTTGTCTGTCACAGCTTCAGTTAGATATATACACCAGTCCATGACTACTACAGTTCAAACCTTGTCAGCATTGATTTTTTCTTTTTCTTTAAATTTTCCAACACATGAAGTTTCAATGTGGTCAAATTATTAGGAACCAACTTTCTATCAAAATGTGTGCCAAAATGCAAATCTTTAAGCACACATTTTTGAAAAATATCAACATGATTATTCATAGGGGGAACAAATGTAGATTTTTGAAATCTAAAAGTTGGTAAAGAAGAGACAACAGATTCCTGATTATCACTGTCAAAATATAATCTAAGATTTGATAATCTACAAAAAGAACTCAAGTCATCTACAAAAGTATCTTTGGACACCATATAGCCAGGAATGAAATTTAAACCTTTATTTAACACCTGATATTCAATAGCAGACAAGATCAAAGAAGAAATATTATGTACATTGTTTGATTTCACTGCTTGGGTTTCAAGAAGTCCAACAGGGTTTGTAAAGATACATCTTGACCTGTGTTTTCTCCCACTCCTCCTATTTCTAAAGGGGCAGTATATATTTGCAAATTGTAGTATGGACTGGGTAGTTTATTTGGCTGTATGCACATGTTCAGCCTTTTATATAGGTCAAACTTCTAGACCCATCAGGTTCCGCATATCTGAACACCTTAGTAACATAAGGAACAGGCATTATATAAACACACTATTAAAAACATGCATCTGCCCAATTGCATTTTATTATTATTGATAGGGTTTGTGGCAATAAAAGTTGTAAAGCTGGTTCGCACAAAATATTAAATAAAAAGGAAAAAGCCTGGATTGAAGAACTTTTCTGACTGGCTGATTTGTTTATGTCATTGCAGTCTGTGTTTTACATTGAAAAAGGCTTTCAGCCGAAACTGGTCTGTTGACTGTAATTTGACTTTTATTAAAGCCTTTTTTTCCTCTCACATATGTGCTGGCCTTGTTTGTTTTATGGTTTGCTTTTCTGGTTTGGGCCTTTGTACTTGCCATCCTTGTGAATGCCTTGTTCTTACTATTGATAAACTAATAGCAACTTTTCACTCTGTCCATTTAAAGTCTTCAACAAATTAAACTCTGTGGACAGCACCACCAATCAACATTTAACATATTTTAATTAAGTACCTTCAACAATTAGTTATATGCTTGATTCTTAAAACAAATCAAATTTAAACGGTTATATTACTGAAAACTTTCCAGCAATGTGTAACTTTACCTATAGTGTCATTTTATACAGGTACTGCATACAGTGGAGAACTTCCTGAAAAATACTAACTTTGGATACATGGGGAGAAGTAGACTATTTCAATAAGTAGCTATTCCTCACTGTACTCAATGCTATACTCACAATTAGGCATAGGCTGGGGCATACTGTGGTGGTTTACACGTCTTTCACATTTAGCAAATATAAGTATTCCAGCAGGCCTCCAATTGTCACAGAAATATAATACACTATGATGAAACAGTTTATAATATAGAAGACATAACAGCATTTTCCTAATAGCACTCTTTCTCTTGTTCCTTGCTATTTTTCAGAATGGGAAGAGCAGAGTCAACCAAACTATGTAGTATACTAAGTACCAGTGAGCAATATCACGTGGTACAATGACATGCAGTGCCAGAAGCCTATTCTGTTTGCCCACTGCATAGTCGAAGTGGAGAAACAGTGACCAGAGTCATTTATTAATCTCAACTGCTGCCTCTATTATAGGAAGCAGCCACTGCTCGTCTCCTGACCACGTATGTATTTCTTTAGTCAAAAAACAAGTTGTTAGAACTATAAAATAATTTAACAACCACTGCATTTTGCTATGTATTCTTATTGTTTTTCCCTGTCTCCCTCTACAAAATCCAAAAGAGGCTGGGACACCTCAGCTGCAGTCGTCCACATGAGCCAATTAGATATTCCCCCCAACTTATCAAAAGTCTGTTTTGCATGGTAGAAATTAAGGCTCCTACCCTTTCAGAAGCTCAAGGGTTAGCTGCCAGCCCCTGTAGCAGTCCCAAGTGAAGGCTATGGTGGACGCTACAGATGTGGACAGGTGGTGTGGGACTCTAACATCTTCTGCAGCAGGTGCAAGACTTGAAGTCCTAGAAGGCTATGATCTGTGATTCACTGGAAGCCACCCCCCCTCAACATGGGGTTTGCCCAACCAGGCTCCCCTGGGCAGGGTCTCTGAATGTGGGTCTCCAGGACTGACTCAGTTTTGGTGGTCCCATACTTCCCTATTTCCTATCATCTGGGCACCCTCCCTTTTGTGTCAAAACCCACTCCTTATGGGCTTCCACAATTATTCCACTGCCATCATTTATTAATCATTTGTCTGTCTTCCCTTCCCTTTGTGAACCCAACCTATTGTGTGATCACCCACCTCTAACATGTCTGCCTAATTATGCTACTGTCCATACTCTCATGTCTTCCATGGCAATCATCCCTTCCCCCATTTTCCTTTACAGTTTTGAGGGGGTCTATTCCCACCAAATAAAATTCCTCTCCCACCTCCTCCAGCACAATTATCTTACATCATCCTATTGTTTCCCTTGTCTGCGCCCTCCCCTTTTTCTAACTTTCCTATCCAACCTTTTTTCCATAACTATAAAAACAATAAACTGATGACCATAATGGTAACCTGCAAAATAAGGCTGCTGGCAAAATCACTGAGCTCTGACACATGCAGCTTTTTAGGATCAAGTCTCAACATATTAGCGCAAAGTGGAGCTTACTTGTGAACTGTGGAGACTTGCATGGATAGATGCACGTCACACACATGTGCAAGTAAACACATCTATGCAAGTAATCCTGCACATTACTTACCCAAGTTTGGTCACTTCCCCATCTCCACATGGTTTACCTAGACAGTTCTTCACTGGCTTCTCATGTTTGAAAATCAGTGCCACTAATTCACATTTACTACAATTGAATTTAAACAAATTGCATTGTTCCATATTTGTGCAGTGCAGGACTAATACCACCACCTTTTAATTCTGATTTATTTTACGCTGGTCATCAATAAAGATTATCATATAAAAATGTGTTTTAAAAATAATTCAAAACAAAGTTTCTGGTGCATATTTCTGGACTGCACCATAATATAATGTGTAATGATGAAGAAAAGAATATTGTTAACTATCATTTACTCAAACTTTAATTACTTTCTAATAATACTGTTTTTGGCAGAAAAAACAACACACAAGAACATTACGCAATGAGTGTCAATGCTTGCATTTTAAGTGGCACAGATGTATTCTGGTTTTCCGTTGCAACACTAATTTGTAAATGGTTTAAAATGCTTGCTTGTTATACTCCGCTGAAACAAACAAATGCATATCTTTATTTGGTGCCCTGGACCTATAAATCTACAAGTAGCACACTTTATTCTGGTAGGATTATATACAGCTGCTTTTTAAAGATGTTAAGCAAACTCTGCATCACAGCTGCCTCAAAGCAAGGCCTCCCATCCTGCAAGAAAAAACATCTGTGTTCAGCAACTATATCAGTAATGGGAAAACAGAAATTAAGTCCCACATCCAAGCTGGTGGAGCACTTTCACCAATCTGGGGAGCAGTGATACTGATCTAAAAACAGAAGCCAGATAAAAACACGAATGACAGTGGCAGATCCAAAAGAAAATGATGGCCCTGCAACCACCAGCAGTGATGTCCACTACAGCATACTCTTAATAAAGTGTACAAAGTGGGCGACAAACAGTATGTCCACCATCAGCCCTAGCATACATAGGCATACAGAATCCTGAATGTACTATACTCACTGTCATTCAGGAGGCCAGATTTTCCATCTCTTGGGCCCCAAGACTGCTTCATCAAGGAAATCCACAGAACTGGCAGAAATACTTTTTTCCTACAAGAGTCAGACTTGGACAGTACAGTCATGAAAATGCCCTTGCTATAGCCACAAAAACATGGTAGTGAGAAGAGTTACCATCAACTAATAAGTCAGTTATGGGAAGTCAAGAGGCCCTTCTGAAACATCTCTGCCATGTGCTCTAATGTCATAAGGAGGACTGTGGGAGCAGTTAGTGGATCTCCTCACAAACCATCCTGTGTACACAACTACAGCATCCTCTGTATCATTATCAGGAGTGGGCGAGATGGAATTCCACTAAAGAGACCACTGAAACAGTTCTCAATCAACTCCTTAACTTCCAAGTTATAAAACATGAATAATCCGAACAAAGCTGTGTCTGAAAGGGAAGATCAGACTGGTTAAAAGTATGAAAATTAGTTAAAGAAATGCAAATCCAACATGGCTGAAGTGCAAACTTATTTGCCAAATCTGTTCAAGGTTTTAGATTCCAGCTGGTGGAAGCATGATTAGATCCTACGGCATATGACACAATGGGAGAATGAAATCACGTAGAGGTTTGCTTTGGAATGCTTGGTTCAGTCCATTTGAGAAAGGTTAGTACAAAGGTACCCCCTCGTTCTTGAGGGGATGGATGACTCAAACTGTGTGTTTAGGACTGTAAAAATATTCATGAATACTGGTTCCAATGGAGGGAATGACTTAGGGCTCATGTAATAATATACCAATGGCCAGGAACGGCTCTCACCCCATGAGCAAAGAATACGCCAAGGGATGGTAGGGAGATGGAGGTCGGCAGACAACAGGGTGCTAAAACACTGCAAAAAAGAATTATAAAAGCTAGACGACTTACAATGAACAAATACTCCCATCTTATACAGAACCTAAAGTCAAACACACACAACTTTGCCACTGATGCTTGCCATCTAACATGCATGGTTTTGTAAATATTTTAAAACACTATGAAAATATTAAATGCCCAATATGGACATACTGTGCACTATCACAAAACAGCAGTGTGTTATCAGCTCTTATGCATAGCTCTCAAAAAAGTGAGCAATTCTTTCACTAATACCTTGTATCTTGTACACTTACAGAGATAGAACCCTTTATCTGGATACAACATTGGAGTTTATGACAAAAGTTTTCTTTCAGAAATGTACAATACAAAATCAGTTAGCACCATATGACAATCCATTGACAATACCAGTGCACAGCCCTTTGTCCAACAAAAAAACTTTTGTATTTTCATTCTTTTTGGAACTTGCACGATTTTAAGAGGTACTACAAATCATAAATGGTGGATTTAAATGGGGGATTTTGGAGAAAAGCCATCAGGAAGTGAGTAGTTTCCTAGCTTAGAAGACTCCAAAAAGCAAGAGGATTAACACTACTCCTGCTGCTCAGGACTGAATAAATATATGAAAACAGCCCCATGTTAAAAGATCAGATGAGTAAGCACGAAGGATCACAGCCTATCACAGACCGAAAGCATAAAATGATGTGAGCTTTGGTTTAAGCTTATTATGTTTCTGTCCTTTAATCCTCTTCAGCTCCTATCTGGTCTCACAGAAACTGACCCTCTTGTTGGTCTCTATACTAGAGAGTTAATTACAGGAGGACCGCATTCTGTGTGAAAGGCTTCCAACTCCTCCATGAACACTTCTTTTGGCTGCCAGGTTGAAAAGTCGTTACTTGTGACACCTTCCACAATGTTGTTGACTAGTCAATGACAGCTTCTACAGTGGTTGCGGTTGGTAATTTGGCAGCCAGATGAGCACTTTAAAGGTCTTCATTTATTAGGCATCAAACTTAGAAACTTCAACAATTGCACCTGTTAAGATGAGATATGAAACTTGAAAGTACAAGAGAGAACTAAGGCTTCTAGGACCATGTATGTGACATGCAAAATGGGTTGAATGTATATGGTAACAGCATGAGTGTGTGAGATTGTGAAAAGAAAACACTGCTAAAATGACATCTAAAGAGAGTACTGTAGAATTAACTTAGTGTAGACACTGAGGCTGCATAGAAGCTTCTGTAGCTATACACAGCTGCATTGCTGAAGCTAAACTTTAAGTTCCAGGTAGGCAGACTCCTCCGCTCTACCCAGCAAGTGTCAGTATGATTCTGGTACACAACAGCTTTACTAGAGATGGCATGCAACAATAAAAAAAGTGCAGCCATACAAAATTCATACAGCAATAAATAAGACAGACATCAAATAGGATCTCAACATGCAGGCAATGAAAATTGGGGCAAAGGCCCTTCAGATAGGAACATCCAGCTAAAAATCTGGACATCTAATTGGCATAACATTTAAATACCAAATAGCATACATCTCTTCTCACTTCCAGTAGAAATGTGGGACACCACTCAAACACATATGAAAAACACAGTGACAAAAACTATCGAAAAATATAAGCACATCAAAGACAGTATAAAATCTACAGGCTTAAAAAAAACTGTACTGCAAACTTCTACAATACAAGGTAATTAAGTTTTGCTTCCAAAAGAGCAGGAGTGAGATGCAAGGTGCGTGTCCTCATTCTTTAAATTATTGATGCTTCTAGTATATTGGTTATGTAGTATGGTGTTATATACGGTAGACCGCCTTAAAATCACATGGGATGAGGGAGATTCAGAAAGCTGTGTGAATGGGAAAAAACAAACCTAAAATTAGGGACATCCTGTACAGAGCCACAACAAAATTGGGAACACACCACATTGAAATAAAACTAATAACCAACAAGCAGTGTGCTCAAGGTAGTCAAAAGGACCGGTAATTCAACCACACCATGTAGAGTGAATCCTACAATCACAGTCATCAAGAATTCTTAGTAATTCAGTATAATAACTAAAGTCACCTGGAATACCACTTGGTATTTAAAAACCCTTAATCCCTTGGGGACTCTTCTAAAAATACCTCTCATCTGCGGGTCCTATTGTCAAAGCAGAAAAGTGATTTTTGCTCTTTGAAGCCTAGTGCTCCTCATTTGGGTTGTCCCCTCCCTGCTGACGTATTCAGTTGTCTCCCTGAATCTACAATAAAGGCCTTTTGTGTCGGCACCCAGGAAGCACCTTAAAATACCTCTCATCTGCGGGTCCTATTGTCAAAGCAGAAAAGTGATTTTTGCTGTATGTCCAATTTTGTTTCTACTGTTATTTATTATAACCCTATCGTGTGCAGCACCCACGTGGAACCACCTAAGGTTGCTTACTCTCCCCTGCTTGCTAGCGTTGTAATAGTAACTTTTCTCCCTCTCCACTCATATCTAGCCAGGTGTCATACTCCCTCATGCTCCTGCCTGACTAGAGTCACCTGTGTCTGCTACCCTCACCTTTCTCTAGGTAGTCCTGATTTCCTTCATCCTTTTTAATCTCTCCTTTCCCATCTTGTACACTCTTGGCTGCTGTATCTCCTTCTGTTTCCTCCTACTCATACTACGTGACTGAATCCTGACTATATTCTATCTTTCTAACCCCTCTTTCTTTTCCCTCAGCATACCTTTTTTTTTTTCTTCCCTGTATAATACTTGTACCTTTATTTGTATACTTACCGTGTTCCTTCTATGTTTTTCACCTGCATATCTAACTATCATTTCTCTCACTAAGCTCCTATTCCTACTTTCCTATCTACGTAGTGTTTCAGCTCCTCTGCTGAACTGATTGGCTACGCTCTCTCTACTCTAACTGTTTCTGCCCCGCTCCGCTCCCCTCCCTACCCCCTTATCCCACCCACCCCACGTACCCCTACCCTTATACTTCACTTACCACACCCCCTATACAAACACACCTATCCAAACCCCTGTCCTAATTTGTTAGTCTCCACCCACTAGTAACTACCTTACTCCCTTTCCCTCTTATCTCCCCTCCCTCCTACACCTTGACTTATACTCTAGCTCCTTCTTCCTCTTCTCATTAACTTCTACTATACTTATATCCTATCTTGGGCCTGGTAGTTCCTTTTTTCCCCTCCTCAACTTGTCCTCTAAAACTTATACAATGGCATCCATGGCCTATATAATCAAACAAAATCCAGCTAAGCTACTACCCCTGTCTATCTCTTTTCTAGTACTCATACTACCCTATCTCCTGACCTCTTATGAAATAAAGTATAATTATCACTTTAAAACTTCTTCCAAACAAACTGCTTCAGATTTAACAACCTCAAATTTCACACATTCTAACATTACATCTACCTCTTGCTACCTCTTAGCTAAATACCACAGACTATCCCATCTTAAACCTAATAATCTCATGCTAAGAAAACTAAAATATTTACTGTTATTTACCAGTAAACGCCACTTAAAACACTACCCCTCTACCCTGGTAGATGGTGATATACATCCTAACCCAGGACCCTCTATTATTTCCTCTGAAGCCACACCTACCATTTCTAACTCATCCCTTCCATTACCAACCTCTAATGCAAATACCTTACTCATAGGACACCTTAATATCAGAAGTGTTAACAACAAAGTCACCCATCTGCACTCCCTTCTTGATTATTACTCTTTTGACATCCTATGTTTAACTGAAACCTGGTTAAAACCCCTCACTAAAGATACTGAAATCATTCCACCAGGTTACAACATTCTGAGACTGGACCGTAATACCCGCAAAGGTGGAGGAGTAGCACTCCTATTTAAGTCTGATCTAAATTTATCCTTAGTACCCTATACTCCCCTGGAGAACTCCAAGGCTGAACTCCTTATATCAAAACTACAACTGAACCCAAAAAAAGCCATCTATATTATCTGTATCTATCTACCCCCTGGAAATAACTCCGTAATTATAGAAAACATCCTTAGCTGGGCTTCATCTACCTACCCACAAGAAACTGTAATACTTGGGGACTTTAACCTTGACTGGTTCTCAGTCAATACTAACAACCCACTCTCTCTTATTAATCTCCATGGCTTTACACAAACAATAAACACCCCGACTAGGATTAACAAACCTAACAACAAAGAAAGAATACTAGATTGGATTCTTGTCAATAAACCACAACTACAATATCAAACAGGCACTCTGCCAGATGACATTAGTGATCACAACTTAATCTATATCATAAGAAAGAAGAACACCACTACTAACGCCCCCACCATCAGAACTTCTCGCAGTAATAAATATTTTAACCCTATCCTATTTAACACTGAACTAAATGCCTGTAACTGGAAACCTCTAGAAACTCTTCCTCTAGAAGAAGCTGTTCAATTTTTTAATACCACATTTTTATCAATCCTTGACAATCATGCACCAAAACGAACTATCAGAGTCAAAACTAAACCTGCCCCCTGGCTATCTAAGGAAACTAGACAAAAAATGCTACTCTGAAACAAATCCTGGGTAAAATGAAGAACTAGTAAATCTCCCTCAGATCAAGTGACTTTCAGACACCTAAGAAACAGTACCAAAAAAGCTATTCTTTCTGACAAGAAAAACTACTATAGTAACCTCCAACAAGCAAATTATAATAATCCCCAAAAATTCTGGTCTACCTTGAATAGACTTCTCCACCCCGGACAGACTACCACTCCCTCTCCCTCTGGGTCCAGTAATAATTCTTCCCATGAAACTGCCAATGCTTTCAACTCCTTCTTTACTAATACTATCAATTCACTGGCCTCCAACCTTCCCATTGACAATTCTAGCATCCCTGATCTTGCATCTTCTAATCAACCAACATTTATAATACAACCCATCTCCACCACCTTCATCCAAAAATGCCTCCAAAAACTTAAACCATGTACCCCTTCTGCTGACCAACTTCCATCTGAATTCCTCCAAAAAGCTGCTAAGGAAATAGCCTATCCCATTTCTATCCTTATCAACAGAACTATTAAAGAAGGAACCATACCTGACATCTGGAAAATCTCACACATTATACCGTTACATAAAGGAGGAAACTCCAATGAATACTTTAACTACAGACCTATAGCCCTCCTGTCTCCCCTAGCAAAAATCATGGAAAAATGTGATCACTACCAGCTAATGAATCACTTAACTAAAAATAACATTCTTACACCCTGTCAACACGGCTTTAGGCCTTTTCATAGTACCACCACTGCTCTCCTTTCCTTTACTGACTTTATAAACACAAACCGCAACAATAATATTCTATCTTCAGCCCTCTTTATCGATCTGTCCAAAGCCTTTGACATGGTCAACCACCCCCTCCTCATAAAAATCCTGGAATCTCTTGCTTTACAACCAAAGGCTATCCATTGGTTCACTTCCTATCTCACTAACAGAAAACAGGCAGTCCTCTGGGATAACAAACTTTCCTCTCTTCTCCCAATTTCTCTTGGTGTCCCTCAAGGCTCTATTCTTGGACCCCTCCTTTTCTCCCTTTTTATAAATGACCTACAAGTAGCTATTCCCCAAGCTAGCTGTATACAATATGCAGACGACTCCACTCTTATTTGCTCCGCTAAAACCATATCTGAGCTTCAAACTATTACTCAAAATGTATTCCACAAAGTAGAAGCATGATTCTTAAAACGCTGCCTACTTTTAAATGCTAAAAAAACAAAACTCCTCCTCTTTAAACCTACTACTAGGTCCCCCACATTAGACTTCTCCATCTTATCTATTAATGGCACCCTCATATCAGCCGACTCTACTACCAAACTACTAGGTGTCATGATTGATGATAACCTTACCTATGATTGTCACATTAATAATACCATTAAAACTGTAAACAAAAAATTGGGCTCCCTCTACAGAATTAAAACATTCTTAACCCCCACAGCAAAAGTTACCCTTGCCCACTCTCACCTTATTTCAACTCTTCTCTATGCCTCATCTATTTTCACTATCCTGAAGAAAAACAATCTCTCTAAACTGACTAACACATATAATAGCATTGCCAGATTTGCAACTGGCACTCCTTTCAGAACTCACCACTGTCTGAACCTTCAGAAACTTCACTGGCTAGAACTAGAAAATATGTTGCTTCTTTCCCAACTTTCCTTTGTCCATAAAGCCTTCTATCAACCTAACAACACACCTGCACTTTCCAAACTTCTGACCCCTTACTCTAACCTGAATTCACTTCGCTCCTCAAGCAAACTCCTAGTAACATTAACTAAATCCAACAATCTTGCTGGTGACTCCCTTTTCTCTAACGCCATTGGGAAACACTGGAATCAACTTCCTATTGAACTTACTTCAATGCCTACCCCTGCTTTGTTCAAACAAAAACTAAGAATTTATCTTAAAAATCAGTGGATATGTCCATGCTTTAACCCCGACTAAACTCTAACTCACACTAATTTCCTCTACCTATCCCTCTCACTCTCTATTTACCTTCTTTCTATGTGCATGTATTACTTCCATTACTTTGTATGAGTTACCTCTCTGTAATATTCCTTCTCCTCTTTCAGGTTTCATCTCGATCTATCATAATCTAATT
This sequence comes from Protopterus annectens, assembly GCF_019279795.1. Lineage (NCBI taxonomy): Eukaryota > Metazoa > Chordata > Ceratodontiformes > Protopteridae > Protopterus > Protopterus annectens. The sequence goes on along the minus strand of NC_056727.1, from coordinate 62,752,509 downwards.
CTATTTCTCAGTATAAAGCAGTAATACTGTAACCTAGTAAATTATCTAACCTATCTCTCCTGCTAAGTCTCATATTGTACTCTTGTGTATATACATTCTGAAAGATATTTTAAGCAAATGTTTCCTTTTATCGCATAATTCTGTATATGTTTTCTTTAACTTGTTAAGTAGTAGTTAGTGGAGCTTTTCTCCTCGGGCCTCCACTGAAAATGGACATGTATCCAGTTGGACTAGCCCGGTTAACAAATGTAAAATAAAATAAATAAATAAATAAATAATGCATTCTGTTAAATACAAATTGTCCAGTTGCAGCGATTTATAAATATTCAATTTTTACTCGAAACTATTTGTCTGTTAAAAGCTTCACTTACTGTCTCGTGTGCGTTTGTCCTTGTGAAACCATATCCAGGGTTATTAAGCCAGTTAGAAAAAAAAATCAAAATCTCACTGCTTGACATAGCGAGACTTGGCATTCTTCTTTCTGAATGATGTGTGCAGTGTTGTTTGTAAACTTCTGGTACAGAATCATGCCCATCGACAAAGTTAGTTTCGGCACAAACCACCAATTTTGCTAAATGTAGCTTAAGGACACTATTTATTGAAATAGTGTCATTTAACCCTGGGTGTACAACTGCATTCAAGCGAAGTTGCCACCAGAGTTCCCTGCATTCTAATTTCAATTCCCAGGGACCTCCCCTAGAGTCAATGGGAACTTTTTCAAGCACAAAAAAACAAAACATTTTATTCTCAATACACAATAGTTTGTGTGTTTTTTATCGCTGCATCTAATGATATCATAGTTTTGCTCGTATATTCTTTTTTATTCAAAGTTTTCCCCTATATAATAAAAGTGACAAAAATCACAATAAGCCAGGTAAACAACTCCAGTAACGTTACAATCACAGGTAGCGTTCAAATGAAAAAATCATTAACCATTTTTACCTTTATAACCTGTCCTTCATGTATAAAATTACATTGAGAACAGCTACCACATCCCTTCATTCCTTTATGTCTTATTCTTATTAGTCAGTTTAATCTCATTATTCCCCCGTTAAAAGTTTTTCCTTGATATTGGACTGTCTCATATAAACAAAATGTGGTTTATTTCCTACCAATTTACGAATAGCATCATCGTACTGAATACATTTCCAATTACTGATAATCTGTTATACCTTCTTGTACCCAATACCATATTTTAAAACCAAAGTTCATACATCTGGAGCCTTCTCCCCGGGCCTCCGCTGAAAATTGGCATCATTCCAAGTCGGACTTCCCCGGTTAACAAATGTTAAATAATAAAAGTTTGTTAGAAAATCTGCATGGTCATCACCCCCTTCACTAATGGTTGGAACTGAATTCCCTAGTATACCGTAGGTGCAAGAACAAGATTTATTCTTTAATGACTTCCGTCTTAGCATCTAATAATTATTTAGAGAGGTAACCCCTATGCAAAAACATTTCCACTAACTTTTCAATCTCACTTTAAAACTTCTTCTTCAGAAATTCATCTGGAAATGTGGACCATTTGCCCTTAGCAAGTCCCTTCTGATGAAAAGGGTGACTACTGGAAAAGTGCAACAAGTTGCTTGAATAAGTAGGTTTCCTCTACAGTACAGAGTGAACTCCCTTGTTAACATAGTCTTTTACAATAAGAACATCTAAATAATTGATCTCTTAAGGAATAAGAATAGGTAAATCTTAAGAAATCGGTGCTGACATTTACATAGTTAAATTGATTGTATTGTGTTATTATTTTATTTATTAACATTCGTTTACCAGGATTGTCCAACTGGACACCAGGTGTCCTTTTTCAGCAGTTTCCTTTCCAAAGTTAAAATATGTCATCCAGGAAATGCATGTATAAGCCAATGTATTGCTCAAACTCTGACCCAAATATAATACTTTGTTCCCAATGGCTTAAAATAATATTCACATATAATGGGGAGCAAGCTGCTCCCATAGCCACACTTATTAACTGTTTATGATATTCACCTTCAAAAAAGATGAAATTATTGTCCAGAACAATTTCCATCAAATACCCTATGAAAAGGGTTTCTTGATTGGTTAAAAAAAATCACTCTAAAAACATGCCTCTATAAAAAGGGTCATACCTACCGAGCGTGGAAAGCAGGAAAACAGATCAATCACATCTATGTTAACCACAAAAGTAGCTAGGGGTGGTTTTTAACCCCCCCCCCAGCTCCTATGTGCTGTAATGGTGGATTAGACACATCCTTGCGTATTTTAGGGATACCGATGACAGTAGGCATCATGGGATGCTTCACATTCAAAAACTGGTAGGTATTGTGATCTATAACTCCTTGATTGAGGGCACCCTGTAAAAATAGATCAGTTTTATAGCATGTTATTTGCTAATTTTAGTCACATAAACACATTAAAATTGATTTTAACTGTTCTTGATACTAGTCCTGATTAAGTACATTGCTCTTAGGACAAAAGCGCTTAACTAGTCATAATAAATTTTACTGGACTGACTCTACATGGTGTGGTTGAATTACTGGTCTGCTTGACTACCTCAAGCACACTGCTTGTTGGTTACATCCTGTATAGAAGTACATCAAGAGTAAAAACAGGAACACTCCTCCAAAACAGGGACAGTTGAGAGGTCCGAGTAGGATAACTGTTGCAGTCACAATGTTCGGGAACTCTGCACAAGTGAGGTTATAATGTCCTGCCAGACTTCCAGAGCTCTGAACTCTTCATCCCTGGCTGGTCTGGCTCCTTCCCAGGGAACACAGCAAAATCCCTGCATAGGAGAAAGGCAGTCTATGTCATCTTCAGTTCTTATTTGGTTAGAAACCTCAGAAATACAGTCCACATGCTACCCCAGCAAAAGGGTTTTATGGGTGCCCTTGAGTGCAACAGAACTGGCTAGGTAACTCTCAGCATTTGCCCTCAATAGCACTAAACACGGTACTTAAGAACCCAGCTTCACTAGAAGTAGGTTGTACTGGAGAAGTAGCAACGGCAGGTACATGGAGGTGAGGTGAATTGGTTCCCGCTCAAGCCTCAGGATAACCACATGGGTAAAAAATGTAGAGAAAGGAGGTGAAGCTATATTTCAACTGTGAGCCTACCTGAACATCTACTATTAAATTCCTTATATAAATTACACCATGTTCTTTGCACGGATTACTGTTGCAACCTTGACATTTTATTTATTTTATTTGTTGACTGGGGTTGAGAGGGTGGTTGTTTTCCTGTGACATGCTGCAAAAGACCTTGTAAAGTAACAGTAGCAAAGCCTGCCATGCCCTTGGATAAGATGTTCTGCTTACATGGCTTGCAGAAGCTGGGAAAAGAGGACATAAATGGCTGCATTTAAAATGGCCTGTATGTGTCTACATGTCTAATAAAGGCAACTGTAGCAGATGTAATCCAAGCCAAGTATAACCTGATGTTCGTTTGCAAGGTTTTTCCATGGGCAGAATAGCAGAAGTTGATGTAGTAAGTCAGGAATTTTAGAGACTCACTTTTGTGACAGAGGTACCCCCTTCCTTTTTCAGTGCAAAGAAAATGAAAAGTTGGCCAGTTTCAAGTCAGTGATTATACACGGATTTCAATGCTAGACCTCTTCGCATCTATTCTGAGGATTAGGGAAAAACAGGAGGAATAAGGCCAACTGTGCAACTGTTTTACACACTGAAAAAAAATCTGTGCCCGGGCTCTCTCTGTACAAGACTAAAAAGAGAATCCTGCACCTAAGGGCCTGTAGCTCAGAAATACTCCTGGCTGACATGATGGGTACTAAGAAAGCAATTTTCTAAGTGAGGAATTTCCAAAGTCTAGTAGAGGATTAAACTTATGAACTGTTAATGAACGTATTTTAATAGTACCGGGCTTGATTCCCCCAGCCTCCATTCGCCTATTGTGCGACTCTGAGCAAGTCACTTAACCAGACATTACTCCTTGGACACCACTGAAGCAGGACACCCAAGTCCAGTGGGCTTACCCAGTTAAACAAAAATAAAGTAAATAAAAAGGCATGGTGGTGGTGGATTCAAATGTACTCCGGGTTAGTTTTTTCCAGAGCTGAGTGCAAGTTTCATGATAGTGCCATTGTTGTTCTATGCAGCACTGAAATAGAAAACCTCTCCAAGAAATTGATTTACTCATTTAACAATGAGATAAATGGAGTGTCCAAAGGCAAGCAGGTAGAGGTGGTAAGATGGCAGAAAAGTACACTTTGATAAGTAAGCTAGATCCCAATGCTAAACATCTGCCGGATACTGCAGAATCAAGGACATCCCTGCCAAGCTGTGTGAGTTTTCTTTGCACCAGAAGGAAACCACCTCATTTGGCTAAACTGGATTTCCAAGTACTACATATATAACTTCCTCATGATATGATGCACATCTATTGACAGTAGGTGACCAAATCGCAGAAAGGTCAGATCATCCAGGTTGTCCGCTTGACTATCTGCAGGTTTTAGTCCATCAAGGATCCCCTGTGCTGAGTTAGGAGGTGCACATGATGACAGATATGGTGGATTCTCCACTGTTACCTGTCTCAGCAGGGAGAACCAGTGCTGTCTGGAACAAAAAGGAGCATTTAAGAGCACTTCTTACTTTGCTTCCTTTACCTTCTAATTCAACTTCTGTAAAAGATGGGCTGGGGAATTAGTCTATAAAATCAGACCTGCCCAGCTGAAGAAACAGTCATCCATAGGTTCATAGGTTTTTAATAGGCTAATGACTACAAGAGCCTTTTTAAGCCTAGCCATGCATCCCAAATCTCTGACAAGTTCTGCTACCCTTGATAAGGGTAAGCACAGGCATGGGAGATTAACCATTTACAGGTAGCCTATGTCCATTAGAGATATAGGTGCCAAACCACAGATGAATTTCCAGTTTTCCATCCAATAGTCCAAGTTGCATTTGAAATGGGTTAGGGAGGATTCTCTGCTTCAAATGGATGGGAAGCCTGTTCCATAGACGAGGTAGTCTCTGGGATACATACCTCTCTCTCCAACAGGACTTATTTATATCACAGGCAAGGTTTAAGTCTTTAGAATGGGTAATTCTTGTGTTGTTTGTTTTGTGGATATGCACGAGGTCCATCAAAGTGGGGTCTGACAATGCCCTGTATGCCAGGCATACATCTCCCCTCAAAAGCCTGTAGGGGACAGAATACAGGGATAGGGCCCCTGAGGCGATTTGCATAGGACATATTACTTACACCCTGAATTCTTTTAGTAAGGAACCTCTGTGGACGTTCCAGTTGTTGGATATGCCTGGTTAGGTGCATGCCAAAGGGGGCATTGTACTCAATGACAGGTCTGATGAATGCTGAATACAGTGGACAATGACTTCCTTGGACTTGTATGTCATACCTTTGTTTATAAGTTGTGCAACATAGAATGACTTCCTCACCACTGTAGACACGATAGTCAAAGGCCAGATTACTATCTATGCGTGTCCCTAATTCCCTGACTACTGGGTCAACCCTAAGGGGTGTGCTGTCAATATGATAGTTACCAGGGATGGATGACTTCCCCAAAGGATACTATTATGCATTTCTTGGCATCTAGTTTTAGTCCATGGCTCTGACGCTAGTTGCTTATCTGTGTCAGCCCCTCCTATAGAACATTTGTGTCAGTGTGAGATTCAACGACAGCTCCTAATTTACAATCATCTGCAAATTTAGTCAGCCAGAGATCACTGACATTGGCCTTGATTTCTGAGAAGTAAATGCCAAAAAGGAGCAGTCCAAGGACTGATCCCTGAGGGACTCTACTTCTGACTGGCCTCTTTGTAGAGGTGGACTCCCCAATTCTAACTTCCTGGGTCCTGTCTGTGAGCCAGTTGGCTATCCAACGGGTTCATATGTGTTTGTACCCAACCTCTTGAGTTTGTCAACAATGCCCACGTGGGGTATTGTGTCAAATGCCTCGGCCAGGTCAAAGTAGGCAGTGTGAACAACTTTGCCCTCAAACATTGCTTTGGTGACCTTCTCAAAGAAGTCCTCCAGGTTGAGTAGGCATGACCTGCCCCTGACTAATCCAAACTGGGTCGGATCCAGTGTCTGGAGGTTTACTATAGCTCTACTGATCATCTCCATGATAATTTTTCCATGGCTTTACATACAAAACTAATGAGACTTATTGTCTGTAATTTCCAGGGTCTGTAGATGGTCCACAAATGTGCAGAGGGATGACTGTTGCCTTTCTCCATTCATGAGGCACGAAGCCTGTCTGGAGGCTACAGTTAAATAGTAATTTGAGGCCCTGACACGTCATGTTTCATGCTATTTAGAAGGCATCCTTGGATACTGTCTGGGCCCACTGACGCAGTGTTCTTGGTCTTAGAGAGAGCATTAAGGACCTGTTCTCTAGTGATAGTAGGGGGAGTTATATTTGATTATTTCTTGAGGGGAAGGCTGAAGGGGAGAAAGGAGTAAAGTTGGAGCTGAATTTATCAGCCAGGGGGTTTGCTACATCTTCTGGTTCAGTATACGTGGCTCCATTTACAATGAGCTCTGCACACAATTGTGTATTGCTTTTGAGGTTTCGGACATAGCTAAAGAATGCTTTGTGGTTGTTCATTGGCCTGTGAGGCAAAACTTACCTCCAGTTTGGCTTTGGTAGACTCCGTTGCTTTTTTTAAAGCTGTCTCGCTATGTTAAACCCATTTAACATAGCAAGACAGTTTGTAAAAAGCAACGGAGATCTTGCTTTCTCCGTTGCTTTTGCCCACAACTCTGATATACAGCGTAGGCATACGCATGCGCAGTACATCAGAACTGCCACAGAATACCAGACAGCTGCGGAAGGGCAGCAAGGAGGCATTATACAATGCCATTATTTAAGAAAAGTAATTATTTTTTTTCTTAAATAATGTCATTGTATAACAGCAATAACCCACGTCTGGGTGTGGGTAATGCTGGACCAAACCACACCAACTGTGGGTAAATCCAGCATTACCCACACCCAGGCGTGGGTTATTGCTATATAATTGACCTGTTCAAACTTACGTGCGACTCCTTAACTGACCTGCTCTAATTTCTGTCTGACTATAGAGAGACAGAGATGTGGTCTCTTTTCAAGTTTTAATATGCAAGTTTTAATATCCACTGCTTCAACTTCTTCAAGATGCTACTAAGCAGAACTTCAACTACCTATTACTCTTAGGAATAAAAAAAGGTCTATTTCTGATACACTCCACCTGAAGTGAGGTCTAGAAAGGGTGTCCTTGTCTAACATATATTTAACGTCTGAAACTGTTTTTGTTTTGTTAGGGCATTTTGCTGAGATGGAAAGTAGGAGGCCATTAGTGTCCTACCAGACTCTAGGACTAACTTGCATGCTTAAATAGCTGGGTCTATATTATAACATCGACTGTTAAAAACAGCGAACACCCTTACCTCGACAAATCTTAACCGAAACACTGAATCCTGAACAGCCAGAACAGCGATTTTCTTTCCCCAGGGGAAAAGACACTGGGCCAAAAAAAAAACGACGGACAAAATTAAGTGGGGGGCTTTGCCCCAACACACCCCAATGTGGGCAACTGTGCCCCCACAACCCCCTACTTAAATATACCAACTCCAAAATTGCACTACAGTGGAGGAAATGGCAAATTTCTGACAATGGCCCAGCGATTTTTTTTCCTTGGGGGGGGGGGGGGGGATCGCTGCTCTGGCTGTTAGAGATTTACTGTTTTGGTTAAGATGTGTCGAGGTAAGGGTGTTCGCTATTAACAGTCGATGTAACATAGACCCAAATAGCTACCTGGCAATGGTGGTAAAATCTGCCCCAACCGAAATAGCTGATTTACCACATCACAGTTGTGTAGTACATTATCAGATACAAGACTCCTGTTCTCCATATTTGCTTGAAAGCCTTGACACGCAGAATGACTGCCACCACATTCTTGACATTTAAAAGCATTTAAAGTAGATTCTTGTTGCATGTTGCCTTGGATTCTCAACCGGGTGTATGAGCTCTGAGATAACCATGGTTAGGGTACAAGTATAAGGATGCTCTCAAAAGGGAACTCCTACATTGTTTTGCACTGGGAGGTGTCACCATCATATCAGGGAATCAAGAGAATGGCTTTCTTCGAGAACTGGGAAGGCTGCTTTCAGAAGTTGCAAAGGTACCACTGTAATTTCTTCAAGTGTAGCCTTAATGAGATTGTAAAGATAATACATTCCATGAACCCTTGAACCCTCAAGAATTCTTTTGCAGTGACATGGTTCCTCTTGGCCATTTCTATAAAAATCGGGATAAGAATAGTCACTTTGTTGTGGGGAAGAAAAAACTACTTGTGAAAATCCAGCTCCACTCCAAGAAGGCCACTCTCTTTGATGGGTTCAAACTGAACTTTGGAAGGTTCAGGAAAAACCTTAAATACTGAAAACAATTTAGTGCATACATGTGAACACCACTGTTTTTGCAATGGATTATATTACTGTAGTCAGAAAGTAATGTAGTCCATTGCAGAACAACAGCTACATTAGTGCAGACAGGTGTTTTGTGAAGACTCTAGGCACAACATCTAACCTACATTGGGATTCCAAACTTATTAGCTTAAAAGGTACATACAGTTCCTATTTATGGGTACATATAGGTAGGCATTCTCCAGATCCAGAGTCATCATCAGGCCCTGGGGAAATGGCGGGACAGAAGGCTGCACAAATTATTTTAAATTTTACAACTTTTAGAAAATTGCTCAGATTTCAAAGACAATTTACAGTTCAAATGCCCATTTCTTTGGCACTTGAACTCTTAGAAACTGGCAGCTTCCCCTTCTGGACTTTGCTTACTGCTGCTTATTAAAGCAGTCCCTCTAAAAGAGGTGGCACCAAATGAATCAGGTCTCTTGGCATGGGTGGCATTCCTCTGAATTTTGGGATGAGAGAGAAAACTGCAGTCTGTATCAATGTTAGAAAATATGTAATACCCATCCGTTCCTTGTCATTTCCATTTGCCTGTAAAACAGTCAGAGAGTCTCTAATTCTAGGAGAATGCTGACAGAAATGGGGAGTAGTTAAGGAGTGAGATGGGGCTTTTGGAGGAAGGATGGGAGGCAGAGTTATTGCTGATATCTATCTGCTGTAATGCAGCAAGGAAAAAATGAAAGTGGCATGGGGGTCTCTGCCTTATACCGGGAGTATGCCAATGCCCTTTGGAAAAAGGAATAAGCAAGAGGGAGAAGGGTTTGTTATGGAACAAGATCAACTTATTAAAATGTATATTAAATTTCAGTTTCATTAATGATGTTATAATATGATTGTTAAAAAGCAAATAGAATTTATATGCAGGACTGTGGAAAAATACAGCTTCATAAGTTGACGTTACTGCTGTGCTTTAACTGCATTATTTTGATATGTAACAAGGACAAATTAAGTATTGTATGAGCCAAGGCAGGTTAGCTATTGTAAAAGGAATTTGTTAGCCTGACTCCTCCAGGGTAGGAGTGTGTTGTTGCTAGGGAAGGTTTGACACATCCAAGGTCAGAAAACAAGACCCCTTGAAGCAGGTGGGTCATGTATAGGAAGGTGTTCACGTGAAGTCGGAGGCAAAAATCACAAGGGATGAGGACATTTGCAAAGTCACTGATTTGTTAGAGTCACTGTAATGTAAAAACTTGCATGACCGGTTTGATAAGAAAAATGTATAGATATGCAGTTTTTCTATATCCAGAGAGATTGATTTACCAACTGGTATGAAGATCATCTCCCAGCACTGTAAATAAATATTTCTGTTTGCACATCCTGCAGTGTTGTTCCTGACTGAAGGCATACAAGGTAAACTTTTAATGTTACTTATTTATCTAGACTATAACATTTTGGTGCCGTGCTCTGGATCTGAATTTTGGTGTTGCTGCAGGGCAGTTCTGGAATAAGACCAATCACAGATTTTCTGTGGATTTCACACTGCTTTGTATGGAATAGTCAGAGACTGTGATGTACAGCTATTCACGGTGTGCAAACATATATTAGCCTTGGCAGCAAAATTGTGATGCAAAGGAAAAAGGGGCGTTTATTTTTTTTCTTCTATCTCTCTTAGACAATTTTTAGCAAAATGTAGAATAAGTGCACGACTGTGCTTTTGTTCAACTGAGCTGTTTGTAAGGTATCCGAGTAAAAAACCTTGGGACACACCACGAGAAGTGAGAACACAGTCTTCTTTTATTCAGGAAACAGCATAAAAACAAAAGGATAAGCGCTTTCGCGTGCTGAAGAGCACGCTTCTTCAGATCACATTTAAACAACAAAAATTTCTGAATTCAAATAGTAAGCAACATCTAATGACAGATCTCTACCAATTAAAAAATGATTCAATTGTTTCCTAGGCAATCTTACAGTTATGTAAAGGTGTGGTTTCTGTTCCTAACACTGGAAATATTCAGGTATACTAAACTCAGAGATCCCACTTACACTTTCCAAGAGCAAGCAGCTGATAACTAAAACAGCGTAGCATTTACTTTTGAGCATTCCAAGTTGAGCATTAATTTTTTGGATGTGAATCTTTATTTCAATGGAGAAGGTATTCTTACATCCAAATTATATAGGAAGCACTGCTGGAGGAATAGTATATTAGAATACAGCAGTATGCATCCTAGGCACGTGTTTACAGGAATAATGAAAGGACAATTCACTAGGTTAACAAGGATTATTCAGGATCCATTGGAGCTAGAAAAAGAAGCAGATAACATGGAAAATATTTTCCTTGCTAGAGGTTATAATAGGGAGTTAGTTAAGAAAGTTAGAATTAACATCATTCCTTCCACTAGAACAGTGAGTAACAAGATAGAAGAGTACAGTACTAGTAAACATACTTTCCAACAAACAGAAATAGTGAAGGATTTGAATATTGCTTCCAACAAACTGAATATTGGAACATATTATAGACGAGGGGGTTATGACAGAAACAGAGTTGCTTATGTTATGAAATATTCGAATGACAATGAGCAGATTAGGAGAATTAATGTTAAACATTGGAATATTTTAACTGTTTCTGAAGAAATTAGAACTTTTGTTGGCACTAAACATTTGTTCACTTTTCGAACTTGTAACAACCTCAAAGAAATATTTGCCAGGAATTTTACCAACACAGTGACCCATTTTGATTCTTCAGCTCCAGGAACCTTTCCTTGTAAATCTTGCAATATGTGCAAATACATTACTGATGTACAGATCTATACTCATGCCCAGCATGTTTTTGTGTTTAAACCGAGGAAGCATTATGACTGTAATAGTAGTAATTTGATATATATGGCAAATTGTACTGTCTGTTCGGCTTTTTATATTGGTCTAACAGCCAGAAGATTAAAAGACCGTATATACAATCACACGTATGACATACGCAAAATGAAAGAAACGAATACTCTTGCTAGACATATCCAACAGTATCCCAGGCATGAATTTAGGTTCAGGGTCTTACAGACACTACAGAAAAGCAGTAGAATGGGGGATAATACTAGTCATCTAGCAAAACTAGAATTGAAATGGATCTTTAAAACAGGAGCACACAGAGATCCAGGCATTAACAATCATATTTCCCTGAAGCCCATATTGAAGTAGTAGAACACATTTTTGTTGATAATGTTACTAATCTTTATATAACCATGTAAGGTGAACATAAAGATATACACACATATCCAATGGAGGTTCTCATTGTTCAGATTACTTATATCGGTTCATATCTTTAACATTTATTCACCAGACTGGTTTCTCATCATGTTGATACCATTGTCACAGAAGCATTGCTAACTGAGGCATGACTCCTACACTCATTTACACAGTTCAACAGCAGTTATGTTTTGTTTGTATTCATCAGAGTACAATTTCTAATTGGCTTCCAGGCATCTCTACATAATTAGGTCCTGTTATATACACCTGAATCAGGACTTTGCTGAAGCTTTTAGCTCTAGTAACTTAACATTTCTGTTTTTTATATAATATATATTCTAATATAGGTTGGACAACTATTGTGCTTATATTTCAGTATAGCACATATAATCTATCTGAGAATACATATGTCAGGAATCTGATTGTGAATGTGGCAATATTTAAGCTAATCCAGCAGAATTGTTGTGGTTTGGGAGCAAGATTGAATGATTATAGCTCTTGAAATAATATGCTACATTGATCAAGTGTTTTTTGGTTTTTATCAATACCAAGCACAGAGATCTTGAAATATGTATAATTATTTGGGTAAATATTAAATTACTTGCCAAACAGTATAAGCGTTGTAGGCTATTTAATGAATTTTGATATTTTAGTTTCCCTGAGTTGACAGGGGTTATTTACTTGGTTAAAACTAAACATCAGATATTGAAAAAAAAGATATTTTTATTTTTATTTAATTTAGTATAATAGCCTAGTATTTGAGAGCATTTTAAATATTAACATAGAGGTAGGTCTCTTTGTAATAGTTTATTTAAGACAACTGTTCACCAATCCTGATTAAGCCTATTCATTTAGGTTTGTTTTTATGCCTTCAATATTCAAATTAGGATTCATTAGTGTTTTACTGATAAAATAGGTTTTACAACGCATAACATTCTTTCAATATAAGGTTTTTTGACTACAGATTTTTAGTATTCGTGGTTTTTAAATGCTAACATTAAGAGTTAACTCTGTTTTTAGTTAACACAATTTAATATGTTTCATAAAAAGTTTAGAGATTCATACTTTTCCTATCTGCAAGATTTTACATAGTGTTAGGTTTCTTGTTTCAAAAATATTAACCTAGATTTTAACAACAGTTATTATTGTTAGAGCAGGTTTAACATACAAGACAAGAACACTCTATTGGTTGTTCTCAAGGGTTAATCTAAACTAACGAGACACTAACATTCCTGCAATTAATAAATAGAGGCACTTTGACAGATGCGAGTTTTTATAATATCGTGTATAGTTAAAATCAATACTAACATACGCTAGAATGATTAACTTTTCAGAACGTCAGTAAAATTCCAGCACATAGAGATAGAGGATGTTTATTAAAAATAATTTATATGTAAGATACTAACCAAGTATTTTGATGTGCACTGCATAGGGACAACTGTAGATTGTTACACTGAGTACCCATTTAGAAAAGTCCTTGCGCAATGTTTTGAAAAACTGGTTACAATAATTTTTATTGACATCGTCTCTTTACTTGTTAAGTATTGTCAACAGCATACCATTTTTGATATACAATGATGATCATTTTATGGTAAAATTGTCATAGCACACCTTAATAAGGTGCTTTTGAACACAAACTTTTATTATATCTAGACGCTGTTTTAGTTATCAGCTGCTTGCTCTTGGAAAGTGTAAGTGGGATCTCTGAGTTTAGTATACCTGAATATTTCCAGTGTTAGGAACAGAAACCACACCTTTACATAATTGTAAGATTGCCTAGGAAACAATTGAATCATTTTTTAATTGGTAGAGATCTGTCATTGGATGTTGCTTACTATTTGAATTCAGAAATTTTTGTTGTTTAAATGTGATCTGAAGAAGCGTGCTCTTCAGCACGCGAAAGCGCTTATCCTTTTGTTTTTATGCTGTTTCCTGAATAAAAGAAGACTGTGTTCTCACTTCTCGTGGTGTGTCCCAAGGTTTTTTACTCGGATATATTGTGCTGCTTTGCCTGAGGACACTTTGGAAAACGGCGATATTCCTATTTATCTGTTTGTAAGGTATACAAGTAATAGTAGGAGGACCCCACAGCAAATGAGAACAGTAAATGTATGTGCACATACAGTAAAGGACAAATTGATGCAAGGAGGCACCTTGTGTCTAGGGTGGCACCCTCAGGATTGAAAGGTAAGAGGTATGAGAGATGTTTTATTTTTGCCAATGTATGAATGAATAAAAACTAAATGAAAACTCCAGCCAAGCTAGAACTTCCACTGAGTGACCTCTCAAACCTCTTGTATCAGAGGCACACAGGATATATGCAAATGACCCCTATGAACATCAGATGTTTCAGCTACATGGCGATTCTGAATGGACAATTTCAGACTAATAAAGCCAAATCCCACTAGCTGTGGATATGCATATTTTGGCCTTGTTATGACCTCATCACCACAGCACAAGCAGAGTGTTTGACTAAGCATAAGAAACACATGGCTGTTATACCCTGCTATTGTCCATTACCATTAGGGTGACTGCAAAATATCCCAACTACCAAACTAAAAGAGTGAGAAGGTCACAGAAAAATATTTTGCATTCACCCTAATGGCAATGGACATAAGCTGGATATAACAGCCCTGTGTTTATTATGCTTAAACACTCTGCTTGTGCTGTGCTGATAAGGGCATAACAAGGCCGAAATATGCATATCCACAGCTAGTGGGGTTGGCATTACTGGCCTGAAATTGTCCATTGAGACAACTTACAAAGAAATAAGTCATGAGCATTCAGAATCACCATATAGCTGAAACACCTGATGTTCATAACGGCCATCTGCATATATCCTATGTGCCTCTGATAGAAGACATTTGAGAGGTCACTCAGTGGAAATTCTAGCTTGGCTGGAGTTTTCATTTAGGTTTTACTGACTGTTTTTTCTGTGTGACCTTCTCACTCTTAGTTTGTTAGTTGGGATATTTTGCAGTCACCCTAATGACAATGGACATCAGCTGGGTATAACAGCCCTGTGTTTCTTATGCTTAAACACTCGGCTTGTTTTGTGCTGATGAGGGCATAACAAGGCCGAAATATCCATATCCACAGCTAGTGGGGTTTGGCTTTATTGGCCTGAAATTGTCCATTGAAACGACTTAAAAAAAAAAAATTAAGTCACAAGCAATCAGAATCGCCATACAGCTGAAACACCTGATGTTCATAAGGGACATCTGCATATATCCTATGTGCCTCTGTTACAACAGGTTTGACAGGTCACTCAGTGGAAGTTCTATCTTGGCTGGAGTTTTCATTTAGTTTTTACTGATTGTTTTTTCTGTATGACCTTCTCACTCTGTTTTAGAACGTATGAATGAATGAGAAATAAAAAAGAGAAAAAGTTAAAGATAAGTTTAAACAAGCTCATGAGCCCACCGCATGACTGGGACAGATTATAAACTGTTAAAACAAGTTCATGAGCCCAACGCAGGATTGGGACATAGATTATAAACTGTTAAAACAAGTTCATGAGCCTACAGCATGATGGGACATAAAAGTATACATGGTTAAAATAAATTCATGAGCCCACAACACGCTGGGATTTAAGTGCGATTGCGTGGGAGTACCCTCAGAGGGTCCGAAAGAATGGTACCTCTCCGCCCTGTTATTCCGATTGCAATGCTGGAGCTGTAACTTTTGAGCTCGCACTGGGATGAAAGCAAGGGGGTGCTGTGGGAAAAGGCTGATCAAAACCTCTCCTCTGTTGTTGCACAACGACAGACTTCCTATCCTTCCCTCCCTGTATGGTGTGTGGATTACTACAGTTATTTTCCGTTTTCATAACTGCCAGGATCCAGGAATTGTACAGTAAGCATCACATTTTTTTTTTACTTATTTATTTTTTACTTACTTATAAAATAAGAAAAATGGGAGCAAAGATAAGCAAGATTAAATCCCTGAAAAGGGAACACCTGCATATTTTATGTATTTTAAACTATGGGATGGAAAGTTGTAAATATTTGCATGACTAGTTTCAGCTTACTAAGAATTGTTCTGGTGGGGTATTTCCATTAGATGGTGCTTATAAGACTAAATTGATGACATTGAAGGGTATTTTAGAAGAAAAGAAAAACAAAGTAGGAGGGAGAACAAATGACAGCATTCTATTCTTGGTACAGCAAAGCACTTAAAAGGGGTAAAAGGGTTGCAGGATGCTAATAAGAAATTGTTGAAACAGGTAAAAGAGGTTAAAAAGACAGTACAGACCAGTAAAAAGGGGATCCCTTTATCCTGTCTTAGCAGGTTTGGAACAAACTGAGGATGGCAAAAAGCAGAAACTTCTGAAAAGGATAATCCTCCAGTTGCTACTGCACCCCCTCTCCCATATGCACAGGTACTGGTACCTACTGTACAAAACTGTTTCCTCAGACCCCCACCTTTCGGTCAACTGTCCAGTGGACACCCAGTCTGCATGATACTGTTACATCTCAGATTAGTCCTCCTGCTCATTCCTCATCTTTTAAACAGGCTTCTGCAGTTGAGGGGGGTTCTTCTTCCTATCCTTCTCAGATAGCTTCTACTTCCCCAATAGGGGCATTAGTATTTGACACTCCTGTATCTCACCATACATGCTCACATGACAGGGTACAACAGGAGATTACGACTTCTGGAGGGGATCTTTTGGCACCTCTCAGGGAAATTATGGGGGCTAACAGAGAACTTGTTCATCGTCCTTGGACACTTGCTGATTTTAATACTATGTCAAAAATTTTCCAAATATTAAAGATCATCCATTAAAATTCAAAGAGTAATTAAAAACTATAACAGAATGTTACAATCCTACTCGAACAGATTTAAAACAGCTGTTTAGGGTAGTTACTTCAGATGAAATAAGGAAGCAATTACTGGAAAAGGCTGAAATAACAGATTTCACTCTCACAGGGAATAAGTTAACAGATAAACGGACAGCATTGTTAAACAAAATTACGTGTGTGTGTCAGGTTAGGACTGACTGGTCTAAAATACAAAGGGAAAGCCCCTGCAGACTACTTGATTTGCCTTAAAACAATATTTGCTAGACATTCAGGGATACCAGTCCCAGAAGCGCAAGCTAAGCCAGCTATTGCAGCAGCCTTTGTGCAGGGTCTGCAAGCCCCTGTACAAAATCAAATAAGCAAGTGCTCATAGACTGGCAAGGAAAGGACTTGGTCTTTTTTAAGTGCTGTTATCAGGAAAAATGGAGAAAGGACATTGAGGACAAGCTGTTAACTTTATAAATCAGGCAGCTGGAAAACCCAAGGGGTCAAGGCAGAAGCAGGAGAAGGGGTACAGGAATTGCTAGAGGATTTAGTAAAAGTGCTGGTCGAAGGGAACAAGGTGCAGCTGGTTGGCAACAATGAGCCTGCAGTGCTCCTCCAGCTTCATCTAACACATCTTGCTTCAACTGTGGAGAGCAGGACATTGGAGAGGGGAATGCCCACACAGGCATATGCAGAGAGTCCAAGATACCTGGACTGAATGGCAACCAAATTATTAATAATGCAGGTTTTCCTCCACCACCTCCTCAGATTGGAAGGAGTCAGGAAGCTCCATACTGACCAGGTCAAGGAAATAACACAGAAGTGAATCTTAACCCTCTACTGCCAATAGAGCAAAACAGACCCTATGTTAAGATGAAAATAAATTCAATGAAAACCCCATTTCTGGTGGACACTGGACCCACTAGGTCAGTGTTAAAAATTACTTCAGATAGTCAAATACCAATATCAGAGCATAAAGAAAGGCAGTTGGAGTGATAAATATTACGGTTACGTATCCTGTTTCGGAACCAATCCAAATTTCATTAGGTCCAATCGAAGAAAAGCATTCTTTTCTTTTGAGTACTACTGCACCAGTAAATCTGCTAGGAATAGATTTGTTATGTAAGCTGGGTTGTACCATTTACTGTACCCCAGAAGGGGTGTATCTGAATGTTCCGACAGAATCTGAGGGCAAAGTATTGGCAGTTTTAGCAGAAGATGAGGAACAGCCTATTGGAAGCATACAGAGAGATGGAGAGTTACTACAGTAGGTACCTGCCAACTTGTGGGCTAAGCATGCAAATGAAGTAGGTATACAGAAATCACCAGCACCAGTAAAAAATAAAATTAAACCCATCAAATCCTCTCCCTAGAGTTCCACAAAATCCACTAAAGCCGAAAGCAGAGCAGGGAATCAAACCTGTAATGCAGTCTCTAGTACAGCAAGGAATAATAATACTGCTGAAAGCCCTTGTAATACTCCTATTTTTCCATTGAAAAAGACAGGAAAGGATACTTCTAGATTTGTACAAGATTTAAGGGCTGTAAATAATGCAGTATTGCCTACTTTTCCTGTTGTTCAAAATCCAGCAACAATACTGAGTTGTATACCTACAGCTAGTTACTTTTCTGTAACAGATTTATGTTCAGCATTCTTTTCTACACATATTCACCCTGACAGTCAGTTTCTGTTTAGTTATCAGGGACAGCAATATACCTGGGCACGGTTGCCACAAAGATATATTGAATCTTCTCCACTATTTTCTCAAATTCTTAAAAAAGATTTGGAGAATGTGACATTCTTGGGTGGGTCTGCGTTAGTACAATACGTAGATGATTTACTAATAGCATCAAATTCCTTTCAGCAATGCCAGCAGGATATCTTGCATCTTCTGGCTACCCTTGCAGAAAAGGGACACAAAGTGTCTAGAGAAAAACTACATTTGTGGTCACCTCAGGTACATTATCTTAGTCATTTAATATCTCAGGGTAGCAGGCAGGTGTTACCATCTCGTATTGATGCAATATCTAAGGCCCCACGTCCGACTACTTAGCGACAACTCAGGTCTTTCCTAGATATGACAGGATACTGCAAACAGTGGATCACTAACTACGCAGAAATTGCCAAACCTTTGACAATCTTTTAATGCAGGATACACCAGAGCCTCTTCTTTGGAATAGTGAAGAGGAAAATTCATTTCAGAATTTAAAACAAGCTTTAGCTACTGCCCCAGCTTTAGGGTTACCAGACTATGATAAGGCTTTTATTTTACTCAGTCATGAAAGAAATGGATTTGTTCAAGGAGTACTTGCACAGAAACATGGGGACAGCTATCATCCATTAGCTTATTGCGGCATGGCACTTGATTCTGTTGCAAAAGGTCTTCCACCCTTCTAAGGGCACTTGGCACTGCTGCCATTCTAGTTAATCTTGCACAATCGCTGGTGCTCTGGCATGATCTCACAGTAGTCCCTCATTCTGTATCATCTCTTTTGCTTAAAATGAAAACTCAACCACTCTCGACTGCACGTCTAACTAGATATGAGCTTACAGTTCCTTCTGATCCATCTATTTCTGTTCCACTGTCCTGTTCTAAATCCTGCATCTCTGTTGCCTACTGCTCAGGATGGTGAACAGCATGATTGTGTGTGTAACTAACTATTTACTTTCTCCTACAAAAGACTTAAAGGACACTCCTATACCCAATGCTGACCTGAACTTGTTTGTGGATGGCTCCTGTGGAAGAAATCAAAGAGGGCAACTAACTTCAGGAACAACCATCTGCACCGAAGAGACAATATTGTTGCAACAAAGATTAGAGGTGGTTTGCTCTGCTCAAATAGCCAAGTTAGTGGCTCTACAAAAGGCCTGCGAGTTAGCCAAAGACACAGTGGTCAATATTTGTACAGACAGCAGTTATGCTTTTGGGGTGGTACATGATTTTGGGCAACTTTGGAAAGAGAGAGGGTTTTTGACCTGTTCAGGAAATCAATTAGGAATTCAGAGTACATAAAATCATTGTTAGATGCATCTTTGCTACCTAAGAGGCTGTCTGTAATCATATGTTGTGCCCATCAAAAGGGTAAAGATGTTATAACAAAGGGCAACAATTTGACAGACCAAGCAGCCAAACAAGCAGTAGTAGATTGTCATAAAATCTGTGTATGTTAATGAAACTACAACAGTAATGATGTGTTCGATTTTAAAAAAACTGTCAGGCTTTCAAGCTGAAGCATCACAGGGAGAAGTTCTGAGGTGGCTCAAGGATAGATGTATAAAATCCTCTGACAGCATATGGCGACATCCGGACGTCTGACTGGTGGCACCGGCCTCTTTGCTACCTTACCTGCTAAGGGCATATCATCTACCTGCCCATACAGGTAAGACTTAAGTGTGAACCTGCAAGCTACCCTAAAAAGTTTAGCCCAATAGCTTGTCTTCTGACAACGTGTAAACTATACATGGGAATTGATGCAGACAGAGTTTATAGTCATTTAGATGAAAACTCAACTATGGCAGTAGAACAAAAGGGCAATAAAAGAAAGTCTCATGGAAAAAAGGATCATTTGTTGTTAAACAAAGCTATAGTGGAGAACTGTAAGAAGGGGAAGAATCTAAGTATGCAATGGAGTGACTACAAAAAAGCATTTGATAGTATCCCATATTCATGGATAAGAGAGTGCTTAAAAACATGTAAGATACACCCTATACTGATTGACTAGATTACAGTAACCACGAAACAGTGGCAGACCACTTTGCAATTAAGCCATGATAAAGGACAGAGCATTATGCCAGGGATAAAAATTCAAAGGGGGATATTCCAGGGTGACTCTGTCACAGTTGCTATTCTGCCTTGCCATTAATCCATTAAGCTGTTTACTTAACAGCTTAGGCCATGGCTACAATTTGGCTCCTAGAAAACAAAGTACAGTTTTGTACCTACCATAAATGTAGATGTTAGAGTGTATTCACAGTTGCAGTCATTATTCTTGGGTTATCCTGCTAGCAGGCTACCTGCAGTCGGCCTGAATTCCAAAGTCCTGGTCCGGCGTCAGTTGCTGTCGCCTCTTCCCTGACGTCAGTGCACCAGGGGTATAAAAGATGCAGCCAACGCCATTTTCTTCAGTTTTTCTTGCCACAGATGTCAGGTGCCCCCAAAAGGGTAGGCTATAAAAATACTGATCATAAAAAAGCATGCACATAACCTTCATCTATAAGCAAGTACACCACATAGTTTGTATAGGAAAGAGAAGTACAGATAAGTCCCAGCAATGAAAAGGGGGATGAAGGGAGGGTAACCTGGATTGCAACAGTGAATACACTCGAACATCTACATTTATGGTAGGTACAAAACTGTACTATGTTCATCGTGTTTCACTGTTGCAGTCATTACACTTGGGTTGAATCCCAAAGCTGAGGTTGGGTGGCTAGGCCTAAATAGAATTAGGAGTGGCTATGAGGCCCTGCAGAACTGCAGTGGCAAAGCCTGCTCTGGATTTAGAGTAAAGAAGTAAGTGGTAGTGCTATGTAAAAGTGTGCACTGAAGTCCAGGTTGCAGCCTCCAAAATGTACTTGGTTGGTAACTCCTCTGAGGAAGGCTGCTGCTCTGGTAGAATGTGGCCTAATGCCCTTAGGCACTGATTTGCCATGTTGTGAATAGCAGAAACGAATGCAGTGGCCTATCCATTTTGAAATAGTCTGCTTTGAAATAGCCTTTCCTTGTGATCCTGCAGCATATGCCACTAAGAGTTGCTCAGTCTTTCTGAAAGCTTTAGTTTTGTCCAGGTAAAAGTTTAACTGTCTGTGTATGTCCAATGAATGCAGAAGTCTCTCCCCCTTATTCTGC
The DNA here is from genome assembly GCF_019279795.1 of Protopterus annectens. Taxonomy (NCBI): domain Eukaryota; kingdom Metazoa; phylum Chordata; order Ceratodontiformes; family Protopteridae; genus Protopterus; species Protopterus annectens. The sequence continues at coordinate 62,731,277 of NC_056727.1, read as the reverse complement.
GGGTTTGGATAAAAGGTAGGCAAATGTATGGTTTGGTTCAGAGCCACACTGGACACTACCTTAGGCATAAATGTTGGGTTTGTCCTTAGAGAAACCCTGTCCGGATGGAAAATAATAAAAGGTTCCACAGCCATTAGTGCCTGTTACTCTGAGACTCTTCTTGCTGAAGTAATTGCTAGGAGAAGAGCTGTTTTCCATGATAAGTATTTTATCTCAGCTGTATTGGCTGGCTCAAAAGGAGGCAGTGTAAGTTTTTCCAAGACAAAACTGAGATCCCATGCAGGTATTGGTGCTCTCCTTGGAGGTCTTATGTTTTTGGCCCCTCTGAGATACTGAAATGGCAAAGGTATGGATCTTGATTGATGAGAAGGATAGGCCTTTGTCCAGCATCTCAGTTAGGTATTGTAAAATCTTAGGAATATTTGGTACAAGCATGTCAATTCCCTGTGCCTGGTTCCAAGCACAGAATCTCTTACATTTTTCTGCATAAGATTTTGTGGTGCTGGGCCTCCTGGCCTCCAAAATAACATCCATAACTGCTTTAGAGAGAGGTGTGTTCTGAAAGTTTACATTATCCGCCATGCAGCCAGATTTAGGGTTCTGAGTTGGCTGTGTAAAATCTGATTGTTTTGTTGGGTCAGCAAATGAGGAATTTGAGGCAACTACTCGAGTACAAATTCCCAGGCCCAGCACTTCCTGGAATTCATCAACTCAAATGCCCTGGATCAGCTAGTAAACTCCCCTACCAGAGGTGAAAATATACTGGACCTGGTCATCACCAACATGGACGACAGGTGTTCCACACCGGAGGTCAACCCGTCACTTGTTAGATCAGACAATAAACTACTCACTCTAGATGTCCACACCCCATCACCACCCCCAACTAAGAAAACCACAGCAAAAAACTTTTCTAAAGCAAACTTCACCTTACCTAAGACAGAGGTGGTAAGTTTCACAGTCCCCATGCTAAAGGATAACGCTGCACAAGATGCAAAAACCTTTACAAACGCACTCTGAGCATCTACAAGGATGCATGGATCGTGCCATCCCTAGCAAAACCAAGACTCACTCCTCTAAGAGAAGGAAACCAGTTTGGTGGACCCCTGCAATAAACAGGCTATACAATAGGAGGAAACTAGTTCAGAAAAAAAAGCAAATCCCAAGAAGGCAAGACATCCCTGATCAGTATCAGTAAGAAACTAAGGTCCCTCATGAAATCATCCAAGGCCAACTTCAAAAGAAAAATAGCCAAGGATTCAAAAGATAACCACAAAGCTTTCTTTAGCTTTGTTAAGAATCTAAGTGGCAACTCGCAGATATGCACTGAACTAGTGCAAAATAGCAGAAAATATACTGAACCTATTTATATTGCCAACATCCTAGCAGATAGATTCAGTGCAAACTTCACCCCCCTCTCACCTCCAAAAGGGCCCACAATGATACCGGAAAAGTGTAGTCTCCCAAAAATCACAGATGCACAGGTGAAAACAGCCCTTTCAAAAGCCAAAAACACAGCGTCAATGGGGCCAAATGGTGTCCCAGGCAGCGTCTTGCACGAACTACAGAACAAACTAACCCCCCACCTAAACACGCTGTTCAACCTCAACCTCTCCACAGGCTACGTACCCATAGAATGGCGCACAGCAACGGTTATTCCTCTCCACAAAGGAGGGGCCACAACTGACCCTGGTAACCATCACCCCATAAGCCTGACTAGCCTGGTCTGCAAGGCTATGGAGCGCATCATCATGGAACTCATTAACAAAGACATTGGGAACCTCCAAACACTTGACCCGACCCAGTTCGGCTTTGTTAAGGGCAGATCATGCCTACTAAACCTGGTTGACTTCTTCGAGACAGTCACCAAGGCCATAGATGAGGGAAAGGTGGTTCACACAGCCTACCTTGACATCGCCAAGGCTTTTAACACCATTCCCCACTCGGGTATTACAGAAAAACTCACCAGCCAGAACATAAACCCCTACGTCACAATATGGGTTGCCAACTGGCTTACAGACAGAACTCACACGGTAAGAATAGCGGGCTCCAGGTCCGACTCTAAACTAGTCACAAGTGGTGTCCTGCAAGGCTCGGTCCTGGGACCCCTACTGTTCGGCATATACTTCTCAGAAGTACAGGCAAACACAGGAGGACTATGGCTAACCAAGTTAGCCGATGACTGCAAACTGGGAGTCATAATTGACTCTCCGGCTGACACGGACATCCTCCAAAAAGGTCTTACTGAGACGGACACCTGGTGTCAAAGTCATGGCCTCAAGCTAAATGCCAAAAAATGCATAGTCATCCCATTTGGGAAAAGCAAAACACCCACGAATTACCACATAGGTGGCAACCCCCTTAATAAAGAAGAGGTAATAAGAGATCTGGGGACCCAGGTAGATAGTAATCTCTCCTTTGACAATCACATTGCCAAAGTAGTTAGGAAATCTTTCTATGTGGCCCATCTAATTACTAAAGGGTTCACATCTAGAAATAAAGAGGTCATATTGCCACTCTACTCATCACTCATTAGATCCATCATAGAGTACAATGCCCCATTTGGGATGTACCTCACAAGACACTTCCAACAGCTGGAAAGACCACAAAAGTACCTCACCAAGACGATTACTGGACTCAAACATATGTCCTATGCAGCCTGACTGAAAAAAAGTAGTTTTGTACCTACCATAAATGTAGATGTTCGAAGATCCACATTGCTGCAGTCCTTACACTTGGGTAGTCCGCTGTCCTCGGTCGGCCCGAATATCAAAGTATTAGGCTGACGTCGGTCAAGGCGCATAAGACTGACATCAGGACGTCAGGGTACATATGCGCATGACCGATGTCATATCCTCAGTCTTTTCTTGCCCCAGATGTCAGAAGACCCTAAACAGAAAGGTCAAAACCAAAAGACAACAAAAAACAACCAAACACCTGTGTACTAACTATATGTACAATATATACAATATTTACAATATGTACAACCCACACCACACAACCGCCTCTAACTACAGAGGGGAAGGAGGGAGGGTAAATTGGACTGCAGCAATGTGGATCTTCGAACATCTACATTTATGGTAGGTACAAAACTGTACTATGTTCTTCATCTCACATTGCTGCAGTCCTTACACTTGGGTAGAATCCCAAAGCAGAGAAAAGGGAGGATGGCACAACTATAAAGCAGTAGGAGCTGCCAAAATGCCCTGTAAAATTGCAGTGGCAAAACCAGCCCTCGATTTAGAGTAAAGTGGAAGGTGATAATGCTTAGAGAAAGTATGCACTGAACTCCAAGTAGCAGCCTCCAAAATATCTTTAGTTGCTACCCCTTAGAAAAGCTGTCAAGTGGCAGTAGCCCTAGTGGAATGAGGCCTAATCCCAGCTGGAATCTCCTTACCATGATGGGAATAACAGAAAGCAATACACAACCCAATCCACTTAGAAATAGTTTGTTTTGACACAGGCTTGCCCTGAGAACTCAAAGCAAAAGAAACAAATAACTGCTGAGACTGCCTGAACCCTTTAGTTCTGCTCAAATAATATCGCAACTGCCTGTGTATATCCAAAGTGTGCAAAATCTTTTCCCCTTTATTTTGCGGGTTTGCATAAAAGGTAGGCAAATGAATAGTTTGGTTTAAAGCCACACTAGAAACCACTTTAGGCATAAAGGAAGGATTAGTACGCAAAGATACCCTATCCTTATGGAAAATTAAGAAAGGCTGAACTGCCATAAGGGCCTGTAATTCAGAAACCCTTCTCGCAGAGGTAATGGCTAACAAAAAAGCAGTCTTCCATGATAAATATTTCAACTCAGCAGTAGCTGCAGGCTCAAAAGGTTGTAGAGTGAGTTTCTCCAACACAAAATTGAGATCCCAAGCAGGAGTAGGAGCTCTCCGTGGGGGTCTTATATTCTTTGCCCCTCTAAGGAATTGCTTAAACAAAGGATGAGAAAACAATGGTGGGTCACAGTCATAGTGAGCAGAAATTGCTGCAGCATGAATCTTAATAGAAGAGAAGGACAAACCTTTGTCCAGTAGCTCAGTAAGATATTGAAGAGCCACACTTAAATTAGGCTTAGAAACATCAAAAGCTTTTGCTGCACTCCAAAATAAAAATCTCTTCCATTTATCTGCGTACACTTTCCTTGTACTAGGCCTTCTGGCCTCCAAAATAACATTCAAAACTTGCTGTGGAAGCTGAGACCCTCCAGGGTTTAAAACAGAATATGCCAGGCTGTCAGGTGAAGAGAGTGAAGTTTGACATTGAGTAAATGACTGTTCTCCTGAGACAGCAGGTGTGGAATCGAAGGTAAATGTCATGGAGGCTCCCGTACCAGACTTCTCAGTAGTGGGTACCAGTGCTGTCGAGGCCAATCTGGAGCTATTAAAATCATCTTTGGCTTGTCCTGTCTGACCTTCAGAAGTACCTTTGGGAGGAGAGGCAGAGGTGGAAAGGCATACACATGAAGATTGCTCCAATTGAATGAAAGAGCATCCACTTTCCAAGCTGTGGGATGAAAACTTTTTGTGCAAAACTTTGGCAGCTGGTAGTTTAGTGGAGAAGCGAACAGATCTATGTCTGGAGTTCCCCATGACACTGTCAATTTCTGAAATACATGAGGATCCAATTTCCACTCGTGGGGATCCATAATTTGTCTGCTCAACACATCTGCTAAGGAGTTCTGTGCTCCCGGCAGAAACCTTGCCTGAAGATTTAGCTGTAAACTGAGCGCAGTCTCCCACAAAATCATTGCTTGTCTGCACAGAGGATAAGAATGTGTTCCCCCTTGCTTGTTGATGTACCACATGACAGTTGTGTTGTCTGTTAGAATCAACACCTGCCCTGGAAGAAGTAAATCCTTGAAAGCTGTTAATGCAAATTGGACTGCTAACATCTCCTTCAAATTGATATGTAGATGTAGAAGTCTGGCAGGCCACGTGTCTTGTATCCACTTTCCATTTAGATGAGCTCCCCAAGCTTTGTCTGAGGCATCTGTCGTTAGAATCTGACTCGCCTCTGGCCGGGTCACAGAGAGTCCCTTGTTTAGGTGACATTCCTGAGCCCACCATAAAAATTTCTTTTGAATGCAAGGTATTATCTGAATGACAGTGTCCATATCTTGGCAGTGCTGTGTCCATACATTTTTGAGATACCATTGTAGCTTCCTCATATGCAGTTTGGCATTGGGAAGCACCAGAATACAAGATGCCATGAACCCCAAGGCTTGAAGGACTGTCCTTGTAGTCAGCCTGGACTGATGAGACAATTGATGGAAGTAAAGAGAAAGATTCTTTTGTTTGTCCGGGGTCAAAAAGGCCATCTGGGATGCTGTATTCAGTCTCACACCCAGAAAGCACATGTCCTGAGAGGGTACTAGACTGGACTTTATTTCGTTCACAGAATACCCCAGGCATCTTAGCACTGCTATCACATAGTGTAAATGATGAAGAAGTTCGTCCTTTCCTTGAGCCAGAATCAGACAATCGTCCAAATAAGGATAGATCTGTATTCCTCTTAGCCTGAAGAAAGCTATCACTGGAGCCAGAACCTTCGTGAACACTCTGGGCGCAGTAGATAAGCCAAAGGGCAATGCAGAGAACTGATAATGAGAAGTCCCAGCCCGAAAACGTAGATACTTCCTGCAACTTAGCCTGATAGGAACATGAAGGTAAGCCTCCTTGAGATCCAGAGTCACCATCCAGTGATCTTTGCCCAGCAGAGGTAAAAGCTGTTGTAACGTCAACATTTTGAACTTGGGAATGTCCAGATAAGTGTTGAGGATAGATAAATCCAAAATTGGTCTCCACGTGTTCCCCTTCTTGGTACTAGGAACAGGCGAGAATAAAATCCTAGGCCCACTTCTGGCAGAGGGACCGGTTGTATGGCCCCTATTTGGAGCAGCAGAGAAATTTGTTTGTGAGCCTCTATTCTTTGCTGAGGAGGAACGTCCGGCATGCCTTTGAAAGGAGGCAAGGTATGGAAATAAAACCTGTAACCTTGGTGTATGATATCCAATACCCATCTGTCTTGGGTAATCAAACTCCAATTTTCCCTGAAGAGTGCCAACCTTCCTCCCAAAGGTGCTGCCAGGCAAGAAGGATCTGGCAGCTGAAAAGGTAGGCCATTGGGCCTGTTTACGAAAGGACTGGCCCCTGCCCTCACCTGAAGATTGTGCAGGAGAACTCCCTGTTCTAGGTCTGAAGGAGCCCTGAGCTCTGCCCCTACCACGTCTAGATCTACCCCTAGACTGAGAATCATAAGAAGGGTAAGTCCACCCCTTAGCAGGCCAATTCCTACTAAACTTTGGAGGCTGGACTTGCAAAAAATCTTTAACAGTCTGCATAGACTTAGCCTTGTCTTCCATTTTCTTCAAGACTGACTCCACAGGAGAACCAAACAACACATCAGACTGTAAAGGAGCATCCAAAATCCTTGTCTTAACATGTTCAGATAAATTCTGATCCCTCAGCCAGGCGTGCCTGCGAAGCACTGACCCAGTGGCAGCCACCCTAGACGAGGCTTGTATAGCATCAAAACCACATTGTAAAGAATGCTTACCCACCTGTTCAGAGACATGTACCAAATCTTGTAATTCCTTACACTCAATGCCTTCCGCCAGAGCATCTACCTTAGACTTCAGTTGAGAAAGAAGATAGTTTTGATATTTTAACATGTGTAACTGGCAATTCAAAGCCCTCATAGCTAAGGTGGAAGAAGTATAGACTTTCTTTCCCCATCTAAGCAAAGCTCTGGCCTCTTTATCTGGAGGAACCGCATTTTTTACAACAGAGGCCTTGACACCCTTAGGTCCCTGACTAACAGTTTCTGGGTCCGCCCTAGGACTCTTATAAAGATATTTATGAGCCTCAGGCACCCTATAATACCTGTCCGGTTTAACAGGAGCAGGAGGCAAAGAATCAGGATTAAGTGAAGCCTCCGCAAACACATCTTCCACAACATCCAGAACAGGAGGAATAGCCAAAGGCCTATGCTGGGGTAAAAGCAAAAATTCCCTAAGCCTTTTCCTGGAATCAGAGAAGTCCTGACCTTCCCACTTAAAATGCTCCCTCATGGAGTGAAGAGTTTCTGAAAAAGAAAAATCCTCTGGAGGAGAAGCAGAAGGAGTGGAATCATCTGCATCAGAATCAGAATAAGGATCATACTCCTGCAAGTCTTCAGCCGAAGACTCTGAAACATCTGAAGCCTGCTCAAAACTCCCCAACTCTGGTTCCACCCTAGGCCTCTTATCTGGGGCAAAGAACCTCTAATCAAAGTAATTAAATCTTCTGCCATTTTAAGCATGTGCTTCTTGGGCACAGATCCTGAAGAACTAGGAGTGACACCAACAGAAGCTAAACCTGGCCTGCCTCTGGGAGAAGCCTTAGAAACAGAAGGAGAGGGCCTAACCACCCTAGGAAGGGAGGGGAGTACAGTAACCTGAGAAGCCCCTTCAGCCTGACCTGCCTCCTGAGAGGCCACATCCTGCAATAACAAGGTCTCCCCCTGGGCCTCCAGAGAAGCCTCCGGCGGAACCACCGGTTCCACTGACGCCTCTAAAGAACCGGCGTCCGGTACGGACGACTCTTCTTGCCTGGGCTTAGCTGCCTTGTCTTTGCGCTTCTTCGAAGAAGCGGGCGTCGGAGCATCCGACGGCATGTTATAATTGCACCGCTTCCCAAAGATCAACCTGGCACAAGCTAACCTTCGCTTAATAGTGCGCTTATTGAACCTAGCACAAAAGCGACACCCAACAACGTCGTGCTCAGGCCCCAAACAAGGAATACACAAAGTATGATAATCTCTATGCGGTATTTGTTTCCCACAAGAAATACAGTTATTCACTTTTTCTGACATCCGGTAAACCACTGAGGCAAGAAAAAATTAAAATATTCCCCAACGGGGTACTTAGCCAACTTTGACTCGGTCTGAAACTCCGAATTCGAAAAATTTCAGAACGCTGAACGGCACTTGCAACGCTGCTTCTGCATCGGACCATGCGGCAAAAAAGACTGAGGATATGACGTCGGTCATGCGCATATGTACCCTGACGTCCTGATGTCAGTCTTATGCGCCTTGACCGACGTCAGCCTAATACTTTGATATTCGGGCCAACCGAGGACAGCGGACTACCCAAGTGTAAGGACTGCAGCAATGTGAGATGAAGAACATCTCTGGCTGTACTCAGTGGCATATCGCTTACTCAGAGGTGATCTCTGCCTGACTTACAAAGCCATGTCCAACTCAGAATTGATGGACATGCTCCACCTAAAGAAATCCAAGTCACTGTGAGCCACGCGCTCTAGTGAGATAAACCTCACCACAACAATAAATAGAACATGCTGGAGGGATAGATTCCGGTCACAGAGACTCCCCATGCTTTGGAACAAAATTCCAAATTACATCAGGCAGAGCCCCTCACTAACACTCTTCAAGAGAAACCTTGAGGAGTGGATGGGTAACAGAAAATACACCCCTGGGATCACTTAATTGGCTCTGCTCGACAGAGGATCAGTTAATTAATCAATGGGGTGGCGAAAGCCGACACACTCTGGCTAGGCTTATAAATGCCCTCGGGCAGATAGCCTAGTACCTACCTATGAACTGATTAAAGTCTATAATCTTGGCACTGTTCTGAATGACAGGTTGACACTGAAGGGCCAAGTATCTGTTACCATCAACATGCTACTTTCAACTTGGAAATATTGCTCAGATCTATAATTAAATTCCATTTTCAGAATAAACCACAGAGATTAATGTCCTAGTACCTTTTGCCTAGCCTATCATCATGCTCTTTACCTAAGGCTATGTCAGATGGTGATCTGAAATAACTGCAAAGGGTGCAAACTTATGTGATGACATACGGACTAGTGATTCTTGTTTGTCATATTACTCTTCTGTACTGTGGGACTTACTCTGTTGGACATTTACTGCCAAATCAATCTTCAAAGACTTACTCTGGCGGACATTTACTGCCAAATCAATCTTCAAAGACTTACTCTGGCGGACATTTACTGCCAAATCAGTCTTCAAAACATGCAGTTACTTTTGTTGACAACTGCTTTCTTCAAGTGCAGATTTGTTGCACAACTCATCAACTGCTGCATTGATCGTGATGCCAAAAAGTGAATTACAGCATACCAGTGGGTATTCCAATGTTGTCATAGTTGTATGACAGTCATCTTAGCATATTTAAGTAAAAGAATGTGGGGGTGAAGTTTCCACATTGGGCTACATAAAAGCAAAGTTGCTGAGTTTTAAAGATTTGTACTGTGTCAAGAGTTACTGTGTGCACAATACAAAAAGAATAGTGTGTATTTTTCTTTTTTATGATTGTATGTTGTGGATGGATCAGGAGTGAGTCTAATTTTGCTAGTACAGATGTGTGACGGATTGCAAAAGGAAACTACTAGGTTTCCTTCTGTGGCCAAATGATTTGTGATAGCTTGGGTTTTCAGTACTTACGGTCTTATTTTTTTCAATATACTGAGGTTCCACAGTACCATGAATCTTGGAAACGTATACTCATTCAAAATTCCCCTGCCGACACATGGAGCCCTATATGATTCAAGTCATGCATGTCTGACAGATTATGGGTCTATGTCCTGGCAAAGCTCCTTAGGTCAGCAAAGGAGGGGCTACTAGCGGTTTGTAAAACTGCTTGAATATTCAGGACAGTTATCTTTCGGCTGTGGACCAGTCATTTGGAATCAGCTGCCTTCTCTGACTCAGGCTTGCAAATAAGAGGTCTCCTGCAGCAGATCCCTGAAGTATCATAAGGAGATTTTACTTAAATCCACAAAGGTCTGTATGCTGAATGACAGCCTATTCAGTTACTCTCGTTTTCACTTTCTGCCTACAAATGTTTCTGTTGAAGCATTAACCTGTTTTTATGAATTTATTTTTAAAATGTTTACATAATTAAGCATTTAAATACTATAAAGAAAGAAACTTAGACATATATATATATATATATATATATATATATATATATATATATATATATATAAAGGCATTAACCATTACTTCCCTACAGAATGTCTCAAAGACTGCACAAGTAGCACTCACTTATTGTGTACAAGACAGTGCAGCTGTGTAAGAAAACTTAACCATAACAGCAGATATTCGAATGAGCATTGCTGCAGTAGCTCTGGCTATACCGGTTATATACAGTTTATATCCTGAAAAGGATGTAACAGCTGGTCAGATTCCAAAGCTTCAGGGCACTTTCCTTGCACCCAAAGCATCATTTAGCTCAAAAAAAGATGCAAAAGAAAAGTTTAGATGCCAAGCTGAGGTGACTAAAAAGATAGGTTTGGGCACCAAGCCCTTCAGAGCTTTCATGTCAACAGCAAGAGGGGGGAGGCTGAGCCCTAAAAGGCCTACGCTAGGAACAACAAAACATTGGTATTCATGCCCTAGCATAAACATCACACCAAAAAAAAACAAGGAGGTGGAGGAAGGAAGTTGTTACTGCAACTGTGATAATCGATCAACTACAGTTATGGGACATTTACTAACATAATTGTACTATGTTCACCATATTGATCACTGCTGCAGTTGCCTTAGCTATATGGGCAAAATACCCTAGCTTACTACATTTGGGAGGTGGAAGGGAAAGGTCCAGCAGCCCCTGGAGAAAGGTCTTAGCAAAGCCCGATATAGGAATCAGTACCTGCAAAGCCCGATATAGGAATCAGTACCCTGTAAACATATGTACAGAGCACCAAGACCAAGTTGCTGCTTCTAGAATACTTCTAGAATCCAATCCTTTCCAAATAATTCATAAAAAGTCAAGGCCCTGCTAGAGTGGGTCTTGACCCTGTCAGGAATAGTTTTGTTGTGGTGAGTATAACAAAATGTAATAGCTTGACATAAACATGTGGAAAGTCTGTTTTGATACAGATAGTTCATTTCCTGTGATGGTAAGAAGGTACAACTGATGTGAAAATCTTAAAGATTCAGTTCTGTCAAGACATTACCTAAGTTGTCAGTGGACACCCAAGGTATGGTGTAGGTGTATCCTCTCCCTCATTTTTAGTTTCAGGAAAGAAAATGGGGAGATGGATAGTATGGCTTAAAGTAAACTCTGATACCACTTTAGGTTTAAAGAAGGATTAGTTCTCAAAGAAACCCTGCCTCTGTGGAAAATAAGATAGGGTTGACTCACCATAAGTGCTTGCATCTCAGATTTTCATCTTGCAGAGGTCAATGAAATTAGTAAAACAATTTTCCATGTTAAGAACCTGAACTCAGACAGATTAGCTTACTCAAATGGAGTAAGTACTAGCTTCTGTAACTCAAAATTAAGATCCCAAGGAGGGACCAATAGTTTTCTTGGGTGGCCTCTTATACAAAACCCTTTTCAAAAACATTTTGACATGAGAATCCACTGAAAGAGGAGGATCCATGGGCAGACATGATGAAATGGCCGACAAAGGAATCTTGATGGATGAATAAGAAAGGCCATAGGATAGTAACTCGCACAAATATCGAAAAAAAAAAACAGAGAACTAACCCTGAAAGGTTGCTGGTTATGTTGCTGGAACCAACTAGAAAACCTTTTTCATTTGCTAATATATGACCTTCTAGTAGCAGGATTTCTTGCCTCCCTTAGTACCTACTGCACACCATCAGTAAACAGGTGCCCAAAGGGAATTAAGACCATATCATCCAGGCAGTCAATAGAAGCTGACTGAGGTCTGGATTATCAAACACCCCCGATTTTGCATGGGTAGATCCATTCTGTGAGTAAGCTTGTGGTAATTGCCTGTAGTCATTTCCAAAAAAAGGGAGAATCACTGTTACCGGGGTCATAAAGGAGTCACCACAATGATCTTGAGGATTCCTTCTGAATCTTCAGAAATACCCTGGATATCTGTGGAAAAGCATACAGGAACATTTCTGACCAAGGAAAGGAAAAGGCATCCATCTTCCAGGCCTTCTTGCATGGAGTCTTGGAGCAGAATCTCCCCAGGTGATTCTTCAGAGAGGAGGCAAATAGGTCTGCTTGAGGAACTCCCTACAGATTGATTAAATCTTGAAGAGCTTCTGATGTAGCTTCCATTTGTGAGGTTCTGCCCTTGACCTGCTCAGTTTGATTGCTACACAGTTATGTTCTGACAGTATGTAGGATGCCTACTGAGTGAGATTGTGCAGTGAAGTTGTATCCCAAGCTAACATGGCTAGTCTGCGAAGGGGACATGACCTGGTTCCCCCTTACTTGTTGATTACTGTAATATTGTCTGCAACAACTTGAAGAGGTCTAGGGGACCAAAGATGATTCAAAAAGTTGAGTGCCTTGATAAGCAGAAACATTTATTTTATATTTATGTACTTGCATCTGCCCCTGGTATCCCCCACAACTTGAACTTTTATCCCTCCTGAAACTGCTCTCCAAGCAAAGTCCGAGGAGCTTGTGGTGACTTACTGCTGTGAGTAGGAGGGAGAAGGGGAGACCTGGGTTTAGGAAAATTTGCTGTCTTTACCACGCAATTTCTCTTCTGACAAACCCTAGCACTGGGATTTAAAAAGACAAGGGATGTTGGTGCTGGGACCAGACAGACTTCAGATATTATATCTTTCTCATGTGAAGTTTTGCCAGGAGTATCATGAAAATCACAGTTACAAGACCTGAAATCCTGAGGTATTTCCTCGCAGTGAAGGAAGACTGGGACAAAAACCTTAGAAACAGATCTGGAGAGAGATCTATTTTTCTTGTGGAAGAAAAGCTCTTTGAACTAAATTGTCTAGCTGACACCACAGGAACACTATCCTGAGTGGAGGAGTCAAAAAAGGTTTTTGAATGTTCTCTTGAAATCCAAGCTTGTGTAACTGATGTCTCACACAAGGGAGATATTCTTAACAGTTTGAAAGACTCTGCAAAGCTAAACAAGTCATCTGATTATGGAAAAATGTATGTAAAAATGTGGATAGCCTGCAATGAGCTAGAACTGGAGCTAGACATTTTGTGAACACTTTTAGTGCAGTGGATACTCCTAAGGGTAAAAGCAGAGAACTGAAAATGTGATCCAGAAACACCTGAAGTGTGGATGAATAGGGATTCGATAAGCATCTTTTAAATCTAGTGTTACCATAAAACTTGAAAGAGGAAGAAGAGGTAACAGGAAGATAAGTGACATAATTTTGGACTTTGGCACCATCACAAACAGGTTCAGGAAAGAAAGAACCAGAACTGGTCTCCAACCATTTCCTTTCTTTGGTACTAAAAGTTTCCTTGAACAAAAACATTTCCTGTCTGGGAAGGAGGAACTGGTTTTATCACTCCTTGGGACAAAATGTGTTGAAAGACAGGGAAAAATAAGAGTCTGGTCTGGTGGATGAGGAATTACCCCCTGAAAAAGAGGTATTTCCACCACTATCTGTAATCTCAAAGAATAATCTTCAGAACCCATTTGTTTGAAGCTATCTGTTGCCAAGATAAAAGAGAAAAGGGACTGCCACTTTGGGGTTGGGGGGACAAGGTCACAGTCATTCTGACTTGTTGGAACTGTCCTTGGTTTTAGGGGTTCCTGAATTACTTTTGGTTCCCCTTACCATTTTTTCTAAAACTTCTGTTTACCCACATTTTATTGAAACAGCTTTGTGTGTGTGTGTGTGTGTGTGTGTGCGCGTGTGTGCGTGTGAGAGATTGTTTAGAGAATTCCTTAGAAGATTTGGAAAAGGAGGGCCGATAAATCTTTGAAATTCCTTCTATTAATTTACCCCTTTCATTATACTTTTTGATAACTTCTGCAGCAGAGAAACCAAAAACTAAAGGAGAATTTAAATTTTCAGTTTTCACCTCATCTGTGAGATTCTGAGAATGCAGTTAAACTTCCTCACAACAGCCCTAGTGACCATAGCCCTGGAAGAAGCATCAACTGAGTCCTACATACAATGCAAACAATTACAACTGATTTCTAAAATGAAAGAAACTACATTACTGAAAGAAGATTTTTCCTCACAAGAAAACTTGGACAATACATTCTTCATACTTTCACAATTACTCAAAACAAACTAAAACATGCGCCTGACAAATTTAGGATTCTGAAAATCAAAGTTGCAGAAGCATACACTTTCCCCCACACTTAATATTCCTATCCTTGTCAGAAAGGGTAGAACTGGAATTAACTGAATGTTCAGCAGCAGTAGCTGCTGCGTCAGGTTTGGGTCCAGTGTATAAAAAGTAAAAATATGAATAACTTTATACATTCTATCTGCATTTTTAGAGGCAGCAGGCTGACTATCATGAAAACTGACAGCAGTGGTGCATACGTCCTCCAGAGCTGACGGAACTGGAGGAATAGGTGAAGGTGCTGGAAATTTCTTCTGTAACGTTCATAGTACTCTCCGAGGGACTGAGAAACCTCAGTGTTCTCTGGTGTACCTTCATAATGTTGATCACGTAATGTCAACCCCGCTTCCCCAAATACCTAACTGCAACTTCACAAAATTTCCGAACTGCAAAATCTTGCCCCCTTTTTTGACCCATGTTAGCACTGGTCTGTAGGTGTGGCGCAGTCAGAAATGTCGAAATTCAGTTTTTTTGACATTCGAAAGTTTTCGCAGTTCTGGTTTTACGGAAATGGTTCGGTGATGTGGCCATTCGGGAATACGTGATAGACATTAGGAAGGTAAACCGTGTACTCCCACTGAAGACAATAGCACACTGAGGAAAAAGCCTCAGAGAAAAAGAAACCCCCTCAGTGAGAATCAAACTCAGTTCTTCTCATAGGTCTCAATCTTCCGGCTCCAAAATGAGGAACAGTAGCCCTCGTAGTGTGGAACAAATGGGCAAAATGTGCAGCACCTACTAACGGCTTACTAACAATTTCAACTAGGAATGTCAAAGAATGGTTAAAATATTGTAGTTTTACTTATAAAAAAGATATTTTTAATGAATTAACATGATTGTTTTCTATTTATTATGGATATCAGTTAAAAAATTCCTAACACTGAATGTGTGACAGACCCTTTCATTGTGGAACTTCGAGGAACACAAACTTTTTAAGACTCCAAATGAGGTACGTTCCTCGTAATGAGGTACACTTGAGAGGTATGGTTCTCCTTGGAGTCTGAATCAGACAACTGAGGAGAAAACCCATCATCTTCCTGTCCAGATCCAGAATCCAGAATTTCTTCCGGAAAAGAGAAAAAGGTATCTTTTTTTTTTTTTTACTGGAAGCCACCTTTTAAGAAGGATCAATAGCTCGAATTAAACCCTAAGGCAGTCCCAGTAAACAACTCCTGTCTGGGGTAATATGAGGATGCATTGATACTTTAGTTCTCAGTTTCTTTTTTGGTACAAAAATTGGGGAGCTGCTTCCCCAGTGATGGGCACAACATTCTGACCAAACAGGGATGTCTTCTCTGCTCCCTCTCCCAGGACCAACAAGGGTGACTCTACCTTGCCCACTGTAGGGACTCCAAAAGCTGCAGAGGATGTGGCTGATTCCTGGTCCATAACGGCTGTAGCTGATGCACTACAGGCAAAAGCAAAATATGAGTCGTCTGGGGATTAACCTATGCCTATAACAGGGTCATCCTTCTGTGGCTGAGGAAAATTGCTAGCTGGTTGTGGTGGCAAAGGCTGCTTCCTTAACTTTTTCTTTTTGTGTCTGGAAGACAGACAGCCTATGGAAAAGATGTTTTGTTCCATGGTCAAGCTGAAAATGGTGCTTCTTTCCAGAGGAAAACAAGAAGCAAATGCCAGTAAATTTTTAAAGTCTTCCAAAGACACTTTTTTCACACAAAAACATGGTAAAAACAAACACTTTCCCAGCCCCAAAATAAAATAATTACATTTTTGCCACAGATGATGTTTTTTCCTTACTTTAAATAACTTTTAAACTGACAGAAAAAAAAATGTGCCCTCTCGTTTAAAAGTAAAGCTAAGTCTTGTGGCAGTCGGTTAAATCACACACATCTAGATCTTATACCTTCCTAAACAGGAAAGTACAATAAAACTTTTTTTTTTTTTTTTTTTTTTTAATGTGGAGGGTTTTCACCAAAGGAAACTTAAAGGCCCAGCAAAATAATCTTCAGCAGCAGTAAAGCTCTGAAGTGTTTTATGACCAAAGCCGTCTTAGTCAGCTCAGCTTGAGCTGCCTGATAGTTTGGACCTATAGAAGGTGCCCTGAAGCTTTAAAAGCTGGCCGACTGTTATGCCCTTGACAGAATATAACCCATATAGCTAAGGTTACTACAACAATGATCAATATGATGAACATTATACGCAGCGCAAAAACACACTTGAACCTAGGTTCATAGAGTTTGAGGAAATTGTCCTTTCCTTGAGATGCAGTGATCTTGCAGCTGATTTTACTAAGTAAGGCAGTGAAGCCAAAAGCATGGGGTTCTAGGTGTCTTTGTCCCCCAAAGAAAGCATGATTTGAATTCTAATTGGAAATAAGTCAGTTAATTATTTTCTGATGTATGCTTTATCTTATGCAGGGTAACAGTCCCTCTCAGTGCTCAGTGGGTGCAAGGTAGAGAACTCAATTTTTGTTGAATTTTCTTTGACCCACATGGAAATATGTATTTCCACTTTAAATGCATATTATCACATTTATGTGAATCTAAACTCATGTCTTACAAAACAATATCATAAAACCAACTACAGTGGCTACTTTTTTTCAGTGTCTACATTTTATGACCAGACTTGTTTTTCACTCCTATTCTGGTACATCCATGTCTAACAAAGTTCTCTTCCTTGCATCATACCTCTCAAGTGCAACTCACTATAAGGAACGCTCATTTAATCTTAAAAGTCCATGTTGCTAAATGTTCCACATTGACAGAGTTTGTTACACATTCAGAGTTAATTTTTTTTAAATGAGCTCCATGGTAGATACTGAATCACATTAATCAAAAGAACTTTTTAAAATATAAATTAACATATTTAACCATATTGAAAGCTTCCTTACTTGCAGTTGTTAGTAAGCTGTTAGTAAATGTTCCATATTTTACACCCATTTGTTCCACTATTATAAGAGGTACTAGAAGGTTGAAACCTATGCCTTGCCTCTGACTATAAAAAGCCTAGTTTTTCTTTGACAACCCTCTTCACCCCCCCCCCCCACAATAAATAAATGATAATTCAAGACTAGCAGAGGAATCTTTCCTTCTGCTAGGCAAATTTAACAATTCCAGTTACACCAGCTGATCCAAACAAAACACTTGTTAGTTTAACAATAAAAAACCACCACATGTGGATACACCGATAAATTTCAACTGTTCATATCAATGAAACTTGTTACGTTTCATTTAAAAGGATGCACATATAAAGTGCAAAAGCTGAACACTACTTAAGAAAAAAATGTTTATGAAGGTAATTGAAGAGATTAAGAAACATTCCATTGAAAACAATCCAGTTTCAAGAAAAAGAAAAAAATAGAAATCTTCAGAAAGTAAATACACAATTTTGAAAGCATTCAGTAAACCAGTTGTTTTTAATATATGGAATATAATAAAGAACAAATGCAATTTTTAGTCCATTTAAACGCTGTTCTGTTTAACAGTTATCAAATTATGTTAACATCAGAATGCATTCCAAAAGAACTGCAACTACAGTTAGTGCCAAAAATCTGCTCCTTATTATCTTCAAAAGCATATTGTTACATTTATAATATCTATACAGACATAATAATATCAGTCACTTAAGCAGAACTTCAAGCACAATATCTTTATCTTAAGTACTATTTTCAGCATTTTAATAATTTTCACACATTTCTGAAATCTGATCTTTTGTGCTCCAGTGACACTTAAATTAATAGCATAATTTTCTGGTACTTACAATAACTGCTTTCCATTTTGACTTCTCACCTTCCGCTACTTCACAGAGATACGTTCACTAACAATCATTTTTGTTCTTTAACATCTGGGAATTGAAAGGCTTTCAGTAGCAAACAATATCATTAACAGTCAGACTCACTAAAACTGAGTGAATTTTAAAAAATAAGAAATTATATCTGGACAACTGGAACTTTGTTTGTGCTTCCCTTCTGATAATGTTAATCTCCCAACACTGATAGTTGTTTTGAAATACAAGATAAAATATAGTAGAGTCATATCTAGGATGATATGCAATAATGTACTCACATTCTTTACTGGGAAAAGAGAAAATGTACATTTTTATTTGCTTGCCAGCATTTTTTATCATGTGGAGTGCAAATGAATGCCATAAACTAGGTTGCAGGAAACAAACAAGCAAATAAAAGTTGAGCAGAGGCGCCCAGGAATGACAAAGCATGGTTTAAAACAATAAGTATGCCATTAATTAGTAGAACCTTTGGGTAGCAGATGAAATAAAGACTATGTGAAGAGATCAAGAACTACAAGTCATGGATCACCTGATGTAAGTGTAAAAGGGCAACAGACAATGAAAGCTGGACTAGTATACTGCAGTAGATCAAATATCCACTGAAGATTAGTATGGGGAGCCTTACTAGTGAGAGCACAGATGAAGCATTTGGACAAGAAAAGACACACAAAGCAGAGTGCTACAGGAAAAAAGGGAAGGAAGAAACAACTAAGATGATGCTATGCAGGGCCTGGATCCTGGATAACAATGTGCTAGCTGTACTTTCAAGCATTGACAATGCAGGCATATCCAGACCATGCCTGGATAAAGACATTGTGTTGTAAAAATTTTATTTCATAGTGACACGAGTACTCACATCAGCCAACAGGGGCAGGGGTTAGGATTAATACAAATACCATGCTAACTGTATAAATGATGGCTTCTATGTACACCCTCAGACCGAGTGTCCGTAGCATGGAAGCCAGTTTGTGGACTTTAAGGCAGCAGTCAATGGCAATATCAGCCCTCTCTTGTAAGCCCTTGGTTGCTGGTCAGGATGGTTATTGGTGAGGAACTGTTGAGCCATTTGGTGAGCAGCTGACTGTTGGGAAGGATAATGATCCATGAAGAGCAGGGGTAAAAGCAGCTTTCATACTTAACTGAATGATAACTCTCTCTCCAGTGAATACCCACACCATCTCCTAAAGGGAAAAAATGGGGCCGAAAACTAAATGCAGGAAGGCTGATGATCAGCAGGTGGACAGGTAAAAAACATATGCAGACATATATAGATCTATATAACAGAGAGAAGAAGCAAAGAACTCAGCCTAAGGAGAGAAAGTACCACCACAGGAAAAGTTGAACAGAATTAGCAAACTTTTCTTCTCTACCGACAAGTGGCACCACAATGGCTAGTCTAGTTTTCTCCAGACAATGTCTGCTTTTGATCATTTATCTAGTTTTCTATCCATCTTGCCAGTTTAATTTTTCTCACCATTTTCCTCTGTTGTAGAGTCTCAAAGGTCTTGCTAAAGCCCTGGTGCAGTTCATCTATGGACTTCCTTCTGTCTTCATCAGTTGTGTCCTAATCATAGTAATAATAAAGCCCTGCTGGAATCTTCTACTATACAAGCCCATGCTGTTGTCTATCTATGTCACCATGTTAAGGAGCTCCACTGAACTGTTACAGACACTTTGACATAACTCTTTCTAGGATGGAAGTGAAACTGATATTAATGGGACCCAAATAAATCCCTTTCAGTTCTGTTCCAGTCCTAAGGCATTGCTTCATATTTTGCTGAGGCTATGTTGCTTCAGCAAACCCTACTACTGACCCTTTTTGCACTTAGAGAGACTACTCTTCCTGTACGTGTACCTTCTCTCCTTAAAGTCTCGAGACTATTGACCACGGAGATGTGATATAAACGTCCTCATTGTCAATAATGCTTTGTGGCTTACTTCCAATGCTTCTCAATTACTTCTATACTGAAGTGTTTGTACAGTCACTAAGACAAGGCCTTGCCACATTATTGCACCTTTTGGTATACAGACCCACACCCTGTGGTAGGGATGTTTCCATGTTCTGAAAACTAGACATCTTTTTTTCCAGTCCTGACACCAGTGCATACACCAGGATTGGGCACTTTTTTTTTTTTATCCTGGGACCTGTGCACATTTTTTTTTTTTTTACCTTTCTCCATGATATATAAAATAGTCTGCATTAATGTTAACTTGCTGAAATTTTGTTAAAACAGGGTTCTTCATATGAAGGTAAATAATAATAAAAAAACTTGAGGATGAATTCAGTTCCATCAACACCACTCTCCTTTTCGTCTGATTCCATCTCTCCATTCCAGCCTTTGCCCTTTTCTACTTGGTTTGTAGAGTTCTTGGTTACTATGAGACGGACTAGGTATACATGACTTGGGGCTAGCGTATCAAGAGCCAAAAACAGCAAACTGCTACAGATACAAACCAAGGAGGCAGCACTAACTTACCAAAGGAAGTTAGGAAACAGGAAGCAAAAGACTGGAAGTTCAACAAAACGATCGCCCCCAGGAAAGCACATATCTACGATGGCCTGCCAACTCTCCTCAAGGGTGGAAAGCTTGATCCATGTCATACTGTGCATTTAGATGTCCAATCCTGATGCACTAGCCACAACATCAGCACCATCAAAATTACAAGTGGGCACATTGGGCACAGACACATTGTTAAACCTGCAGAAAGTGTGTTGACCATTTCCTCTTTCAGCCCACAGTGTGTGTTGACCATCTCCTCGTTCAGTCCACATCCAGAGAGAGCTGACTGCCTTTCCACTGCCTAATTTGCCAGCAGTGACTGGAATTTTGGCAGGGATGATAAACAGAAGAAGCGAATTCACAACTTAGAATGAGTGAACTCCTTTAGTACACCCTCATATCTACGCCTTTTGTACACCCGCATATCTACACCTTTAGACCCATTACCAAGCATTAAAGTGGTAAAGGTAAATGACTACAGGCCTGCAAAGGGCCATCAGACTTAGACTGCGAGGCAGCACTATACTTATCCTTTCAGACTTAAAAAATGTCACCCATGAGGGCAGGCTCAACTAGACCCACTTTCAAATGCTAGAAGGTCATGCAAAAAATACATAAGGACCCTACCTTAATATGATGTAAAACTCCATCCCAGCATACCCCCCCAGACACACAGAAACACACAAACACTTTCACTAACCAGTCATGTACAAATCATTATACCTAGTAGCTCACCCCAGTGGCAAAAAAACAAAAAAAAAAAACAAACAAACTTGACATTTCACTAAAAAATGCTGCCAGATAACATGAAATTTTTAAACTGATCTGTCTAGCAGGGCAACAGACATCTGTTCCATCCTCCACCAACACTTTCGCTTACTCCTCACAAATGAGAGCTAAAATGGAGTGTAAGTACAGGGATGAGTTAAATGCAAACAACTGATCTCTCAGCTTACAAGACATTAACTTAGTATTAACTAGCTAACCATGACCTGCTGCTATATAACAGGGTGAGTGAGAAGTCATGTTAATGACTAACATGCTATTGCACTTCCAGATTCCAAATTCCATTGGAAACATGCAGGGTAACATGTGAACAACAGAATTAGTTTAACATTAGTTTTGCACTGATTTTTAGATTAAGTAAAGATACCCTAAAGCCAAGTTCTTTCTCTTCTTTGTTCTTTCTCTTCTCCTTATATCCTGATAGCTCTCCCTCTACATAACATCTATGCAGATATATGCTACCACATATACACTGAATGACATTTGTAATAAAAAAAAAAATAAACAAAACAAAAAACGTTTTTGTATTTTTATTTTAAAACATCGTATGATTATACTTTTCGTTTTTGCTCCTATCATATTTGTGTTTTAACTAGCTCTGTTTAAAAATTTTAATCTTGTATTACCTTTTCTCTATTTAAACTTGTAATGACTGTTGGAGCTTATCTCCCCGGGCCTCTACTGA